>NC_138376.1:107022196-107085945 GCF_054177405.1 Leptonychotes weddellii | reverse complement strand
GCAATCCCTATCAAAATACCATCCACTTTTTTCAAAGAAATGGAAAAAATAATCCTAAAATTTGTATGGAACCAGAAAAGACCCCGAATAGCCAGAGGAATGTTGAAAAAGAAAAGCAAAGCTGGTGGCATCACAATTCCAGACTTAAGCTCTATTACAAAGGCGTAATCATCAAGACAGTATGGTACTGGCACAAAAACAGACACATAGATCAGTGGAACAGAAGAGAGAGCCCAGAAATGGACCCTCAACTCTATGGTCAACTCATCTTCGAGAAAGCAGGAAAGAATGTCCAGTGGAAAAAAGACAGTCTCTTCAACAAATGGTGTTGGGAAAATTGGACAGCCACATGCAGAAGAATGAAAGTGGACTCTTTCCTCACACCACACACAAGAATAAACTCAAAATGGCTGAAAGACCTCCATGTGTGAGACAGGAGTCCATCGAAATCCTAGAGGAGAGCACAGGCAGCAACCTCTGCGACCTCAGCCGCAGCAACTTCTTCCTAGAAACATCACCAAAGGCAAGGGAAATGGGCAAAATGAACTATTGGGACTTCATCGAGATAAAATCTTTTGCACAGCAAAGGAAACAGTCAACAAAACCAAAAGACAACCAACAGAATGGGAGAAGATATTTGCAAATGACATATCAGATAAAGGGCTAGTATCCAAAATCTATAAAGAACTTATCAAACTCAACACCCAAAGAACAACCAGTCCAATCAAGAAATGGGCAGAAGACATGAACAGACATTTTTCCAAAGAAGACATCCAAATGACCAACAGACACGTGAAAAAGTGCTCAACATTGCTCGGCATCAGGGAAATCCAAATCAAAACGTCAATGAGATACCACCTCACACCGGTCAGAATGGCTAAAATTAGCAAGTCAGGAAACGACAGATGTTGGCGGGGATGTGGAGAAAAGGGAACCCTCCTACACTGTTGGTGGCAATGCAAGCTGGTGCAGCCACTCTGGAAAACAGTATGGAGGTTCTTCAAAAAATTGAAAATACAGCTACCATACGACCCAGCAATTGCACTACTGGGTGTATATCCCAAAGATACATATGTAGTGATCTGAAGGGGTACGTGTACCCCAGTGTTTATAGCAGCAATATCCACAATAGCCATGATATTATGGCTATTGTGGAAATTGGAAAGAGCCAATATATCCATCAACAGATGAATGGATAAAGAGGATGTGGTAAATATATACAATGGAATATTATGCAGCCATCAAAAACCCCGAAATCTTGCCATTTGCAACAATGTGGATGGAACTAGAGGGTATTATGCTAAGCAAAATAAGTCTATCAGAGAAAGACATGTATCATGTGATCTCACTGATATGAGGAATTCTTAATCTCAGGAAACAAACTGAGGGTTGCTGGAGTGGTGGAGGGTGGGAGGGTTGGAGTGGCTGGGTGATAGATATTGGGGAGGGTATGTGCTATGGTGAGCGCTGTGAATTATGTAAGACTGATGAATCACAGACCTGTACCTCTGAAACAAATAATACATTACATGTTAAAAAAAGAAGAGAATAGGAAGGGAAAAATGAAGGGGGGAAATCGGTGGGGGAGATGAACCATGAGAGACTGTGGACTCTGAGAAACAAACTGAGGGTTCTAGAGGGGCGGGGGTGGGAGGATGGGTTAGCCTGGTGATGGGTATTAAAGAGGGCACGTATTGAATGGAGCACTGGGTGTTATACGCAAACAATGAATCATGGAACACTACATCAAAAACTAATGGTGTAATGTATGGTGATTAACATAACATAATAAAATTAAAAAATAATAAAACAAAGCAACATAATGGAATGAATCAAATGTGAGGCAGGTATGAGAATCTTCACCTAAACTGGACATTATACATATATATGAAACAACTCTTTTCACTCAGTTTTTGATTTTTTGTTTTTTAAAGATTTTATTTATTTTTGAGAGAGAGCGAGCTCCGGAGTGGTGGGAGGGGCAGAGGGAGAAGCAGACTCCCAGCTGAGCAGGTAGCCGGACGACACGGGACTCGATCCCAGGACACGGGGATCATGACCCAAGCTGAAGGCAGATGCCTAACCGACTGAGCCACCCAGGTGCCCTTTGTTTTTGTTTTTAAATGGAAGCTCTATGCCCATCGTGGGGCTTGAACTCATGACCCCAGGATCATGAGTCATATGCTCTACCTACTGAGCCAGCCAGGCACCGCTTCACTCAGTTTTCTTTAATTTTGGAAAATAGTTATTTTCATAAAATTTTGTGTTACATGTAATGGGATTGATTTTTATTTTTAAATGAATTTATAGATACATATTCTTAAATTTCCCAGTTTAAATTCTAATATGGTAAATATCAAATAGAACCTACAGAAACAAAAGCATTGGGGGAGTCCTCAGTACTTCTTATTTATTTAAAGTATTTTTTTCTCAATAACTTTTTAAAGCATGTATAAGTGATCCTGAGACCAAAAAAATGTGAAGATTACTGCTCTAGGGTCTACAACATTGATTCCCAAAGTGTTTTATACCAACCATCTGATCTGTGAACCAGTAGTTCTGAAACATTTTAATAGAATCTAAACCAAAAAGGGGTTTATTTCTAGGCTATAGGATTTTTTTTTTTAGTGCCTCTTATGGTCAAAAACTGCATTGTGTAGTCTCCGCAGGGGCTGTAATATCTCTCAACTTACTCAGCTGCAGAGTCTTTAGCTTGACTGGTGTTCTTTGGAATACATTTTTGCGATCTGAAGGAACTACTGCTCCATAAGCATGCCAGTGTTAAGAGTTCTGTTTAGCTATGCCTTGGAGACAGCTGGGAACAGAGAGCTTTGGGCTTAGACTAATAAGGCTTTGAATCCTGGCTCTGCCACTTATTAGCCTGTTTCCTTTCCTATTAACTGGGGATAATAGTAGCCAGCATTAGAGGATTGTTCTGATCATTAAGTATGATAACAAGTAAACAGCCTTCCTAATCATAGGTTCTGAGTATAATTGTTCCCTACTTTCTTTTAATTTCTCTAGTAAATGTGAATCTTCATTACAGATATTCCCATGTTAGTAAAGCTAATGAGTCAGAGAGGTGTAGGAACTAGTCTAACAAGTTAGTGGAACAAGAAAATGACACTGATTGGTAGCCAGTGTAGTGCATACGTGTAGACCAAGCTGCCTGGGCTTTTAAGCCAGCAAAAAGAGTCAGCTTTGCCACTGATTCAGTCCCATTTAACTTTTCATTTTAAAACCGAAAGCAGAGGAGTCACCTCATTTTTAACCTGATAATGACTAGAAAGGGAGGATCTTTTTTTTTTTCCTTAAAGATTTTATTTATGTATTTGAGAGAGCGTGAAAGAGAGAGCATGAGCAGGGGGAGGGGTAGAAGGAGAAGCAGGCTCCCACTGAATGCGGGGCTCCATCCCAGGACCCCAGGATCATGACCTGAGCCAGCTGAACCACCCAGGTGCGCTAAAGGGAGGCTCTTATTTTCTATTATATTTTATTGTACAGTTGACCCTTGGACAATATGGGATTGAATTGAGTGGGCTCACCTGCAGATTTTTTTCGATAGACGCAGACACAGTACTGTAAATGTATTTTCTCTCTTATGATTTTCTTAGTAACATTTTCCTTTCTCTAGCTTACTTTATTGTAAAAATGCAGAGTATAATACATTTAACATACAAAATATGTGTTAATCGACTTTATGTTATTGATAAGGCTTCTTTCTGGTCAACAGTAGATTTTAAGTGTTTGGGAAGTAGAAGTTTAAGTGTATTTTTTACTGCATGGGGGTTTGGCTCCCCTAATCCCTGTGTTGTTCAAGAGTTAACTGTATTAAACATGCATAAAATTTCATCTTGGAGAGAATTATAGACAGCTTGCTAGGATGCTTCTCCATATTACGTAGTTTCAATATAGTCTCATTCTGTTTTTTTGAGTTCTTATATTTTGTTACTCAGCTCATGGATTCAAGCTCAAATATGTAATTTGCCATCTACTTTGATCTTTTTTCATTTCAAATAAGAAATAACTTTTATACACATTCATTGTTGTTAGCATTCCTGTACTTCATGCTCTGAGCCTAGGATTAAAGAGCCTCTCTTACGCATTTAAACTACTCTTTTGTCACTGTATTCTAGGCACTCTGGGCTATAAGGCATGCTTTAGAAGCTAGTGAGGGTACTCGCCCTGAGGAAGCCAACATTATCCTGGGAAAAGGACAGTGTACACCATGTCTTGGTGAAAGATTAAAGGCATAACTGAATTATAGCTCTGCCCTTTGGGGCCCTCTGGCCTTAGTTACTTGGCCAGTCTGATTCTTTCTTCCTTTGTAAAATGATAATACCAATTCTCCACATTATTTTTAGGATTAGGTGGGAACACTTTGAGTAATTAGGATTGTGGTTAGCATTATGTGTTCTCAATAAATGTTAACGCCCCTCCCCTACCAACTAATGTACCATCACCACCATAGTTATATATCTGGAAGTAAAAAAATAATACTTGTGTACTTCGTTCTTTGGTGAGCTCTTTGAGTTACTATTAAAGAACTATTCATTCTTGTTTTTATACAGTTTTAAAAGGTTCTGTTTCTAAGCCATGGCGTGCAAGGCAGAAAGCCAACAACTAGAAAGGCTGCTGATAGAGTAAATGAAAGAGCTTGGCAACAAGGAAAAAGTCACAAATCATTAAAAAGAACAGAATAAAGCAAAAACTCTGAATAGCGTTAGTCCATTAGGTGAAGAAAAACATTCCACTTTTTCTTAGGGGCTTTGAATATATAACTGCAATATAGTACAGTATACTAATTTGTTTATAAAATCTGTGTTGAAAATATGAGTCTGCTTATTATGTCTTTCAAAAATATATTTTTTTGGTTTTCATCAAAATAATATCTGCATAGGATTAAAAAGAAATCAGGGATTGTAAGGGCTTTATGAAAAGAGCAACAATTTCTCTCCTTCCCCTTTCCTATACTTCATCTTGGTTTCAAGGAGGTTGATGCTGATGGGTTTCGCCTCCAGTAAATTGTGATTTTTCTGTATTTGCCTTCTGTTGGTCTCTAGTTTTGGGGGCAGCAGTTTGCTCTGTGACCTGACTTTTCTTACAGATCTAAGAAGAGTTCTTGGTTTTTCAGTTTGTTCAGCTTTTTGCTTGTTAGGACAGAGTGTTGACTTCTAAGCTTCTTATGTACTAGACCAGAAACCAGAAGTCCATGCCTTTTTCCCTTCAGCTTTCTTATCCTTCTCTCTTTGAACTTGTTAGCTATACTTTTACATATTTAGTATTGAGAACATTTGCACCTTGTTCTAAAACCATAATTCTTAATTGTTTAATATGTTCTAATTTACTGAATCTAAAAGTTGTTTAGATTGTTATCTAAAACCAAAGTGTGTTTACATTATGAAGATATAAATATTTATACTGCAGATACAGTACTATGATATAGTAATATGATTATTTTTTTTTAAGATTTTATTTATTAATTTGACAGAGGGAGAGAGAGAGTGAGCACATAAGCAAGGGGAAGGGCAGGCAGAGGGAGAACAAGAAGGAGGCTCCCTGCTCAGCAGGGCCTGGCAGGGGACTCCATCCCAGGACCCTGGGATCATGACCTGAGCCAAAGGTAGACACTTAAACTGACTGAGCCACCCAGGCGCCCCAGTACTATGATTATTCTTATACAGCTTTCCCTTACCAAATTTTCTCAGCTGTCTTCCCCAGCCCCCCCCCCCGCCCCAGCACTGTTTGCCTTTGTATCCATTCCTTCCCCTTTATTTTTTTCTGAAATCTTCCTGGAGCTTTCTGTCATTTTGCTCTAATCTGAACTGCTTGCTCTCCAGGTCATTTGCATAGCTGTCATCCTGCAGCCTTATTTCCCTGCTTTCTTGGTGCGTATCTGCTTTTTCCTGGATACTCTGTCTCTAAATTTTGCTGAATAACATCCTCAAATATTTTCTCAAGAAAGAGTTCATAGCAGATAAATTTTATTTAGATCTGCATCTACGAAAGTGTCTGTTCTTTCCATCATCTTCATGCTAGATTGGATACAGAATTCTAGGTTGAAAATAATTTTTCCTTAGAACCTTGAGGGTGTTGCTTTATTGTTTTCTGATTTGGTGTTACTGATGAGAAGTCTGATTCTAGTCCATTTAGTAAAATTTCTTCTTAGTGATCAGTACCTGTCCCCCTTCTCCACTTCCCTTACACATATTCTGGATGCTCTTAGGATCTTTGTTTTATCCTTGCTGTTCTGAAGCTCCACAGTAATGTGTTTAGGAATTCTTTAACCCATTGTGTTGAGCCCTCAGTAGACTCTCTCAACCTGAAAGCTTGTGTCTTTAGATTTGGGAAAAATCTTTTGTTCTGTAATTATTACTCTTCTATTCTCTCTGCATTTTTTGTAGACCTCATTTTAATAAAAATTTTGGCTTTCCAAATTAATTCTGTTTTTCTCTCATATTTTCTAATTCACCTTGCCCCTTCCTACTTCTGGAGAAATTTTTCTCTATCTTCTAGTATTTCCATTGAACTTCGTGTATTTGCAGACACTTGTTCTTTGGTTGTTCCTTTTTCATTATATCCTGTTCTTTTTATGGATGCATTACTGTGTTAAATCTGTCAGAGGATACTCACTAGAGTATTTTTAAGTGCTCTTTCTTTCCTGAATTATATCTTTCCCTCAGAATTTTTTCCTCTTTTTAAATTTGACAGTTTTCTTCCATTATGTAGGTTTTCCTCAGCTGCTTATTGATCTTTGGTAACCTGTTTATATTTAATGCACCAATAGAATAACTGAGCTCTGTGTTCTTGCATTTAGCTCCTTGAAAGGCTGCCTTCCTTTGGGAGGAGTGGGCCAGATGCTGACTCTTACTGGATTGCTAAATGCTAGAAACAGGAGCTTTTCTCTGCGGCAACAACCCTGTCCTTATCAGCTGACTAGTACTTCCCTACATTTCTTTCTTCAGAGATATAACTTCCGGTTTTTTGTTTGTTTATATTCGGAGGGTAAAGTCTGGTTGCTAATATTCTGTGAGCAGCTGTAGAGATAGGGATCTTCATCTCTGTCCCAATCTCACCCTTAGTCATACCTGGCATTTCTAGGTGAGTCCCTGATTTTGCGGGACAAATTGATTCTTCTCCGTAGGTATTCTTGGCACTAATTTCTTCCACGTACTTTATTAGGCATGACTCCATCTGCTTTCTGATTGCTAACATTTGTTGAGATTTCCTGCCTGCTCATTGTTTCCCCTTCTATTTATTTTTGTGGCTTTCTTCCCTTACTGTCATTTTAATAAGATTCCTGAAGGGAGAGGAGGTAATTTCCTGTGCTCAGTGTATTGTCTTAAACAAGAACTTCAAAATACTTATGAAGGCTTGAAAGCATCCTATGTTTTAGAAGACTTTTCATCAAAAATTATAATAAAACCCACTTTGGGGCTTAAAGGCATTAACTCTTGGCTCTCAGGAAAATGCGGTTTTCAAGAATGACTTAGTCTCTGAAGTCTCTGAATAAAGTACATTATGATCAGGGTGGTAAATAAAAAGTAATAATTATATCGTGGACCAGATACTTTTGTGTTTTATTAAATGCAGCCTCATTGAATGGAACAGAGTATTCAGGAAAAAAGTCAATACTGACTTATGTAGGATTGATATCCTTGTGAAGCCAGTATAATGAAAACTTCACCTCTCTCTGTTTAGTCTTAGACCACATAGCCACAATTCTTGGCTGGCTAGTAAGATGATACAGTTTTTTTGGAGTACTTGACTATTACATTTTAAAGTATATTCCATTTCTAGAAATTTGTCCTACAGTTCTACAAGTGCACAAAGATAGATGCTTGGGAATGTTTATGGCATTACTTGTAATAGAAAGCTAGAGAAACCTAAGTCTCCATCAGTAGGGGATTGGTTAATTTGTAATAGGTATGTCCATGCATGGAATGCTATGTAAAAAAAATGAAAGAGACCTATGCTGATATAAAAAGATCTTCAAGTAATATTGTGTGAAAAAGTCATATACAGCATGACCCTATATGTGTAAAAAGTATGTTAGGTATGTGTGCTCATATGTTTGAATACATGTGGAAAAGATGGGAAGAACATATGAAAAGAATTGTTATTCTGATGGGGATTGTAGGAACTTTTCTTTTTTTTTTTTTTTAAAGATTTTATTTATTTATTTGAGAGAGAGAGAATGAGAGAGAGCACATGAGAGGGGGGAGGGTCAGAGGGAGAAGCAGACTCCCTGCCGAGCAGGGAGCCCGATGCGGGACTCGATCCCGGGACTCCAGGATCATGACCTGAGCCGAAGGCAGTCGCTTAACCAGCTGAGCCACCCAGGCGCCCGAACTTTTAACTCCGTATCCTTAAGTACCATTTTACTTATTTTACCATAAACATGTACATTTTATAATGTTATGAAAATAAAGCTTAATGGTTTTCGGTAGCTGTTGGTAGTATACCAGCAACACTAGCTGACCCTGGGGTTCCTAGGCAAATTACAGTCTAATGGAAGAGGTCTGGGAATCCATATCCTAACAAGGGCTTTCAGCGATTCTCAACATTAGGCAGCTGTGCAAGCGTGCTCAAAGATATGCATGATTTAGACTAAGAGCAAGTTACCATAGAGAGGCAATTAAAAGAGTGAGACTACTTTGGATAATGCTGAACTAATAATAAATTTCAAAATTTGGAAGTGATAAATGATTTTCTAGGAAATTATCAAACATTTTAGAGATAGACAACCTAGTTTATCCCACCTGACCTGGAAGAAACTGAGACACACATCAGAGATATTGCTCAGCCCATGTCATAGGTGAATTCTTCCAAATCTTGATGGAACATATAGTTCCAAATATAAAGTATTTCGGAGCAGAGAGAAAAAAAGTAAAACTTGTTAGCTGTGTTTACAAAGCCAACATAGCATCATTTCCAAACTTTTCAGATATAGGGGTTTTGGGGTTTTTGTTTTTTTGTGTTTTTTTGGGCCAATCATTTTAAGATTGGTTAAATTTTATAAATATTATTTGAAATAGTGATATACACTATGACTAAATGGAATTCATTTTAGGGATCAAAGGATGGTTTGATGTTAGGAATTCTATTAATAGAATTATGAATAATAATAGACTAAGGAGAAAAATTATGATCTTTTAGTTTTCTGCCCAAGAGTGCACACAGTAAAATTAACGTCTGTTTGTGGTTTTTGAAAACACAAAACCCCAAACAAAACTCTTAGACCAGTGGAACTAGCTGAATAGTTTTCTTCCTTTTTAAAAATATTTCATTCATTCATTTATTGAGAGAGAGGGCTCGCACTAGTGAGGATAGGGGCAGAGGGAGAGGGAGAGAGAATCTTAAGTAGGCGCCACACCCAGCGCAAAGCCCCACCCACCTGAGGCTCCATCTCATGCCCTGAGATCATGACCTGAGCGGAAATGACCTGAGCAGAAATCAAGAGTTGAATGCTTAACTGACTGAGCCACCCAGACTCCCCATAACTGAATAGTTTCTTAACAAGGGTGTTGCAGAGTGTTAGCCAGTATCATGCTTAATGGTAAAACACTAGAAGTGATCTTTTTTTTTTTAAAGATTTTATTTATTTATTTGGCAGAGACACAGCGAGAGAGGGAACACAAGCAGGGGGAGTGGGAGAGGGAGAAGCAGGCTTCCCCCCGAGCAGGGAGCCCAATGCGGGGCTCAATCCCAGGACCCTGGGACCATGACCTGAGCCGAAGGCAGAAGCTTAACGACTGAGCCACCCAGGCGCCCCTAGAAGTGATCTTGTTAAAGTTAGGAAAAAGATGAAAAATAAATTGCCATTCCAATTAAAATCTCAATTTATTTTGATAAATGATTCTAAAGATTATTTGGAGGAATAAGTATTATGATTAATAGTCCAGAAAATTCTAAACAAGAAAAAAAACAGGGCTGGGCTAATAACTCTATCAGATATTTATTTGTTTATTTTATTATTTATTTTTAAAAGATTTTATTTATTTGAGAGAGAGAATGAGAGCACAGAGGTGGGAGGGGCAGAGGGAGAGGGAGAAGCAGGCTCCTCACCTGGCAGGGAGCCTGATGCAGGTGGATCCCAGGACCCTGAGATCATGACCTGAGCCGAAGGCAGACACTTAACCAACTGAGCCACCTGGGTGCACCTGTATCACATATTTGAATATTATAAAAGCTAAAGTAAGAAATAGCTATATGAAACTGTATAACACAGGCAGTCAAAAAACTACATGTAAGTGTGTGAGTAGCCTTTTCAGGTTACTGGAGAAAAGATGAAAAAAAAAAACACTCTGGGAGAATAAATTTCAATAATCTTTTTGAAAGGCATTTGGCAAATCAGACCTCCTGATACTGTTTTATCAGGGATCATTTTTATAAGTGTGTATGTTATAGCTCCTTTCCTCCTCTGCTGCTTTCAAGGGCTTGTGGCCTCTCTAATTGGGATAGCTTGGAAAGATAGTCATCAATGACACATATGCCTGACTTGGGCCACAAAGTGAGTTTTGTAGGTGATGTAGCCAGGATTAGTTATAGAGAAATAACTGCAAATATTTTGCCTTTGAGCCCTTCTATCTCCCTTTTCAAAATCTCGTTTCCCTTTCCCGACAGGGCAGCTTAAAATTTTATGTCTGAAACAGTAGAAAAATAGTATCCCTCCTTGCTTTTCTACCCTCCACTTCCCCCCTCCCTCCCCCCCCCACTACCCCCACCCCCCACCCCCAGCCCCTTGGAAAGAGCTTTGGGTTTAGAATCAAAGGAGCTGGCTTCTTGAGCCAGTTCTTCCACTGACTGGCTCTGAGACTTAGGAGAAACAAGATTACCCTTCTAAACTTAACTTTCTTTGAGAGCCAAGCATTCTAACCTGTCTTTCCACTTACATGCCTCATGTTTCTTCCTTAATCCATTGCAAATGAGATTTTACCCTGCTGCATCTCTACCAGTGCTCAAGCAGCAAAAACCTCCTACTTGCAAAATACAGAGTGTCTTTTCTTTCCTTTTTGATTTGGCCCCACTAATTCTTTTGTTTGGAAATTACTTATCAGTTTTCTGACTAAATAATATAAAATATTTTTGGTAGTAAATATAGACTCACGTAAAGAAAACCTAGAAACATCCCTTAATCTTAGTACCCAGAAATAATCACTGGCATATTCATTACTATTTATATGTACATATCTTAATAAAATTGGGATTATACTGCTTTGTATCTTGCTTTTTATTTTCATAACATTAATATTGTAAGCAGTGAATTTTAAATGTATGGTTTTCTCATTATATAGTTATTTCATAACAACTGTATCTGTTTTGTTCTTGTGTTAACTTTAGGTTGCTTCTTACTGTGAACACCTTTGTACATGAATTTGTATGTGCAATAATGATTTTCTTCAAGGCTTGCTCCCCCACCTTCCAGAACCTCTTTCCACCCTTGATTTCCTCCTTCTGCTGGTACTTTTTCCCACTGCTTCTTTCATAGGCTCCTTTTTACACCTTCCCTTAGGTTTTGGTGTTTTCCGCAGTTCCCTTTCCCTGCTCTGGGCTTGTAGGCATCTCATTTACTCCCTCAGCTTTAGTTATCACCTATTGTCTGTTCCCCAGAGTGCCCCCTTCTTCTGAACACCCCCCTGCATTTCTTCCTGGTCCCTGGGCATCTCCTCCTGACTGATACCTGGACATATAACAAGGATAAACCAACTACCTGTGATTTCTTTTGAGGTCTTCCCTTTATCAAACATAGATACAGGGCATATAGGTTTGTTTTATAAGCAAAAGTATCTAAGATGTGTAATGATCCTTTACAGGGTGCCAAGTGGGCAGAAAAGAATCCTGGAAAGGGGCAGTAATCATAACAAAATGTCTGCGTATCTTTCAAGGCTATATGGCCTTCTTAACTCTTGCCCTCATTTTCCTCCTAGTTCCCTAATGTGAATCTGGCCTCTTTATCCTCCTTGCCCTTTTAAATTTACACTGAAGTGGTGCCCCTTAGTGGCAGAATCAGGAACTTCCTCCATTGCTGATCAATCACAAAAAATGACTGTCGTCTTGTGCGAGTAAACGAATGGTTATTGTGACTGTGATACATTGCTTAACTGGTGGTGGGTGCTTTTTTGCAATTCTAGTAAATACTTGTGAATTATTACCATAACATCTAGGCATACCCTAATCTTTGAGTGTTTCAAGAAAAAGAAAATAGACAAATATGCTCCCTTTTCACAGGAATTTGTATCTTTTGAGAAGGTGAGACAAGGATACTTGGTGTTTATTTTATTTTAAGATTATAATGTGTGTACAGTAGACATTACTCCAGCTTTTGGAGTTGTAATTTAATCTCATAACCAAAAATTCTCTTTTCTAGTCTGATACGTACTTGTTGTAGCCAGTTTAGAAATACTTGTCAAATGACTGGAATGATCAATGCAGCTCCTTGAAGACCTTCATGCTTTAAAAACACAAAGCAAACAAAAATTGTTTTAAGGAAAAGTAGTATAGCCACATTAATTACAATCTGGGAAATAAGAGGAAAAGCCCTATTCTTAATCTCCCCTAACAAAATTGCTGATAGATTTGTATGTATCTGATTTTTTTCAAATTTGTGTTTATGTGGTTAAAATTACGTATCCTGCTTTCTTCCACGAAATATGTCATTTTATGACTAGTACTTTAAATGGCTGCATAATAATCTATTAGTTGCAGGAACTTTTGGCCCTGTTGTATGCACAGTGTTGTGAAAAGTGGATGGTACCTTGTTTCTGAAAAATAGGACTCAAGAAAAAATAGTTATTCTAATAAAATAAAATTGCTTTATCACATGGATTTTACTAAGTAGGAGAACCATAACCTTCTTAATTTAAGGTCAGTGCCTTTTTATTTTCACTTACAAACCTGAAACCTGAGGAAGTTGGTTGTCAGTTGAGAGTAATACACCATGTGTCAGCTGTGTATTTTGGAGAAGTTATAAACAGAAGTTAAATACCTGCTTATTTGGAGAATTATTGTCATGAAACTTTTCTTTCTTTTATAGATTATGGAGCTTTGTGGTGCAACAAGGCTTGGTTATTTTGGAAGAAGTCAGTTCTATATCGCTTTGAAACTTGTAGCTGTTGCCCAGTCTGGTTTCCCTTTAAGAGTGGAAAGTATAAATACAGGTAAATATGGAATATATTAGTAGCTGAAATGAAAATAGACTTCTGATCACAAATGAAATAAAGTTAGTAGAATTGTTGAGTCTTCTGATATTTTAGTGGCATTTGTGACCGTAAGTGTCATGGCTTTATTCGTACTATGCTTTTTTCATTTGTGAATATTAGAAAAATCTCTTTCTTAAACCTGTTCTGGTATGTGTGTACTTAATACATATTTGATGATAATATAAAAATTGTTAAAAGTGGTGATTTTTCAGAATTAATTCACTAATAGTTGCTTAGAAGAGTTTAGGGGCATAATTTTATCAAAGTAAATGATGAATAATAGTGACTGACCACCTTATATGCCTTCCTTATATTCTTCTTTTCTGATAAGTATAAAACTACATAATACTTCGTGGGTTTTTTTGTTTGGGAAGGCTGTGCATTTGAAATTAGACAATGTTAAAATATTGGCAGACTAAAACCTATGTACAGACAGCTGAGTACCTTGTAAGTGTCACCTAGGATAATTAGTTTTTCTGTGATTGGGAGGCTTATTGATGCTGAAGTCAGTGGAAATTCTATAAAGGTAGGCACTTAAATGCAGAGAGTTCTGTGGTTGTCATAGGGAAAAGAGGAAAGAGAAAACTTGAGGTTTTCTGTAATGTTAGAATTTTTATAGTTTTAAGCACCAAGTTCAGTTTATTAGTCAGTGTGAGGTTTTCATTGTGGACCTCTGTTTTGCCACACATCATTCTTCTAGAATTGAGAGTTTACATTCTTTTCAGGTAATTTTGAATTCTTTTATATAAATACTGAATAAGCTTAGTAGTTCCCCTCCTTAGTATGGAGATTCAAGAGAGATGCAGATAGTCATAGTGGAGGGAAGTGTACTTTCTATTAAAAATTCTGCTCCTGTGTGTGTTGCCTAGTCTAAAAGTATGAGCTATGACTGACCTGCAAAGAAGTTCTTGGTCTTCTTTCTTCTCTGTTTATTTGAATGTAGGATATCTGCCTGTAGAAATGTCACAAGCCAGACTAAAGTGGATAGCTATCATGCCTTGTACTGTGATGTTGGTAGGGGGACAGTAAAATATTTTTAGGACTTTGTGCCATGAAATGTCTAGATTAATCTAGTCTCAATCTAGTGACATATTCTCTGCTTTACTTACAGCTCTAACATCTTAAGAGAATCAGTATGAGTAGAAAAGAAATAGCCTAGGCTTTCAAGTCACGCTGCCCTGAGTTCAGACTGTCAGTTACTGTCAGTGACCTTGGCATCTTGTTGCCTCAGTTGCAAGCATAGAGTCAGACAGGACATTTATTATAGCTATTGTTAGTGCCTTTAGAAGGACAGTTTAGTGTTACTACTACTTTCTAGGTTAGAGTCTCCCTAAACAGTCTAAGGGAGGTGGTCTAAATATAGTGATAAACATAGGTGTCTGCTGTGTCTGTATTCATTTTTGTAAAAATTCCTTCTGATATCTAATCCATATTGCAGTTTTAATGAGTGCTCTTTTTCATTTTAAAGTAATAATTATTTCTGTGGTTAACAGTAAAGGACCTTCCTCTGCCAAGATTTGTTGCTTCAAAGAATGAACAGGAATCTCGCCATGCAGCCTCATATTCTTCAGATTCTGAAAATCAAGGGTCTTATTCTGGTGTAATTCCTCCACCACCTGGCAGGGGACAAGTGAAAAAAGGATCTGTAAGCCATGATACTGTCCAGCCTCGTACATCTGCAGATCAGCAGGTAGTCATGTGCCTGAACTTGTTATCAGTTGATGGCCTGTGTAGATGTTTACACTAAAGCATTTATTGAGTGCTTTATTAATGAACATGTTACCTTAAAAAAATTTAAGTCTTAATAATACTCTTTCTAGGAACCTGCATCCCCCGTAGTTTCACCCCAGCAGTCCCCACCAACTTCTCCACACACATGGAGGAAGCACAGCCGTCACCCCAGTGGGGGAAATAGCGAGAGGCCTCTTACAGGACCTGGGCCATTTTGGTCTCCCTTTGGTGAAGCACAATCAGGTATTTGGAAATTCTTCAGAAGTGACGGTTATATATTAAGGGTGGTAAATTGAAGGAAACTTGGTAATATTCCTTTAAGAGTTGCCTCCAAGGCAATTTTTAATTATAAATTAAGTATCTTAATTAGAAGCAAAAGCCAACTATGAATGTTTGTAAGCAGATACATCACTTTGAACAATGGTAATTGCATTTACGTATACATATGAGGCTTAGACAAAAGTTTATAGATACCAGATTCTCTGAAGGGGAAACAAATAAATGATGATTTCCCAGAATATAAGGTATATATTCTGTTAGTTCCAGTTATTGACAAGGAAAGCACAATAACAATTTAAAAGATTTAAATGAGGTATAATTTTAAGCTGACTGAAGAGATTCACCTGGGAAATCGTTAACATTTCTTCGAAGTTAGAGTTCAAAGAAAACATTTATAATATGTGTATGGAGAGTTATAGTAAAAACCTGGTAACTGTTTTTTCTCCAGAAGTGAGCCAACACGTGTACCCATTCTCCTTTTAGGTTCTTCTGCTGGTGACGCCGTGTGGTCAGGGCATTCTCCACCTCCACCGCAAGAAACCTGGGTCAGTTTTGCAGATACTCCACCAACCAGTACTCTTTTAACCATGCATCCTGCTTCTGTCCAGGTGTGACATTTTATTGGTATTGCATTTTTATTTGCTTCATTCAGAGTATTGCTGCAGTCACTTTTTTTTTTTTTTTTTTTTTTTGCTATTGTGAATTTTGTAAATGCAAGTTCACTCTTTATAGAACACGGAATTCTGCTCGGTGTTTTAAAGTCTGTTATCATTGGAATGTTTCACTAAAAGCTTTGGCTGATTTTCTTTCTAATTGTTCAACGAAGTTTTGAAAGTTTTCTGCCCCTAGGAATATATTTGCCTGGCTTTCTTAGCACATTTTTCGTAACTTTCTGTTGCTTACATGTTGCTATCATTCTACGCACTTAATATAACCATTGTGCAGAAACATTCAGTAATCTGATTATAACAAATATGTGGTTTGCTGATGACTTTGTGAAGACTTCTTATATTTTAAACATCCACAAAAAGTAAGTTTTAATTTCAAAGATAAATAACCTAGCAATCTTTGTCCGTATAATCATATAGATACTGTACTGAGGAAAAAAATGTTTCATTACAGGACCAGACAACAGTACGAACTGTAGCATCAGCTACAACTGCCAATGAAATTCGTAGGCAATCCAGTAGTTATGATGATCCCTGGAAAATAACAGATGAACAAAGACAGTATTATGTAAATCAGTTTAAAACCATTCAGCCTGATCTAAACGGATTTATTCCAGGTGAGTTGTTAAAAACAGAAATTCTTCTGGATGGGACAGGACAAAGTCTCAGTTTCATAATTTCAAAGACATGGTTTTATTGGTCAGAGATTATAAAAGATAATTCTCAAATTGTTTGTCTAAAAAGAGTTTATAATCACTGGAGAAAAAAACATGACATACACATATTAAGGTTACCTTGTTTCCAATGAAAAAAGCCTTAAGACTCTTAACGTCACATTTTATTCTTGGGTCTGTAAGTTCAGAATAACATTAAACAACACTGTTTTAATATTTCAGGATCTGCAGCTAAAGAGTTTTTTACAAAATCAAAACTTCCTATTCTTGAACTTTCTCACATTTGGTAAGTGTGGTGTATCACTTCAGTTGGGTAATATGGGTTGTTTCAAAGGAGTTTCCAGCAGGTAGATTTTTGAATCTTAAAAAATAAACTATTAGAGTAACCTTTTCAAGAATGTTCTCAAAGAACTCAGTATTGCCTTAAAATGGTCAGCTTCTGTCTCACTCTCTGGAAAAGAAATAAGTGATGCCAGTACAGTAGTTCTTCAAAAAGTGCTAAAATTCTTTAAGCTGTAGCCGCTATTTCTCGTCGGTAGCATAATGCATGGAATAAAAGCTGGTTGGTTCATCCATGGTTATTTGTAACCCATTTGGTTTTTAACAAGCTTATATCTATTACGTATTACCTACACCATTCACTCTACCTATACCTGTACTAAGCCATGAGCTTAAGAACAGTGCTTATCTCCCACTTAAATCCAAACTAAGACTCGGGATAGCTGCTACGTAGTTGGAATTAGTCAGTCAAAACAAATTACAATCACAAATTACTTTTTAAAAACAATTATCAGATAAACATAGATGTTATTTCTACTTTAAATTATTTCATTAGTAGGATTTTTAGTAGCATAGAGTGCTATGGTAGAAGGAAGATAGATAATGCCTAAACTGAAAAATGAAGAACTAGCAATATATACATGCTATTTATAGTGGAAGGCGTTAAATACAAAAGTGGTTGCTTCTGCATCTAGAAAGTGCAGGAATGGGGGGCTGTTTTGTTTTGTTTTGTTTTTTTAATATCAAGCCTTGTAATTCTATTGGGTGCTTTAAAGTGGATACATGTAGACCTTTGGTAACAACAAAAACAAAGGTTTTTAAAATTTCAGTGACTTATTAAATAAGCCTGCCTTTAAACTAAATCCTGTTACTTAAAAATGCATATGGATTAAAGGTCATTTTTTGGTGATCTTATTTATTTAGGCTGTTTTTTAGCATTTTATTATAAGAATTTCAAGCATTCAGAAAAGTTTAGGGAATTGTGCCTTGAACACCCATATGACCACTGCCTAGATTCTGCAGCTGAACAGTTTGCTGTATTTGCTTTATTACACTTCTTCCCATCTATGGGATTTTTTAAAATTAATGATTGCACTTTTTCTGGAAAAGGGTTTCTTTTGCTTCTTTTTTGAGACATAAAGGGATCCAAAGCAGGTGATTATATTTATAGTAAGTTTGTCTTCTAGGGAACTTTCAGACTTTGATAAAGATGGAGCATTGACACTGGATGAGTTTTGTGCTGCTTTTCATCTGGTAGTTGCTAGGAAGAATGGCTATGACTTACCAGAAAAACTCCCTGAAAGCCTAATGCCCAAACTGATTGATTTGGAGGACTCAGCAGGTAAGATCGGGAGCTGAAGGGACCTGGTTGCAGGCCTTGATAAACACACCACTTGATTCTTTTTTTTTTTTTAAGATTTTATTTGTTTGAGAGAGAGAGAGTGCAAGTAGGGGTTGAGGGAGATAATCTCAAGCAGATTCTGTGCTGACTGCAAAGCCCATTGTAGGGCCAGTCCCACGACCCCAAGATGATGACCTGAACCAAAACCAGGAGTCGGATGCTCAACCGACTGAGCCATCCAGGTGCCTCAACACGATTCTTAAAGCAAAATCAAGATAGTTGTTAAAACTTAAGAACATCGACATTTCATCAAGAGCAAGTAGATTTGCCTTCAGAGTATGCTGTAGAGGCTCACTTTGGATTAATGGTTTGTTTTATTTAGTCAATTTTAATAGGTTTTATTTTCATTTTTTTAAAGATTTTATTTGTAAGAGAGACAGAGCACAAGAAGGGGGAGCGGGAGGCAGAGGGAGAGACAGGCTCCCAATGCGGTACTCGATCCTGGAACCTGGGATCATGACCTGAGCGGAAGGCAGATGCTTAACCGACTGAACCACCCAGACATCCCTATTTTTAAAGAGATAAATAATATATGCCACTATTTCACTTTAACTTTTGACCGCATTTCAGTATCTGGTTATTTGCCACCCCTTAAGTTGCATTATATATTGTCTGGGGCAGGCAAGGTAGCCTGTCTGCATTATCAACATTTTTCCATTGAATACATCTTAATTCGTTGAAGGACGATGCCCGGTTTATCGTAAGACCAATGCAATCTGCAGGCATTTTCCTTTCAAAAGCCCAACTCTTTTCTTCTGACTGTAAAGAAATCTGGAAATTTTATGTTTGATTATAGGTAGTGCTGTTTTTGTTACCATGTTTACAAGAATGCTTTTGTAATGCCCATATTTCTGGTAGCTTTCTTTAAAAGGAAATAAGAATATAAGAGGTAAAGAAATGAGTAAAATTCAGAATGAATAAAAGGAAATCTTAACATTAAATTCTTAATGAGTGTAATTAAAAATTATTGTTTTCAGTTTTCTTATCTCAATTTTCTTTTGGATGTTATGATGGAAGGAATTTTATACTTTTAAAGGAAAAGTTAAAACAGAATTTGGCTCTCAAAAGGGCATTTATCTATTAGGCAGTGTCTGTTTAACCCAGAAAGGCACATGATCTGACCTTATTGCCTAAATTATACAGAAGGAATCACATGCATGTTATTAATGTCATGAAAAGAACAGTATCCTTGGTGTTAGGAATCTGAGTCGGCTTCTAGTTTTGCTAATTATTCCTGTGACCTTGGGCAAGTTCTGACCATTTATTCTGTTTTTTTCCTTCTGTTTCTCCACCTGAAATGTGGATTTGATGCCATTCAGGACCTGAATTGTACACTGACTTTTTATCAATGAATAAGTTCATTAAAAACTTTAGCATTGATTTAATGTTTTTTAGAACATTATCCTATGAGAATCCTAGGTTTTTTCTGATCATTTCAGGTAGTTATTAGGTAACCTCTAACTTGAGCTGAAAGCTAAGTATTTTTGTTGCTAATTTTGCTTCACAGTAATTTAATTTACCTAATTAAGAAATAAATGAAAAGAATTTTGTCTAGCTTATTTGGTAGTAGCCAAAGCAGAAGAAATTTAGTAGCTACATATTTCGTATTTCGTTTTAAAAATTGGGCCTTGTATCTGGAATTTTTATGTGACTTTAATACTTTGAAAACTGATAGCATACTAATACAAGAAAATAAGTCAAGTTTTCTGTTATGTTATTCTCTAGAGACTTGTCTGAACCTGTTATCTGTTGCATTCAGATTGGTAAATCTGGCTATTGCATGCAGTCAGTGGAATTTCTTTTTTGCTTTTTTGTTTTGTTTTGTTTTTAAAGATTTTATTTATTTGAGAGAGAGAGAGAGAGCTCATGAGTGGGGGGAGAGGGGAAAAGGGAGAAGCAGACTCCTGGCTGAACAGGGAGCCAGCTGCCTGGGCTCCTGGTTTCTATCCCAGGACCCTAAGATCATGACCTCAGCCAAAGGCAGACACTTTAACTGGCTGAGCCACCTAGGCACCTCATTGTTTTTTTTAAACTGGATTTTTTTTTTTTTTTGAAGATTTTATTTATTTATTCATGAGAGACAGAGAGAGAGGCAGAAGGAGAAGCAGGCTCCCAAGGAGCAGGGAGCCCGATGTGGGACTCGATCCCAGGATCCTGGGATCATGACCTGAGCCGAAGGCAGACGCTTAACCATCTGAGCCACCCAGGTGCCCTGTTTTTTGTTTTTAATTTAAATAAATTCTGGTTCTTCCTAAATTTGATCTACTGCCTGAATTTTAAGGCTCATGACTGAAGAATTTCTTTTTTGGGCATTTGTTTTTTTATACCTGTTAAATCTGTTTAGCAAAGAGACACTGGTTTTTTGCCTGCATTTATCTGTACACTATTGCTCTAATTATAGGTTTCAAAGAATCAAATAGTTTTTTCCCATTCCAACATAATATTATATGGTTTTCTGATCAAATTTATTATAAACGTTTGGCTATACAATATTAAATTCAGATCTGCTTTGCCTACTTATAAATGATAAATTTGGAATTCTGTTAATTTTGGGGTGGGAAAAACTGATTAATCTTTTTTCACCTACATCTAATAAGCCTGAGATTCATAGTACACAACGTCCTTTGAATATAGAAATTGTTGTGTGACACTGTGGATCCATCAGTATCCACAAAAATAATTTAAAATAGGTATGTTTTTAGAAGTTCACTTTAGAAGTTTTAGACATTAAAAGGGAAATACCCAAACAGTTTCTTTGGGCTGATCTGAGAATATATCATATTCTCAAAGCCTCTCTTTGGAGGCTTTCGGACTGACAGGCAAAGGTTAGTTTCTGTTTTCTCTGATCTCTTGTAACATCTCCTACATGCTGCTTATTATGGCACACACATCATACCGAATCCTGTTCTTCTTTTTCCTCATTCTACTGCCTCACTGAGCTCTTTAAAAAAAAAAGGAAATGCATCATACTCATTGTAGTATCCTAAGGACATAGCACTTTGCCAGGCATGTACTAAGTTGGTCAGGAAATAAATACTGAGTGAATTAATGCTAAGTGTGTGCCACTTTTAAAGTACAATATTTTTTAACACATTTCTGTCTTTGAAATATAGCTGTTACTATAAGTTTGTGATGTTGGGACATACTAAAATATTAGCTCTACAGGTATTCTGTATTGGCAATTTAAATAACTTATCAAAAAATAAATAATGAATAGTGGTGACTTGAGTTCCAGCCACTTGGAGCAACCAAGCTAAGCTTTCTGTAGGCATGCAAACATGGCTTTGGGGACATATGGTAATTTTTCCAAAATTATTTGACCAGGTTTACGGGATTAAATAGCAGATAAAACAGAATAACTAGTGATCATAGGTAGAGTGCTTATTTGGGCCTGAATTAAAATACTTATTATTTAACATCAGCACTGAATTTGGCAGCTAGAGTAAATACAGAGGGAAACTTTTGTTTTTATTGTCTTACCAAAAAAGCATCCAAAAATTCATCTATGGAAACACCTTTCTGAAGCTGTTATTCAGGGAAGAATGTTCATCTTCTAAGAATGGTTATCTACTTAAAAAAAAAAGATTAAAGTGACCTGCTAACCTTCCACAACACTATATCTTAAAAGGACAAAACCAAACATACTGCAATGCTGTATACCTTCAACTCAATCCACAGAGATTCTTCTTTGGAGCAGAGTTGCTATTTGACATATAGCTTTTGTGATTATTTGGTAAATCTCTCTTAAACTAGCCTGGAGGATCCAAGGCGAGTAGTAACCAAATCAGTCTTGTTTATTATATCTCAGCACCTAGCAGGGTGCAAGCTGAGTATATAAGTAGGCGTTCGCATTTTTGAAATGACTAAATGGCTGAGCCACTTGTTTTTAAAACTGTTTCCTGTCTTCATAACACACTACCCATGAGCAGTTCAGTAATATCTGCTTGAGATGCTCAGAGCCAGAGAGGAATTGTTCCCTAGTCCTCCGTCATCAGTTCTTCACATAGTAAATTTGAGCATGTGTCATTGTTGCTGATATGGTACATAGCATGGATCCCCAAACTCCTAGCAGTACTTCTAATAGGAATATTTTTAAAAGCCATAGACTTTTTATGAGTAGTTTACCAAAAATCCATATTTGAGACTAGCTTGATGCTAAATCACTGTTGAGTTTTCTGTTCATCCAGAAACTTTTAACATAAAAAAGCCAACACAAATAATACATGCAGATAACTGTTTTCACTAAGTACAGTCACACTATATAGCCTTAATTTTTTTATAGTGTTGAACATCTTTATACTTTGTCACATATAGGACTGTCACGTTCTTTATCATACAGTGTATTCCATAATATAGATGCGCCTTAATTTAAGCAGTGTCTTGATGGATTTTTGGGTAGTTTCTTAACTTTAACTTTAAAACAGCACTGTAATAAAAAAAATACATATATCTTTATTTTATATAAAGAATTCTAAGTCTTTATTTTTGAAAATTCACTCTTCCAAGTGCCTTTAGTTGAGAGGAAAAATAATGAAAATATGCACTACTAATATTCATCATCAACTTTACACTTAAGGAACCACACACACACACACAAACATTCTTAACACTGGTTTCATTTCTTTCCAGATAGTTGGGTGTTGTAGCTGAAAAATCAGGACAATTATAAATATTGGCAAAAATGCACCATTTAATGAAATTGGTCAAAATAATTAGAACTCCTCAAATTCCTGGCAGAGATATTAACAAGACTAGGTAGTATTTGAAGGAGAAAATTTCTACAAGGATGACCCAATAGGGGCTTTAAAAGACTATGGTTTACATATCAGGGGATTCATAATAGTCCTTGGGAATAACTACTGATGCTTTTAATTATTTTTTGTAAAAAGGACAAATTTTGTATTTTTTCTTTATAATTGTGCTGCAAAACTCAAAAGTGAAGTGAAGGACATCTGTCTTCCTCTGTTAGAAAGAGAACTCCATGGAAATAAATGGGAGCTTTGTCATCTTTCTCAATATTGTATCTTTATTTACTGTGTTTAGGTACAGGCCCTCTGTTAAATGCTCGCTGATTGAATTCTTATTTTTATTAATTTTGCCACTAAATTATACCCCAAAATTGTAACGTCTTTTAATCTTTGGTCTTTATACTCAGTTTTACAATTTTCTGTGTAAAGTTTTAAAAACAAAGCCTTAATTAAGTTATTTTTCATTATGAAATTCTAATTATCTTAAGTGGATTAACGTTAAGTGGGCTTTTTCCATTTTAAGCTGTACTTAATAATGAGACTCTCCTATCTGTAGATAATAATCTTTAGTATAATAGCTGAGTCAAATAATAGTTCCCATAAAATGCTGACCAATACTGCAAAAAAAAAAAAGTTAACAGGCTACAATTTAATTAGGATCTTGGGTGAATGTTTTGTTTCTTTCAAACCTTGTTACATATATTTACCTTCACTTTTTTAAAAAAAATCCTTGAAATAAAATTGAGAAACTTCTGCGTAGACTGTATAAAGTTCTGCTTAATAAGTTTCCGTTTTGTGGAGTGTTGAAAATTAAAATTAATTTTGCATATAGAATGTAGTTTTTGATGGATGTGATACCATTCAAAACAAAGCATATCTTAAATTCTTTAATTTCTTTTTGGATTTTCATTGCTTATCCCAATCTTTTTTTTTTTTTTAAGATTTATTTATTTGAGAGAGAGACACAGAATGAGTGCGTGAGAGAGAGAGAGCAAGCATGAGGGTGGGGAAAGGGAGAGGGAGAGGTAGTGCTTGACTCCCCACTGAGCAGGGAGCCTGACCCAAGGGCTCGATCTCAGGACCCCGAGATCATGACCTGAGCCCCTGAAATGAAGGCAGATGCTTAACTGACTGAGTCACCCAGGCACCCCTGCTTATCCCTATCTTTTAAGTATAAGTGAAAAAGGTACCGTTAGTAGTTTTCCTTGAAGACTTAAAATTTATCCACATCTGTTTATTTTTTATTTTAAGAACTTTTTGGGTAAGCATAGTATTCACATTTCAAATAAAACATGTAGTTGCTTTTGCTTTTTATAAAGCTCTTAAATGAGTTAGCAACTTCGATTGAGGCTTCATGATTGAAGAATTCTTCCTAGATGTATTTTGCTACTTGAAAGCAAAATAAGTTTTAAACTGTAAGACTTTAGGGAGTGTATATATTTCTATAAGATTAGTAACAGCTGGCAGTCATTTTTGAAACAATGCTAGCATGTTGAGTGTAATACTGAGAAAATAAACCTAGAATAAAACTGATGCTCTTTAAGAAAGAGGTTGTTCAGCAGGTACACTATACTAAACTGAATCTGGCAACTTTTCAGAATCTTTGGAGGCTAGAAGGATGAAAACTACTGACAGTGTTTTTATTTTATAGTGTGATCCTGAAAATGCATTGTGCAGTCCTTTAATATTACCATTTCTAACTTTAAATGTAGATTGATAGTATGTCAGTGTGATCACACTGGGTTGTGTCTTCCAGACACACTTTTATTCATGGAGATACTTTTTGCATAAAAGCCCTTTCAGGGTTTACATTAACAAATAATTTAGGCTCATGCTCTTCTTTTTCAGCCCTGATGCTCTGATGATGTCAGGGGCAGAGCAGAACCGTCAGGAGGGAGGCAGGGTTGACACAGTGTTCCAGCAGGAGGCTAGGTTGGAACACTGAATCAGGTAAGAGTAAAACTACACCCCTGCCTCCATAAGGATACAGTCTCAAAGACTAACTGCTGTGGGTGGGCATGAAGCTCTTTGTTGGAGTTTATAGGGAGCCAGGTTGAAGGAGGTGCAGTTTATTTACACACCTGATTCTTCTCCTCGGACTCATGACTATTAGGACATTACCTTTCTAGAACATAGGCTCTTTTTCTACTACCATTTGTTGTTCTATATGTGAAGCAGGAAAGAAGCAATGTGTAATTTTGTGAATTTATTCCAGAAATAATTTTTGGATCTCCTAGGACAGTTATTTTTCAAACTTTTAGTCTTAGGACCCCTTTACATTCTTAAAAATTATTGTGGACCACAAAGAGCCTCTGTTTACGTGGATTAGATCTATCAATAGTTACCCTATTTAAAAAAATAGTTACCCTATTAGAAATTAAAACTGATAAATTTTATGCTTTATTTTAAAATAATAATAGTAAACTTTTTACATATTAACAGATAATTTTAAGAAAATAACTGTATTCTCCAAAATTAAAAAATAATCATTATAAAAAGGGTGACATTGTTTTACATCTTTGCAAATCTTTTAGTATCTCGGTTAATAGAAGACAGCTAGATTCTCACGTTTAGTCCTGCATTCAGTCTGTTAGATCGGTTATTTTGTTTGAAGTGTATCAGGATTTGGCAAACTAAGTGCTGAGGACCAAATCCAGTCCCCTTAGTACAGCCCACAGACGGAGTGGTGGTAGTTGTGTTGTTTTTAATCACTGGGGGGAAAAAACAGTATTTCATGACACATGAGAATTCTATGAAATGCAAATTTAATTTGCATAAATGAAATTGTGTTCCCTAAATGGAACACAAACCAAGCTCATTCCTTCCCGAATTATTGATGGCTGCTTTTGCACTGCGACAGTTGAACAGTCGCAGCAGAGACCATATAGGCAGCCTGCAAAGCCTCAAACATGTACTATCTGGCCCTTTGTAGAAAAAGGTTGCCAGTCTCTAGTACATGAAGGAAATGTGGCCTCAATGGTAAAAGGGAGGACTCTTTTCAGATAATTACAGATATTCTTTGGTATTACCCCCAAACTCAACAGATGGTAATTTCTTAAACGTTGATTGCATTGTGAAAGCTGAAACCATATTAATGAATTGTTTGTACTGTTACATTAAAATCCATAGGTCTGTCTTGCACTTTGAATATACTTTGAATGAATCTTTTACCCCATGCATGATTTTGTAACATAGTGCATTGATTGCTTGTAAAATATCAGTTCATTGAATTATACAAATCTTTGAAACATTGGGACATTTTATTATAAAATATCAAAAACATTTTTGTTAATATAACCTATCTTCTCAAAGAAGTGTTGGGAAGTTCTTGAGAGTATGGACATGCCTACACATTTTCCAAAATTCCTATTTTCGCTGAAAGCTCAAACTTTGTCATTTATAACAAGTACTGAAGACATTTGGTTTCCTTGAAATAACAGGCTCACTAAATTCATTTTTGAGAAAATGCCTGCCTAATACCCAAGTCTGAATAATTACAGTTTATCAGCTGTTCTTTCAAGAAAAATGGTGTTCCATGAAAAAAGTGGCCTGTTCAGCTGACAGTTGAATCACACAAGTATCTTTCCTTGAGACAACCACGATCCTTGCTGTGAAGCAGTGCTTTATATATATTTCCCCTTTTTGCCATACAGAGTATTAAGAGGATATGTTTTCAGAGTTGAGGTTTAATAAAAATAATTTTTACTGTGATAATTGTGAGCATTCTTCAGTGAAGTTGCCATGCATGTTTTTTATTTTAACTGGAATGTGTGGGGGTGAAGAACATAACAACTAATATATTTTGGTGCCACTGCCTTGATTCTTGCTGATAAGCCAGAAGTTTTACCCACCATTGCTTTTGCATCATTGTAGGTGCCAACACAGAAAAAAAGCATTATTATCATTACAAAAGCCACTTTGACTTTTCAGACCCCCCTAAAAGAGTCTTCGGGACCCCCAGGAATCCATGGACCACAGTTTGAGAACTGCTACTCTAGGAAAATAACTCTTAGCCAATGATGAAGTGTAATTTTTTGGGTGAATCATGGTTTACTTCTCAGCTTCAAGAAGCTGGACCCACTGCAACTTTGTACCAGTGAATTAGAGGTTCCCACAATCTACCCCAAATTGTAACTGCCCTGAGGTGGGGTGGGGTACTATCTGATCCTAGATTTAAAAGTGGAACACTGACAGGAGAAAGGTCTGGAAAGCCAAACCAGGGCCCCAGTTTGCCCTAAGGTGACATTTGAATCTTAATCAATACAGTCTGACTTTAATTAGGTTCTTTTGAAAATTAGTTTTTTTATGTAGTTAATACTATTTTAATTCTATTTTTCTTCATATGAATACCTGCTTTGGGTAATCTCTTACAGACATTTCTTCATTCACCACCTTCATTTCACTTTCAGTAAACATCGTCAAATTTATAGCCATTATCTTCCTTTTCTTAACTTCCTTTCCCTTGGTTATCATAGAAAAAAAATCCATAATTTTCATTCACAGCGAAAACCACAAGCTACCCCCACGAGGGATTTACTGCTGCTATTTATTGTAAATAATTTTTTCATTAGTCTTTCTCTAAGAGTCTTCATTGACTATTATCGGAAGCATCGGTTCTATACCACTCTGACGCATTTATTGAGAAAGGGATTGGATTAAGGAAAAAAGAGCAACTGTTCTTGATCTTAGAAAACAAAAATTTATCAAGATACGATGCTGGACTGTAAATTAGAACTCACAGTGTGATAGGACTATGAAGAAGTTATGTCAGGATAAGTAGATGGGGGAAGTATTTTGAGATAGACATGTTAACACAAATAGGGCAAAGAGAAATTTTGAGAACTTTTTCAAAATACCAATAGGTAATTTTTGTTTTAGGAAAGTAGCAGTAAAGGAGAATGAATTTAAAATGAAGGAGAACCTGAAAGGAACTCAGATAAATACTTGAGTGCACAGTATGTATTAGGTCCTAGTATGTGTTAAGCACCAAAATGTAAAGAATTTACTTATGAATGGCTTGAAATGTAAAAACCTTTACAGTGCTAAATTATTATATGGCTATCTATTTAGGAATTTTAAGTACAGTGCTAACATTTAATGGCAAATGTCTTTCTTTCTGATGGAGAAACTTAGGTGCTATTTTATTCAACTTGCCCATGGTCAAACAGTGGGATAGTGACAGATTTTAGAATCATATTTTTGATACAGGTTTTCAATAGATTAGGTATTCCCCATTAGTTTGGCAGTTTATGTGATTTCCAGACTGGAGTTGTATTCCAGGCCATGTAAAATTGGGGAAGAGTGGATTGAGAATTTACTTACCATTAAAATTCCTTCTGTTTTTACATTGTAATGATAAAAGTTGGCTCATTCACTTTGCTCTTTGTCCATGCCTGGGACTCTTCCTTTCCTTTTGCTGTCTGCCTTGCCAATAGTCTGCTGCTTTTTGGTAACGGGAGATTTGTAGAGAAAATGTGAGTGAATTAGTTATAAATCAGCTGTTCCCAAATTATATTCCAAGGGAATATGGAGGGATTTTGATTGATAAAAAAGGTTTGTGTTTGGGGAAAAACTGATTTAAGTAAAGTTTATTTGCTCTAGGACATCACAAGTCTTCGATATACAGATATGCATGAGGATCCAACAGGGAATTGGAGTATCCCCACATTTATTTGAACAGAAAGCCTAATTTTTTAAAGCACCTAATGATTAATTCCATGAAATACACTTTGGGAACTGGTATAAGATTATTAGAAAATGATTCAAAGCATGTGCTGTATTGCATTATTGTTACGTGTAACACTCTTTTTCTATTTATGCCTAATTGGATTTTATTTTCATGGAAAGCTATGGTTTCAAGTAGACAGTAAGTAACAGGAATAAGTATTGCGTGATTATTTGATTGTTAAAATGTTTATTTGGGGAACATAAGAAAAGGAAAGTCAGACTATAAATTACTACTTGTGAAAATGTTCTGTTAGCTTTTTTTTATAAGTAAATATTTTAAACTAAAATACATTGTTTATAGAGAATTTCTCTATTTTTAAATTGCAGACGTTGGGGATCAGCCAGGTGAGGTAGGTTATTCAGGCTCTCCTGCAGAAGCACCTCCAAGCAAGTCTCCATCAATGCCGTCACTAAACCAGACTTGGCCTGAGTTGAATCAGAGCAGTGAGGTTAGCAGAGCTTCCCTTTTCTTTACTAACTTAAATTGTTTTAAGGTAAGAAGTTCTAGACAGAGTAATTTCAGCATATAACTTTTGGTATGCATGCATAGTTGAGAGAACATACCCAATATGACTGTGATAAATGTTTATAATTATGTGACTGAGGTTTTCAAAGTACTTTTTCATAATAAATACTGTCGTTTGATTTCCAGCACTCATTGCTGCTAAAATCTTGTGAGTTAGATGGGGCAGACACACGAAGTCAATAAAAAGGGGTGGATATCTTGGCCAAAATATCTCATAGCTAATGAGGGACTAGAGCTAAGCTTTAAACACAGATCCTTTGACATTCAGTCAACTACGGTGCCCACCATATCACACTGCCTTCTCATTCCTGTAAGCAAGGTATGTGATAATACATTTGGAATTTTAGCATTGGAAGTGGTGTGTGAGAAGTCAGTAATCCAGCTTTCCACGTGAAAAATGCATTTTATACAACCCAGGCTATTTATAATAATTTAGTTCTTTTTTTTTTTTTTGGCAATACAAAATGGAGTGATTTCACTGTTAAATGAGTGGTTAAAGAAAAGTTGTGTAAGACCAAGCACAGCATGCAAAATGAAAGTTGAGATGAATACACTGCTCCCCTATCACTTTGGAACTCCATTATAGAAATCAATAGAAGTAGGGCCGCTCTGATTAGAAAGAGATTGCCTGAGGCCCCCAGGCTGTTAAACCTTAGTGCTCTGTAGAACTCCTATGAAAACCCCTGTTCAGGCCGTTAGAGCAGTTTTGTGAACAAGTTACTTCTTTCCTTATAGTTTTTAATATCACCTTTATAGTGCTACAAATCTAAAAGTTTGTTGACTTCTAGGAAAAAATTCTAAGCTTGCTATACTTTCCATGTATTTTAAAGGCTGAAAAGCACTGGAGTAAGGCGACACTAGTTAATTTTGGACAGTTGAAAAGCAGAGAAGTAACTGGCCAGTTTAAAGTACTTGCTGTTGCTTTAGGACATGATCACAGATACTGGTGTCTGAGACATTATGACATACTTACAAAACAACCATTTAAGTGTTTTCTTAGAGGGAAGAGTTAAGCTTTAAAAGAATTTACTAGTAGAGAGGCTTTATAGAGAGTAGGATCAGTTTTCTTGAAATCACTAATTTTTGCTGAATTTTTTCATTTGTCATTTTTTAAAAGCACTATCAGATTAAGAATATTGATATTCCCTTGATATCAGTTCATAAATAAAAGCAACTCTAAGAAGCAGCTCAATTCCAAAGCCCATCTTCATTCTAAGTAAAATTGCGATGTGATCATTCAAGCCTAGGAATGGCTTCCCTTCCAAATTCTGATTTCAGTAGTTGCATTTTCCCTTGAAATATTCCTAGCAAGTTTCATTTTGTAGTACTTGCTAGAAAAGTCATGAATGTCATAATATTTTTTTACTATATGTGGAAAACCAGAATGTTAATAAAACTAACATTGATTTTGAGACCTTTCAACAATAATATTTATAAAAAATACCTACTTAGGATATGGCATTTACATTATATTTTAACTTTCTACCACAAAGCACTAACACTCTTTCAGCAAATACTTATTCAGCGCCTGTGAATATGGAGCCGGCACTGGATAACACTAATAATAATCCCTAACATCTGTCGAGCACCTTTGATGTGCCAGCGCTGCTCAGAAAGCTCCTTACACATATTAACTCCTTACATCTTCACCACAATCCCATGATCTCAGCATTATTAGTCTCGTGTTACAGATGGTGAAACTGACAGACAGGTCAGATGACTTGCCTAAGGTTGTCCAGCATAACTAGGGTTCCAGCAGTCTGGTTGCAGAGCGTGTGCTCTTAGCCATTATACTGAAGTTACAAAGATCAGGGTGTCTCTGCTCTCCAGGTAACTTACGTATAGTCTTAGAAAACCGGGTAGAGCTCCATGCCACCAAATAGGATAGGTAATACCTTCTTTTTGGCAAAAACCTTCTACATCTAAGCTTTTCTCCACAATTAAATAATTAGGATTTTAAAAATTCCTTCTGTGCCCCTGCAACAATAATTACTGAGGAAACTAATTGTACTAACATCACGATAAAAGTGAATTATTGTAGGTTTTCTTTAAGAATCACTTTGAATGCATCAGTGTTAGGTTGTTGAAAGATTGTATTATCTATTTTTGTAAATAATTTTCATCACGTTTGCTAATACTTAATTTCTACATGTCTTCTCAAATTGAATATCACTATTTTAAATAGTAAGTCGAACTTTGAAGCATAAAAATGTATATTTTTCCACACTGAATTATAGAAAGGATTTTAGTTAATGGAGCAGGTGTGTCTGTGTGTAAACATTTGTATGTATATATTGTATATGTGTAGATGTTTTTCCTTCTTCAGAGGATAACTGATAATTCTTAAGCAAATTTTAATGATAATTTTAATGCAATTTTAACATAAAATCTTACGCTGTTTTATTACTAAGATTTTCAAAACAAATGGCATTTACTAAAATTCATATTGACTTATCACTCCACCTGTTTTAAGAGGTGTGCTATTTGTGTACCTCTTGTAGAGGAGTCGTATTTCATATCAAAATCAGTCTTCTCTATGTAACACATACTCAGATGCTTGATTTGCTCTCATTGTGGCCGCATTCTGATTTTTCTGGCATGGGGTGTGGGGATGGTGCCTGACGGGCAGCTCTGTCTTGTGGTCCGGCATGGCCCTGTGCGCAGTGCTCATGGCAGGGGCTGACTTGCTACAGATTGACATAAGCTCAAACATATATTAATTCCAAAAACCTTTTCATTTTATCTAAATTATGTTTTATTAAGTATCTAGACACATGTATGAAATATGTGCACGTCCATAATAGAATCATCTTTCAGGGGTCGCACTGGCAAGTCGCACTGACTTGCTTTGTTTTGACCAAAACTTTGGTATGCAGGATTCATTAGCATCGCCAAATCAGTACATTAACATTAGAATTTTGAAAGAAGGACTTGAAGTAATTCTTTCTCTAGTCAAGACAAACCCCTTTACATTTTTACTTTGTTGCCATTTATACCACTTAGGCTCTGTTCCTATATTATGTTTTAAGTTTTAATTCTGTGAGACTTGGAATCTCTTCCATTGAGATTGTGGTAAATTGTTATTATACGTTTGAATGTGAAGCTGCTCACCTTACATTATAAGATGACCCAGCTTAGATAAGTATAACATGTTTATGGAAAAATAGAAATTATGGAATTTTGTCAGGCCTTTGAAACACAACTTGCAGTGCAACCTCTGAATTACTTTGCTAAATCTTCTCCAATGATCTTTTACTCCATCTTTCTCATCATGCTGACTTGTCTCTCCTCTGTCTGTTCAGCAGTGGGAGACATTTAGTGAACGCTCTTCAAGCTCACAAACTCTGACCCAATTTGATTCTAACATTGCACCAGCTGATCCTGTAAGTCAATCACTTAGCTTGCTTGTTTGAAATTAATTTTATTAACCCAAATTTCCATTCATTATGGTTTTTAGCTGATATGCATGATTGAGTGGAGTGCTTAGAGGGAAATGGTGGCAGGCTTTTCAATTTTTGTGTGCTTAATGGTGGAAAGAACATTTTTTTTTATCATTTTTTGTATTTTCTAGTTATTTTGATGAGAGAAAACTGTATGTTTTTAAAATCTAGTATATGTGTCTAAGGAAGCATTTTGTGAAAAGTGATTTAGCTGACCTTGTTTTCATTTGCTAATTAAGTGTATGTTCTGGTAAACATATACTGTGTATCTCAGTGCGGTGACACTTAGTAAATACTATTTTATTTGTATGCTTACACATCATGTAATATGTACTTTGTATGTAAATATGCAATGTCATCTTTCATTTTAACAGTCCAGATGGAATGGCTTTGACTTAATTAGTATGTTGAGTTCTGTTAGAGAATCAAGTTCAGCAAAAAAATAGTTGTTGGTCACAGATTCCCATTGTGCAAGAGAGCCTCTGTCTTGTCTTCCTGTGGCTCACTGTGTTGCTTTGAAAATGCTACAAAGTTCACATCCTGATTTAAAAAATAAATTCTGTCCCCACAGAATTAATTTCACATAGGCCCTACCCATCCCTCAAATTATTTGAAAACTTTAAAACCTTAGCTATTAATCATCCTTCTCACTCTTCACTCCTGCTTTTCCTTTTATTTTTTTTTTTTCTCTTAAAGAGGAGGACATGCTAATAGGCACCTTTCAAAAGAAAAGAGGAAGTAAGTAGGAAGGGAAGAAGAGAGTAAGGGTAGGATTTTTTAAAAAAATGAGTTGAGTGAAAAGATACGGAGAAAGTGACACAAGGCATTCTTTTTAGATGTTTCTGATCAAAGAGCCATTAATTTTGAATCAGATATAGTAATGGCCTTATTTGATTGTGGATTTGGGAGAAATGGCATGTAAAGATAGTAGTTCATCTTCAGTAGTTTAAATTAATGGATCTTATCTGTGCTTTATAATTTTAAAGAGTTATCTGTGAAATAGGATGCTGTTACGTTGAATTCAACCAGATAAAGTATGGAACTGTTTTAAGTGTCTATTTCATAGTTTGTTAATTATTTATGGGCCAATTAATATGTAGATTATCTGTGCCCTTTGCTTTTCTTATTGCTACTTTGAGGGCAGTCTTAATTGCTTTAATCTTTGGTTTCAACCTGAAAATTAAGGAGGAATAAAAAAGCAAAACGTGATTTCTGCTTCTTATTAGTAGTTTCAATTAAGGTCTCTTGGGAAGTGACAGGTGCTATAAGCTAAAAGAAAGTTTACCTTTGCTCTAAGGTTTATTTCTCCATATTATTATTATCTCCTACTTACATAGTCACGTTAATTTTATTTAAAATACTTAATAAAAGTGCTTTATTGGAAAGGCAAGTTTGATGTAGGAATACAGAATTGCTCTGTTTTATTCTCCAACCCTTAAGAGATGGTGAAAATAATCATTCATAGTATTACGATTTTTTTGTCAGGCCAGGAAAGAACATTATATATAAAAATATAAAACTCAGAGGCAAAATAAATTGACTTGTGACTGGTAGGAAATATTTGACTTCATCATAGTGATGTTCTTCCAACGTCTTAGAAAAAATATCCAAATTTGTGAATTCTGACTCTAGTGTTTAAAATGATATGGCTCAGTACTTTCTTTTGTTATCTCTAGTGTGGCAGGAGGCTATAGGAAATTAAAAATGGTTAATTGCTGTTTTAAACCTGAATTTAGATCTCTAAACTTGATAAAGTTGACAGTCTTAAATATTTATAATCTGGTGCTTAGAAATATCTTTTTTCTTTTATAGTGATAAACTTAAATCTTAACTTTGTTCCCCAACTAGTGATGTCACTTTAAACTTGCCATTAGGAGAATGCCTGCTACCATTGAAGATCTAAGTTCTTATCCTTCATTTAATACTTACCTGGCAAACTACCTTCTACAGAACACAGCCTATACCCATAATCCCAAATGATCCTTTGCAAGTCTTCTATAAATAATTATAAGTGTGTAAATAAGGTCCATACAGATTAGAAGGGAACCACCTAAAGAAAAATGCCACTGCAGTTCTGATACGAATTTACATACCTTACAGTGTTGAAAATATTTAATGGAATATTTTTAAAAAGCTAAAATTTGATAATTAGGCATTTGCTCAGTAAAGTGAAAGTCTATGAAAAGCCCCATACTTTTCTGTAGCACTTAAGAGACATCTGTATCACACAGTGCAGTGACCTCACATACAAACTGAGATGGGTAGTTACTAGGCTCCCAGAAGTGTAATGAAATTGAGTTTCTGATATCTCATTTCTAGAAACTTAATTGCTTTTGTCTGCTTATCGTTAATAGCCTCTGGTAGAATCTGCTTCTACTACTAAATTCTAGACTGATGAGGAGTGTAATGCACTAGTCTTTGCCATGATTTATGCCTGATCTTGAGTGCTATAGAACTTCTGAGTAATTCAGGGTATAAGAAGGAAGTTAGTTTGATGACTGATTATAGCCAGCCAACTCATCTGGTTTGGTGGAGCCCCCTTTCTAGGTGCCTGTGATACTCTCTAGGAGTATAAAAATGTCAAAAAATTCTACTCTTAAGTAGACCACAGCTTAATCATGATAAGTTGATGGTTGTAATATAGCTGATTGTGATAATTATATATAGCTGTGAACAAAATTGTGGGCAGAGAACTGTGGGCTAGCTCAGCCCAGTGTATTTGGGAAAGTTCTCACAAAAGAGGTTATGTTTGTATGCTGAGTTTTGAAAGAAACTGAATTGGCAGAAATGTACAAGGGCATTCCAAGCAGAGAGAATATCACAGGCAGGATCTTTTAATGTGCTGGGAGTATAGAGTAAACATGTGGATGGGAGGTTGATGGGGCTAAGGAGTGTGGTTGAAACCAGACTGGGAAGATCTTTGTGTGCTAAACCAAGGATCTGAACTTCATCTCATAGCCAGCCAGGAGTGCCATGACAAGATGGGGGTGAGAAAGAGGCACTTGGGAAAGATCACTCAGGCAACAGACAATGTGAAGAAGGATCGATGGGATCAAGAGAGAGCAAGATGATGAGTGACACAGAAATGAGAAGTAGAGAGGCTGGACTCAGGCAGGATAATGGGATTTAAGGCAAGTAGAAAATACAATAGATGAGCATAATACAGTCAATAAAGTATACATAAATCAGATGCCCAAATATATGACCTAAATGTGCCATGAGTGATTAGGAATGGGTTTCCTAAAGGTGATGAGGTGATTTGAATAGGTAGAAGACACTGGGCAGAGCCTGCTAGCCAGTCTTTATACTTTTTTCTCTATTTTTAAATTAGAGGATGCTAGTTTGGAGCATCTGATGGCTCAGGACTCAGAAGCATGTTGGCATTCATGGTTCTTCATTTGGATGTCAAAATGTTTAGAGTCAAAGCTCTCTATCCTACTGCAGTTCACAATCACAAATGGAGCTTCATAAATATATACTAGTTGGAGGGTAGGCCTGTCATCTGTGTAATGCTCTGCAAGGAATTGCCTTGTCCTGCTAGCAGCTGGATCTGCTGGACTAAAACTGTTGCAGGCTCACAGCAACCAGTGGTTGTGTGTCTGAAGTATGTGATACAAAATTGATTTGCTGGCACAGAAACTTAGGCAAATTATTTGGAGAATGAATAGAAGAACATTCATGATTTTCTTTTCTTGGAGTCATTATCATGCGTTCCATGTATTGTACTGGAAATATATGAAAAGGTTACTTCATAGTTCCAACTGTTAAAAGTTTTATATACCTGATCTTATATACACAGAAAATATATATTAGATGAATATTATGAGTTAAAACATCTACTAAATTTTTTTGCATGTATTTTCCTAGCTTGTTTTGGGTTTGGAATAAGAGTTTGTTGTCTCATGAATTATCATTTTTTCTCCTTTGATCTTGCCTTATAAGGTTAAATTTTGATTCTTAACGGCATTTATTTCTGCCACTAAAATTGTGAGTTAAGAAAGTAGTAGTTATTCCTAAAGCCGTGGTTTTTATAACCATAAATACAACAAAGAACCTCTTAAGTATATTGTTAAAAATATTTTCCTGAGAGTAACTCATTATTTTGTGAGAAATCTCAACTTTTATCCAGTTACAATATTCATCTTTATAACTAATTTTAGACTTATAGGGGAAATGTTAGAGCTCTTTCCACAATCTCGCTGGTGTGGGGCAGAAAATTACTGTGAATGGATCTATCAGTATAACTGCAACAAAGAATTCATTTGTTATAAATTGGTTGAATGTAGAGATGATGAGAGTAAGCCAGGGAGACCTGTCAAACAAGAGACAGTATGCTGGAACGGAACTTCCTCGAGCAGAGGCTTGGGTGTTACCTGCTACTCTCAACCAAAAATGGTGTCTGACTTAAACTGAAAAGTCACTATCCTTCACACTGAATTGTAAGCATAACTCATAACTAGATATTCGAAATTGAAGGATCTCAAGTTCAGTGTTTGGCAGCAGCATATACAAAACGTGAACTGACACCTCGTAGAAGGAGCGGAGCCCCCTTGGCAGTACTGGTCTGTTGCTGCTAAGCCAAATGCCCGATCCTATTCTGGTTCCTCCCCTGTGGGTCTCAGCTCCCAGGGCCAGGCCTGCCGGTGGCCCCAGGGGCACCTTTCTCATTTTGTTCTCTTTCGGAGAGGCTTGTGTTTGTCCTCTCTTCTTACTTTGCTGTTTGCATTCTTTTCAAAAAGTCTGTACTACCAATTTCCTTACTCTTACTAGACTTGCCACTCATGAAGTTTAGGAACATCAGATGTATTCCAGTCATGACAAGGTTTAAGAAAAATACTAAGAGTAGGAGTCTTAACTTATGCCTCTTTAAAAATGCATGCCTTTGTGGAAGTTTTCAACAGCTCTGTAAAACTAATCTGTAGACACTATGTATCATGCCGGCTGTTACAATATAGCAAGCACTGTTACCTTTGTTTTATATAGGAAAAAGTAAATGTCAGGTTTTTTTCAGCAGTTTAGGGAAGAAGAGTTCATTCAGTCTGTTAGTCTTTGGGTTCTCATGAAATAGTTCGCTTTAACCTCAAAGGTTAAGATTTGTATAATTTGATGAGATCATCTCACACTTGGCCTTTGAATATTGTCTTCATCTGTAGGTAGTTTTATAGATCTTTTTTCACTCAAAGCTTTAACCACTCAGAAGTTAAAATGTACTTTTTATAAAAGAAATCAGATTATTAGGCACACATGGTGAACTTGATTTTTTACATGTGATTCTAAAACTTGTAATTAGAAACTTATTTTCATGCTTGCCTTAGCATAAATAAGAAAGTCTATTTAAAGTGTTGTTAGTTTTTATTATTTCTTGGTATCGGCTTGGCATTTTTAATGCAAAGTCTGTATTTCCTCCCATTTGTCTCTAGGATACCGCTATTGTTCATCCAGTTCCCATTCGTATGACTCCAAGCAAAATCCACATGCAGGAAATGGAACTGAAAAGAACTGGCAGTGGTAAGGAAGCTGTTGCTGGGTTGTATTTTAGATTAGTGTCAAACTGAAATACACAATTATTCTTTGAGGGCTCAGATTTCTTTTAAAATTGTTTATTTTTTAACGATACTTTCTACTAGTTCACATATATATGTTTGGTTGTATGTATTGTTCAATTTATATTACAGTTTCAAAAAGGAAACTGTTGAGGGGTGCCTGAATGGTTCAGTCAGTTGGGCACCCAACTCTTGATTTTGGCTCGGGTCATGATCTCAGGGTCCTGGGATCCAGCCCTGTGTTGGCTTCCGAGCTCAGTGGGGAGTCTGCTTGAGGATTCTCTCTCTCTCTCTCCCTCTCCCCCTGCATGTGCTCTCTCTCTCCTTCTCTCAAATAAATCTTTTAAAATTTTTTAAGAAAAGGGAAACTGTTGAATTTATGTTCTAAAGTTTAAAAATAAGGACACTTGGAAATGCGACTTTTCTAATACTCTGTAGGTTGTAGTTTTTTTAAGATTTTATTTATTTATTTTAGAGTGCCTGTAAGCAGAGGGTGGGGAGGAGCAGAAGGAAAGGGAAAGAGGATCTTAAGCAGGCTCCACGCCCCATGCAGGGCTTCATCTCAAGACCTTGAGATCATGACCGGAGCCAAAATCAAGAGTCAGTCGCTTAACTGACTGAGTCACCCACATGCCTCTACCCTGTGGGTTTTTATGATAACTGCTGTGAACTTACATTAAAGTATGTTCAGATCTTAACTGAAGAGGTATATGTTAAAATAAATTTTGGCTTTGAAATTGTTCTGCTTAAATTCTTGAAGTTTCTCATTTTAGATTAAATGTTTTAGTTACAGGTATATTTTCTCAGAAGTATATTTTCTGTATAAGTCAACATTATAAATTACTTATTTTACATCCATTTGTGTGGTATTTTAAGCAATTACTCTGAAGGGATAAAATTAATAAAGTATGAACATGCAGTTGACTTTTTTGTCATAACCTATTTTCTGTTACGGCAGAAAACAAAATTCTATATGAAAAAGCTTATATTTTTATTAAAAATGCTATTTTGTGTTATATCTCATGAGGTTTACCTGCTACTTCTTTGGAATACGTAAATGAAGTCTTATACTCTGAAGTTTATGAATTTATTAATTCAGTTCTTGTATTTTTAACTGTTAATTCTCTACTAGATCATACTAATCCCACTAGCCCATTACTTGTGAAACCATCTGACCTGTCAGAGGAAAGTAAGATAAATTCATCGGTGAAATTTGCTTCTGGAAATACTGTAGGTAAGTGAAAAATAGCATTACAGTTTCCATTTGAAGTTGATTAAGTCTGGATTTAGAATAATTCAAATGTATAGCTATTTCATATTACCTTTACTGAATAAAGTAGAGATTAGTCAACCCTTTTAAATGCCCTACCCTCTGTATGAGTAAATGGTTGCTTATTGCCACCTGGACCTGCTTCTGTTTGCCATCCCTCTCAGTTAACCACATTTAGTCCATGGACTTCCCACTTGCTCCTTTGTCTCACAAGAAATTGTGTGTACATTCATTTATTCAGCCTATGTTAAAGGAATAGTATGTGGCAGGCTCTGTTCTAGACACTGGGGATTCATTCAGCAGTTAAAACGGAAAAAAATCTTTGCCCTTATGCAGCTTACATTCAGTAGGGGATGTAAGAGGGAAAAAAAATCTTAACTCCTGTCTTAGGAGATAATTAACACACTGGATAAGAATAAAGCTGGGAGGGGCCCCTGGGTGGCTCAGTCATTAAGCATCTGCCTTCGGTTCAGGTCATGATCCCAGGGTCCTGGGATCGAGCCCCGCATCGGGCTCCCTGCTCTGCGGGGAACCTGCTTCTCTCTCTGCACTCCCCCTGCTTGTGTTCCCTCTCTCGCTGTGTCTCTCTCTGTCAAATAAATAAACAAAATCTTTAAAAAAAAAAAAATCTGGGAAAGAGAAGAGGGAGTGACATTTTAAATAAGGTGGTCAAAGAAGACCTTACCAAAAGATGGCATTTGGGTTAAAACTTGAAGGAGATGAGGGATTCAACTATGAATATCTGAAGGAAGGACGTTTAAGGCACAGGAAACAGCATATGTGAAGCTCTGATTTAGAGAACTGCCTTCTGCTGGAAACAGCAGGCGAACACCTGGAATAGAATCAGCATATTTGGCAGGCAGAAGTAGCAAGTGGTAGAGGAGTAATTAGGGAGCAGTGTAAGAGTAACTTTTACTGAATGAGATAAAAAGCCATTAGGAGGTTTTGAATGGAGAAGTGATGTGGTCTGACCTTCCTTTTTTTTTAAATGAGGATCACTATGCTGTATTGGTAATAGGCCTGAAGAAAGCAAGAGTCAAAACAGGAAAGACCGTTTAAAAAACAATTAGAATAACACAGGCAAGAGAAGAGGACGGTGTGGCCTAGGGTGATAGCAGTAGAAGTGCGCTTCTCAGCACTTCTGAGAAGTGGTCAGATTCTGGCCATATTTTTTCAGAAAGAGCATAGGACTTGTTTGCCTGTGTGATACAGGATGGGAGTGGGAGGTCATGGGCGATTCAGGGAATTTTGGTCTGAGCCACTGGGAATTGAGGAAGGCTGTGGTAACAGTAGTTTTGTTGGGGGAAAAACAGAAGTTGAGTTTTGGACATCTCAGGTTTGAGATGCCTGTTGGTACATCCAAATGGAAATACATTAGTTTTAGCATCCTTCCTGTACCAATTAAACAATTCAGTTATTTGCTACGAAAAAGGAAAGGGATACATTTTGAAATGAAGCCAAACCAAATAACCAGTCCCTCCAATTTATAATCCTTGAAAGTAAGTAGCAGTGTTCCTTCACACTGTCCCTCAGTTTCTGTTTTAAAATTTGTCATTGCGTCACAACCATTAGTTTGCCTCTGGGACTCTGCTCCTTTATAAGATTTTGAGGATTTGGAAATGATATTTTCTCAGGTGAAAAATGGGGAACATCTGGCTAATCTCGTAAGTTTTATTATTGTCTAAGCATATTTTTATTCCTGTGTTTACTTCTCTAGATTATAACTTGTTTGTGTGTAGTATTTCATTGTGTAAATATGCCATGATTTATATGTAATTTTTTACATTTAATAACACTAGGGTGAACTGTTAATCTATTAGCCAGTCTTTAAATATCTCTGATTTGAAATAATAGTCACTATATTTGTTTAGAGTATATAGAGTAAAAAGTGAATAAAAGATTATTATTAAATAGGATATATTCCATTTATCAGCAGATGGGTACAGTAGTTCAGACTCTTTTACTTCAGACCCAGAACAGATTGGAAACAATGTAACTCATCAAAGGTCAGTATTTCTGTCAATAAAAAGTATATTAAAATATCTTGTTACATTTAAATATTAAGAATTATTTTAGAACCAAGTATGAATTATTTTCCTCTATTCTTCAGTTCTCTGATGTTAGGTTACCTATTGATTTACATAGAAGGGGAATAATTTTGATTCTTTTCCAGCTTTAATAGGAAAGCAAGAGGAGCCCTTATTGTTCCCATGGTATTCTGTGGAAGGCCTAAAAAGAGCTATAGTAGCATTAGCAGTTTAATACAGTCCTGTTTGTAGGTAAACAGTTGAGAGTCTGTCTAAGTAATAAATGTACAGATTTCCTTGTATAGCCTTATGGCAAGTGCCCACAGAATTCTGTGCTTTAAAATGCCATCTGGAAGCACACACCCTAGTGTTGGGCTACCTACCTACCCTAAAGATCTGCATTGCATATAACTTCTCAGGCACAAATAAAAAAGGTATGGGATAGGGTGAAGGTGGCAAGGGATTTGTCTGCAAGGGCTTAACCATCCACTAAAAATTGTGTGCAGGACAGAGCATCTTTTTCCCCTCATCTTTATACGTGCTAAGTATCCTTTTGCCATGGGCTTGGAGAATATAGAGAGAGACTAGTAATATAGAATCTCAGAAGAACCTCCAGAGTCAAAGACTGCTTCTTTGTATAATTATTTCTCTTCGGTCATCTTGGATTTTATTTTCCTTTTTATCCCTATAAGTGAGGATCAGATTCCCAGAGTCCATGAGACTCTTTTCAGATTACAGAAGACTTTAGTGGCAAAAAGGTGAATCTTAGGGGTGCCTGGGTGGCGCAGTCGTTAAGCGTCTCCCAGGGTCCTGGGATCGAGCCCCGCATCGGGCTCCCTGCTCCGCGGGAAGCCTGCTTCTCCCTCTCCCACTCCCCCTGCTTGTGTTCCCTCTCTCTCTGTCAAATAAATAAATAAAATCTTAAAAAAAAAAAAAAAATGAATCTCTAGGGCTGGAGCACAGCCAGCACTATAATGAAATTGCCTGTGGGGATGCAGGAATGGGCACCTCAAGTAGCTGAGCCAGATTCTATTTCAGCTTACCAAACTTCAAACTTTAAATAAGGTGAAAGCTAACCATGTCTGAAAGTAAAGTTTCCCTTTTTTGAAACTGGTTTTTCAAACTAATATTATCTTTAATTGAACAGGAAAATGTTACTAGGTTTCTGTCTACCTTGAATTCATGTGAATAAACTTTTTTTCAAATTTCTTGAAATTTTAAAAAATGTATAATTATGCTTCATAAAAAGATTACTTGCCATATTACATAATTACTTGTTTAATGCATATCATAAACAGTCCTGTCCTTATTCATTGTAATACTTATATACCTACTTGAGAAAATATCACACCTATAAGATCCTTTGCTGCTTAGCCAAGTTTGAACGCTTTAAAAAGAAAAAAGCTCCAATACCGGTAGCATGACCAGTTGTAACGGGGTGAATTTTATAGGTCTCATTCAGGAACGTCGCCTGATAACACTGCACCACCACCTCCCCCTCCAAGGCCTCAGCCTTCTCATTCCAGATCATCCTCTTTAGATATGAATCGGACCTTTGCAGTCACCACAGGTAGGGGTTAAAGAACCATAATATCTATTATCGTTTGATTTTAAAGTTCATTAAAGAGCACAACATTTTATTTTCTCTCACTGTGTCTTATTTTTCAGTTAACTGAAGAAAAATTTTGAGTTTAAAAGGTGTCAGATGAGAGGAATTTTTTTTTCTTAATGTGTTTGAGTGAAAATGATAAAGATGGGAACCTGAGAGATGCCACAAGAGATTTTAAAACAACCATGTGGAGAGATCAAGGAGGGAAAGGTGATAGGTCTTCAGTTAGCTGACAGAAGACTCATAACTTCAAGGTTTTAATTTTTATATAACTGGTTTTATTGTTATTATTGTTAATAAATGATGATCAAAATAGAAAATTTAGGAGCAGAGGGTGATGATGTTCTGTTTTTGGACATTACAGGTTTGGAATGATGAGGAAAAGGGGCTGTAGTAGTAGGCCACTGGACGTGTGGGCTAAGAAAGATTGTATTATTTGAGAATCATTTACATAGAAATGATTGAGTAAAGTATTAAATGCAAAGAGAAAATTTGGAAGTCTGCATATTTTATAGCTGAAGAACATTCAGAAATAGAAGAAAGCAAAGAATGTTTAGTGTTATGGAAACAAGCATGTCAAGAGTGCCTTGTGCAATAGAACAAGAGAAATGAGGTCTGAGATAGAGTGCCAGCATGGCTCAGTCGGTTCAGCGTCCAGCTCTTGATCTCAGCTCAGGTCTGGATATCAGGGTCATGAGTTCAAGCCCCACATTGGGCTCCACGCTGGGTGTGGAGCCTACAAAATAAAATAACTCCCTAAAAAACAAAAAAAAGGAAAGATACGAGGTCTGAGAAAAGGCCATGAGGCTTGGTCATTAGGTCATATCTAGATAGTTTTACAAGATAATAAATGCCTTCCAATACTTATCAAGCATTCTTAGAAGTCTTTATCATTTGATCACATTCACTCAGCCAGTTTGTTCTACTAGAGAAGTATGTATTTACTAAGACGACGACTTGTGTATTTACTTAGGACAACAACAGGCTGGAGTTGTTGCCCATCCTCCTGCAGTGCCTCCAAGACCACAGCCCTCACAGGTAATTCTCCAACATATTCATTACTGAACAATTGTATTTGTCTGTTAAGGTTTGCTTCTGTTCTAGAATTATTTTGAAGATCAGGAATTACCTACTTGTCATTCTTAATGAGCATTTTATTCAGGGAAGCTAAGTTTTATTTTGAAAGTCAAGAATAATGATTATTTTTTGAAGGAAACTTAAAAGTGGACCAAATGATAATGTCTTGATAACGGAAGGTTTAGTGGAGAGAACAGTGGGTTGGGAGATAGGAGATGTCCCTGTGTGTCCTGGGTCTCGCAGAGGCTCCATGCCCTTGCTGCATCTCCCTGGAGATATTACTCCGTCAGTAAAGGAAATGTAAGATGACCTCTTCATCCCTGGCAGGTTGAAATTGTTTCCATCTGGTATGTTCTAAGACAGATTCTGGATTATAGCTGATAGTTTTGTGTGACTGACTGACTACCTTTTACATGAATGAATTTGTTTGATTTTTCTGAGTTAGATTCTTACAATGAAGTTGGTTATTTGAAGTTAAAAAGATGGTTTCTTAATCATAAAAGATACTGAAATTTGAATATTTCGTTTATCTAAAGTACCAACGAAAATACTTATATTGGGTTGAACTGTGAAACCCAGTGAGTTGGTCACTTGACTCAAGAACCAGTCCAGTGGGGAAGATAGACCTATAAACAACAATTACAATAGGAGGGCTGTGCTAGATGTATTTATGAAGTGCTTCAGCACAGCTTGACTAACTAGTAAAGTCAAGAATCACATTGGAAAGGTGTAAGTAAAATGAAGGAAGTGAGACTTTAAGCAGAGACTTGAGAGATCGGAGAGAGGGTACTCCAGTCAGAAGGAATGACATGGTCTGGCATGTTCCAGGGAACAGGAGTTGGTTCAGTACCACTGGAGTGATGGGGAATGAGACTGAAGAGGTGGAAAAGGGGCAAAGTATCTCTGTATCATACTAAGAAGGACAGAATTTTTACAGGAGAGAGAATGTTTAAAGGGTGTAAGCAGGGAAGAGACTGCAGATTTATTCCTATAGCATCCTGTACTTGCATTGTCATCAAATTCCTCACACTGTGTCTCAAGTCCTTGTGTACTTGTCTCTTACCCTGCACTGCATGGTCTGCTTCATTAGGGCATCAGCCTTATTTGTTCATTCACTATTATTCCCATAGTGCTTGGCCAAAAGTTACATACTCACCTGTGTTTTTGGATTGAAGATTTTAGAAGGATCGCTCTGGCAAGGGAGTGGAGGACGAACTGAAGGGAAGTACACTGAAGTGTTGGGAGGATAGTTAGAGCAGTGTTTTTCACACTTTAAATGAACCTTTTTAGAAACATAATGAAACATTTTTTAAAAAAATAACTTGTTAAAAGCACAAACTATTGTGCAGTAGCCTAATTCAGAAAAATGTGGATGAAGTGGAGAGTTTAGAGAGTAGGGCCAGACCCTCCCTCTCCTTTGATGTACTTTCTTTGCAATATGAATTTTGTAAAAGTATCTTTCTTATTGAAGGTTTGTCATCTTAATTTTTTGAGTGTCTCAGCATTCCACTTAACGATTTTTAGAGCTAGATGCTACCGTCGCTCATCTCCCTGAATTTACAGATAACAAAGCATCTCTACAGTATATTTTCAAAGAAGAAGGTCGCTGACAGTGATAGACTAACAAAATGCGTGTTCCTCCATCCTAACCCATCATGTAGGCTCCTGGTCCCGTAGTGCATCGCCCAGTGGATGCCGATGGCCTAATCACTCACACTAGTACCTCACCTCAGCAGATACCAGAGCAACCAAATTTTGCAGATTTCAGCCAATTCGAAGTATTTGCTGCATCAAACGTCAATGAAGAACAAGATGATGAAGCCGAGAAACATCCAGAGGTCTTGCCGGTCAGTTTTCAAGGGCTTATCTAATTTTCTGCTGGGAAACTCTTCCCACATTATGTTCATAAGCGGGTCTATCAACAGAGGAAGCTCTAAAAGAGCAGATGTTAGAGTGGACATCAGTGAGTAATAGAGAATTCATATCCCCCAGGTTAGGTCTGTGCTTCTTAAGTACTTAATTGGCCTTAGATACCTGCTGGTTACAATATAATGCCTAATAAGAATCAGAATCTGGGTGGGAGTTAGCTGTCTCGGGAAAAGACACAAACACGACCATCCGGGCATGGCTAACACACTGCTCGGGGGCTTGCATCTGATGTGTGATTTGGTGAAGATTTCCTAGCTACACTCCATGCATATGATAGTAAGTCACTTGAGTTAGACCTGCAGACTACGGGCTGCCAGATTCCATCTTTGCAGACAGTGTTCTGGAAGACGCTGTTCAGTTCTTGTGGCAAGAACTTCTACTAGCTGCTTCTTCCAACCTGAAACTTTCTGCCTAGCCCTGGGGCCACTTGGGGTATGGCCTGAGCTGCCAGGAAGGCAGGGGAGGACCTGAGGGGAAGCACAGGTGTGCACGGGGTACTGGTACTCATGCCCCTGTGGGGGACGTATCCCCTCCCCAACCCACAAGAACTTTCCAAACAGTGCTGGGCTGCATCCTCAGCCCTCCCCTGCTCTCTGTCCTTCTACAGTAGAGAATGGTCATCTTATGGGGTTTTTCCACATTCCTTATTATCAGAATGAATATTTTCTTAACATTTTACTCTCTGATTTGTTAACATATGTATTTATGCATAATTATATACTGCTTATGTATAATTAGGAGCAATAATATATTCATCTCTAGGTTGAAAAAGCTTCTGATCCTGCAAGTTCTCTTCGAGTTGCCAAAACAGATAGTAAAATTGAAGAAAAGACAGCTGCTAGTGTTCCCGCCAATGTGGTACGTGAAGTCTTCTATAATATTGATTATTTTGTACATATAAAAAGTTATATGATATCACTTTTAGTTTGTAAGATTTTAAAGATGACGAAAATCTTAGAAATGAGGTTAACTGCAGAGCATCTAAGCCTCTAACTGTAATATATTTGGTCTGTCTCAGAACAGGGTCTGCCTATTTAAAAACTCTAGGAGATGCTAGTCTGTCATCTAGTATATGCCATAGGTTCTCAGAATTTATCTGCTGATGACATTCTTCCACATATAGAAAATACGCTTTCCTTATTGGTCAAATTCCATTTGTTTTATTGCAGTCTTCAGTGTCGTAGAGAAAAATTGCCAACCCTCTAAGGGTGTTATACTCTGTGTTCTTTTTTTTTTTTACTGTCTTGGGGATAATTTTCCCCCAACATTTTATTATGAAAATGTTTAAACATACAGTCAAGTTGAGAGAATTTTACGTTGTATACATCAATACACCCACACCTTGACTGTACCATTAATATTTTACTATACTTGCATTATCACATACCTGTCCATCCGTCTGTCTACATCAATCCTTCTTACTTATTTTTGCATTTTAAAGTAAATTATAGATATTTGCATGTTTTTCCATTGAAAGAAAAGTTTTGGTAGTTTTTTTTTCCTTTTATCACCCAGACATTTCCAATAGTTACTACAGCATGTGTTTCTGAGAGTGCTTAAATTCTACTTTCTGGACACTTTATTTTTTACTATATTTCTGTGACATTTTTTAATAGTGAATTTTATTTTTGTCAGCTCACAGCAACAAATTAAAAATAGCACTTAACCAAAGATATGGCAGTTGTCATTTTTATTTATTAACAGATCAAATGAAGTTATGGTAAATACCAAAATACCATATTTGAATCTGTTGAGGGAAGATTCACAGTTTCCAACAAAATGTCCACTCATATTCAAGAGTTACAATTATTGTGCATCTTAGTTGTGAGTTTTTAAAGCATTGCCTAGCTTTCTACTTCTTTATTAATTGTTTTATTAAGATGACATATTTTAGTATTTTTGAATAGGAAATCCTATGATGATAATGGATGCATATTTCTGGAGACTCCTCTCCCCCCTCTTTTTTTTAAGATTATTTGAGAGAGAGAAGAACACGAGTTGGGGGAGGGTCAAAGGGACAGGGAGAAGCAGGTTCCCCACTGAGTGGGGAACGCAATGCAGAGCCCAATCCCAGGACCTCCTGAGATCATGACCTGAGCCAAAGTCAGATGCTTAACCTACTGAGCCACCCAGGCGCCCCTGGAGACACCCTTTTATATTTATTAAACAGTATATATATTGAACATCTTTCTTGTTAATATTTAAATCGTGAATATTACAGTTTTGAGTCAGATTTAGGCCTCAAGGAGCGTATGTTAAAGTGTCTGGTTAGGTACATTTCACAGTTGTGATGTCAACCAGGAACACCCTTTCGCATTGAAATTTTAACTTAGCTGTGTTACAGATACATAAATTGTTTTAAAGTGGGACAGGTGACTTAAATTTTGGAGAATAAGCAGTTTAAAGAAAGCAAATGATGTTGGTAGAGTGCTGAGTAACCGTGACTGTCTTGAAGACATGCTCATTGTTAACGGACCTCTTGTCTTGTAGAGCAAAGGCACCACACCTCTTGCTCCACCACCTAAACCTGTTCGAAGAAGATTGAAATCAGAAGATGAATTAAGGCCAGAAGTTGATGAACACACACAGAAGACAGGTGTCTTAGCTGCTGTGCTTGCATCACAGCCTTCTATTCCTAGGTAATCAGAGCTGTTCCTAAACAAACGTAATGACTAGGAGCAAAAAGTACAGCACTTAACGTATCAAAATGAAAGAAATAATGGTCAGACTAGCTCTCTAGTTGAGCAGAGGTTCTTAGCTGCTCCTCTTTGAGAGTTTTCTCTTTTATGAATAGGTATAATATTCTCCCCACTTTCCCCCTTTCCATTATCAGGTTCAGTTCCAATTTCATTTTAACAACCTAACGCAAACCCTAGAGCAGATTTTTTTTTTATTATGTTCAGTTAGCCACCATGTAGTACATCATTAGTTTTTGATGTAGTGTTCAATGATTCAGTAGTCTAGAGCAGAATTTTAAAAAAATTAATAGTGTAGAGTAACACTAAGATTTTAACTATGGTTGTCCTAGACCAAGAATTGGCCAACGAGGGCTCCTGGACCAAATTCATCCCATGGCCTGTTTTTGTAAGGCCGAGAGCTAAAAATGACTTTTACATTTGTGTAAAAAAGAGAAGGGAGAGAGAAAGAAGAGAAAAAGACACCAAAAGCAAGAATATGCTGCAGAAATCATATGGCCCACAAATTAAAATATTTACTCTGTGGTTGTTGATAGAAAATGGTTGCTGATGCCTGCTCTGGACTAACTAAAACTCAGGTGATTCTATAGAAGAAGAATGGAAACAATAACAATACTACTTAAGCTTCTGAAGCTTAGATACTTTTGGTTGACCGTTGAAACTGAGCAAGTGAGGTTGAGCTATGCTATTAAGGCAAAAGATGCTCCCTCTACTTTCTGGATTTAGAGGGCAGGGAAGAATGGAGAGAATTTAAAGATAAGAAATGACAGTCATGTTTTCTTGCCCTCTTTATCTTCTCAGGTCTGTTGGGAAAGATAAGAAAGCAATTCAGGCATCAATTAGACGCAATAAGGAAACCAACACAGTTTTGGCCAGATTGAATAGTGAATTGCAGCAACAATTAAAGGTATTCTGAATCTTTACTTGGGAAGTTCCGTGGACTCAGAACATCTCAGTTAACTGGAACTTAGAAATGATCCAGCAACTGTTAGCTAGTGTGAAACTTCCTGGGTAGCAAGAGAAATGTGTATCTAAAATGTTCTTTACACCTTTGAATCTTTGTATATTAAAAGGAATTTTGTATACTCAATTCTGATCTGTCTTGCCATGTATATATATATGTATGTATATATATATATATATATATATGGCATCACTGTTCCTATAATGTTCCTGAACTTTCATAATGAAACCCAAGAGAGGAAATGTTGGGACCTCGGGTACCTCCAAGATCATATACGTGGTTCTCTACACTCTTATTTAATTCTAAGATGATTTGACTATTGTTAGTTTATCCTTTTATCGAAGACTACTCAGATTCTATTAAAGGGAGTTGAACAGGTCTAAAGAAGATGGGGACAATTGAGATTTTGCATGTGAAAAAGGAAAAACAAGCCTTAAGTAGAAATGGTGCTTATGGCCAATGTGTACTCCCATCATTTATACGTGAGAAGAATAGGTTTGTTTTTCTTTCTTACTACTATGATTTCTTTGAATCTCTACAAATAAAAATTAGCCAGAATCATTTATGGTTTACCAACATTATTAAGCATTCATATGTTGTAAACCAGTGGCCCTCACATCTTAATGTGTATACAGTTAATCAGGGGTTGCCTTAAAATGCAAATTCTGATTCATATTAGGTATGGAGTGGGACCTGAGAATTCTGCATTTCTCGTAAGCTTCCATATGATGGAATGCTGCTGGACTTTTGGTCCAACTTTGAGTAGCAAGGGTGTAAACGACGAAAATGAGGAGAAAAGAGTCTGTGAAGTGTAAAATGAATGCAGAGTTAGTTTGTTCCCATAACATTCTGTTTGTATCCCTTATCTAGCTTTTATCACACTATCTGGAATTATTATCTGTCTCTGTCACATTTGGTTCTCTGTCCTAATAAAATGAACTCACTGAGAGCAAATCATCATTTTTTCTATTCAGGGTGACCATATATATGTTGTCCAAACCAAAATACTTTTGAGAGAAAAGAGAGAGGGATGTGTTACGTTCAGGCAGGACATCAGAAGTCAGCTGGGGCTTCCTAGATAAATTCATAACCATCTTGTTTCTATCCCCAAAACCTAGCACATGTTAGGATTTGATAAATATATGTGAATGAATGATATTTTTGTATAGCTCTTTGATCAAAGAAGATATTTGTAGTTATTCTATGATCATGAATATGGTCTGTTGTAAAGGAAGAATGTAAAACTAAGGAAAGCTTGCTAGAACCATACCTTGACAATGAAAATTTTGTTGGCACATATTTTTTTGAAGAACTAAAGCCGCCTATAGAAACATGTATGTAGGAGCTATTTTAAAAATCACCTTTCTCATTATCTTGAACGAACAGAAAATAGGAAGTATGATATGAAATAGCAAGAGGTAGTTCTGGTTAAAACACAATACTATCAGCATGTCCGAGAAAAAAAAGAAAGTAGGTGAGTTAGGATTCACTGGCTATGTGAAAAGACTGCTCAAAATCAACAGTGATTAAAAATTCTGATTGCAAAATAAATTCATTCTTTGTGAAACCAAAACTCAAATGAGACTTAGGAGTTGTCATGACCAGATATAATCACCGGGAAAAAGAATCTGTGTTAATTGATTCATCTATTACTGCAGGAGGTAGGCTTTATGCAAAATGCATGCATTAATAGCATCATTTGCAAATATTGGCTTTTCTAATAATTAAACAAGAAACATTTTATTACCCTGATGTATTTAATAAGAAAAAGATTTTAATTAAGATCATATTTTAATACTACCTACACATAAACTACTTTGCTAAGTGAAGTATCCTTTTAAAATATGACTCTCCCTTCGTCGTCTTAACAAATTTAAATTGTGTTCTTGATGCTGAGTTGTTGTTAGATGTGCCTTCATTTTTATATACTTTGAAACATAACAACTTTGCATCTTTTTCAGGATGTTCTTGAAGAGAGAATTTCTCTGGAAGTTCAACTGGAACAGCTTCGACCATTCTCTCACCTATAAGCCAATTGCCGTTAACTGTGAACATACCTATTTTTAAGCAGTTTTGGGTTCAAGCCAATTTGGAGACCCAAACGTTCAGCTCACTGCTTAATTCAACATTAAATTTTATGATTCTGTTTTGCCCTCTATGTTCACCTGTATTTAAGTATCTTTTATTTTTTAATTTCAACAATAAAAGGGTCAGGATGACTTTTCCTGGAGGATATATTGTGTTTGTTGGCACAGCCCACCCTTCTTACACCATAGCATCAGGAATACATAACAGTGTCCAGTATATTTATGTGGCCAGAACCTCACACTGATTTGATTTACAGAATGGCCTTCCTATTTATATCTCAAGCACAGACTGAAATATTTGCAAAAGGAGACAAAATTAAATTGTCAATTTGTCTTTTAGGTTTAATATTTTACATTAAAAAAATCTATATTTTGTAGAAATCTTTAAAATGAGCTTCCTAGTTAATTTTTGATTTGAAGGGACTATATTGGATGAGGCATTCTTTAACCATAATCTGCATTCCTCAGGAGTCACGTGGTACTTTCAGGCTCTTCCATGTCAACTTGGGTGTCAGATTTTATAATTTTCCCAGTGAAAATTGAGCAATTTCACCGGTAACCTAAAAATTTTGTGTGTGAAATTTTAACTCAGCAGTCATGTAAACTTAGGAAATGGCTCTGAAGTCAGGTCTTAATTGTCCCCTAGAAGCAAAGGGAAAGTGTTGAAACCACAAACAACATAAGTACTGTCCACATTCAAACACCATTTTTTGCATGATTTATGCACTTAATTCTCAATTAGAGATTTATGCTTATCAGTCGCTACAGAGATTATTTTCAAGTAATAATGTTTTAAAACTTCTGAGGGCATTAATTATTCGCGGAATAAATGGAAGTTCCTTGATATTTCTAGTTTACCTTCAGCTATCTTGTCATTCAATCTTTGGCCATAGAGACTGGTTTTTCCTAATATCAGAGCTTCTGAAGTGTGCCCTATTCAGGATGATAAAATGTCTTAGGATTTGTTTCATATTATATGATATATACATTTTGATAACATATGTAAATTTGCATTCACTGCTAATAGCAGATATTCCCTTTAATGGTTTAGTGTGTCTGTGGATCATAGATGTTAAGCTGCATGGATAATACCGTAACAGAATCAAAGTGTGATTTTACACTAATAAAACAGCACAATATTTTAATTTCTCTACATTTTTTAACAAGAATTTAAATTTTTAAGAATTAGAAGAAATTTATGTTTGTTATTGAAAAAAGAAAATGTTTAAAATAGCCCAGTTCACAATCCTAGACTCTACTAGATTTTTACTATGTTAAAGGAGAATATGAAACAAAAAGGAAACTGACAACTGAAAGCTTCCAAGATCAATATCTACTTCAAGTAAAAAATACTACTACTACTGCATACATCAGCAGAAATTTCCAAGTGCCTAACAGATTATGGCTTCAGTTTGTTAAATAATTAAATGAAAGTTTTAAAGGTACAGAAAACTACCGAACACGTGTTTTGCTGTTTCTCTTCAAACAGAATTGTCTTAATTTCTTTCTTTTTTTTTTTTTTAAAGATCTTTTATTTATTTATTTGAGAGAGAGATCACGAGCAGCAGGGAGGGGTAGAGGGAGAAGCGGGCTCCCTGCTCAAAGGAGAAACTGCTTCTCCCTCTCCCCCTGCCTGCCACTCTGCCTACTTGTGCTCTCTATCAAATAAATAAATAAAATCTTTAAAAAAAAAAAATGTTTTGTTTTTTCCCAACAGCCTTCTAATTTAACAGTGTCTAATTTAACTTTTTAAAACTTCTTACTTGGAAGATCTAAAAATTTTAATTTTGCAACCAAGAAACACTTAAAAATCACAGAAAACTTTTTAGTAACCTTTGTAGTGGTTTATTTTTAATGCTCTCTGGAGAGTACATTCATATTAAGGGCATATGTGACAGGTTTTTGAGTAAATTGCCATTAATATTATACAATTTTAAAATCAGTAGTTATATCATGAAAATTTATAAAGATATGATAGGTAAGTCAACAAAATATTTCTCTAGACCGATCATTTAAGAAACATTTTTTTATTCTGACGTTTTCATTAGATCATAAAACAAAACTTTAAATACACAATTATCCTTGTTCTGTCAAATTAATCTAAACAATAGTGTCTGTGAAAAATAACTACCAAAAGAAGTGCTTCAAAATTTTGGACTCAATTTGTTCGTACTTTACATTTCTTCACATAGTTGAACACAGACGATAAAGCTTAAAAGTTAGGAGGGACTTTATGGGTCGTCCTAGTTCATTCTCCCATCATCCATGACAAATCATCATTCTGCTTCCTACGGATCTTCTGGAACAGAAAATACATTGTCTTTGCCAGGGAGAATAAGCGCCCATAATGTTTTCTCACTTCTCCATACTACTTTTGATTGCACTTTGGAGTACTGACAACCATAGGAATTTATCATCCTCAACCTCTGTAGCACAAATCCATTCACGTTTTGGACCATGAAGAATAAATGCATTCTTGATATCTGTAAAAATATTTGAGGTCTACTAATTAATCTTGGCAGGTCACAATCAAAAGAAAAAAAATGTTTTAAAATTCAAGAATTGACCAAGTCATCTTTAGGAACTTCATGAAAACTAAAAAGGGATTCCAATATGAGTCCAGTTTAGAATATAACTTCCTAAAAATACTGAATAATTCAAATATAACCTAAAAAATCTTATCTTTGTGATTGTTTAATTGGGGTTTTTAAAAATTATTTATTTTAGAGAGAGAGTACAAGCAAGGAGGGGGCAGGCAGAGGGAGAGGGACTGCTCAGCAGGGAGCCTGATGTGGGGCTCGGTCCCAGGACCCTGGGATCGTGACCCGAGCTGAAGGCAGACACTTAACCACCTGAGCCACCCAGGCACCCAAATTAGTTATTTTTAAAGACTGGTAGATGGTAGATGATGTCATGTTCTTTAACTCCTTGTCTCGGCCACTCCTGAAGGACTGGAACCGGTAAAGGTCTGCACTAAGAGTTGGTGCAGGTAGAGATGCTGAGAGCTAGGCCTGGACCACCTTGTCGGAATTAAGCCAACTATGTAGCTGAGTGCCAGCTGTCTAGCAGGTTACATAACGATGTTTTGAGACAGCACAGCTGACTAAGGGGAGACTAAAAGCAGATGTCCTGCCCTCTTTAACCATTCCCGGTGATTATAGAGTTACTAACCCATGTCACCGGAGTTTGTTTTCTAGGTGGAAATATTTATTTTCACCTTTGGTGTTCATTTTTTTCTCAGGCTCAGATTTAAAATGAGGCTAAAACTAAAGGGAAGCAGCCCTTTTTTAAGGGTGAGTTCTTTATCTAAGTCCTTCGTTCCAGCTTTAACCGTAAGTCCTGCCTTGACGTGCGATGAAGAGTATTGGAACGAGAGGTATTCCATTCAGATTGTCTGGCCTAACAGAAACTGAGAAAAGAGAAGGATCCTTTTAAGCTTGGGAAGTAGCGTGTAGGATAATAACTAAAAATAGGCATGGTAGTTTTAAGTAGGATTTCTTTTTGTAACAGACGAGAGTTCTATTGAGGTTATTAATGAGTGAAATGTCTGTTACTAAACATCCTTTGCAAGTCTGTCAATTACAGAAGTGTCAACTTGAATATGAATTTAAGGAAGAAAAGGTACATAGATTTGTAATAATCACTTAATCCTAGTGGAATGGAAACAGCATATAAAAATCTAAAATATAGTAACATCTGTAGACAGTATAGCCCTAGTAATTGGAAAAGTGATAGGTAAAAGTATAAAATTGTAACATTTACAAGCAGTAGTGAGTAGTGGCTCTCCTGTCAGATTGCTTCGAAGAACTCAGGCTGATGTGGGTTCATGCCTCCTTTTATGACTTTTGAAAGTTGTTTTCCTAATATGTAGGGTGCATGTCTGACAACACCAGCATTCCTTTCCTTTGCTATTTCCGATAGGTGCAAAGTTTACATTAATGAAATCCTAAAATACTCGAAGAACTATTTGCAAACTTGCAAATGAAAATTCTAGTCCTTTTCCTACTTTATAATAAATAGTTAATGAGCATTATATAATATAGCTTTCTAAAGGTCTTCAACTCTTGGAAGAAAAAGAATACATACATTTGGAATCTGGAATATCCTCTACAAGTAACCTATGAAGGGCCACTGATGCAATGAACTGGTAGGTTGATTTTGAAGTCCTCTCAAATGGAGTATGAGATGTGCCCCGACTAGAAACAAGCAGTGCATCGTTGAAGAGGAAAAGACTGAGGTCACGGGTGTGTTCGTAGAGCCTGTGTTAAAGTGGAGAAGGGTTACATGGACATACTTTGTTACACAATTCACCATCCTTGCATTGATAAGCCAATAGTTGAGGCCTTTGCCCACTACAGACAGGTTGGAATGGCTCATTGGAGTTCTCAGTAGTTTTTCTCCTGGTGTGAATACTCCCTTCTGTCTCTCAGACCACTGCTGTGGGTGGGCCTCAAGGTTCCTGGTGGAATGGTTTGAACTTACCCACTGGACAAGCTGTGGGGGAAAGAGACATTGAACTTTTCCTCCTTTACAACATGAATTATGCTAGAGCTGTGTTAAACCAAGTGTGGTATTTTGTATCTGATGTATTTGGGCAATCTGGGGAAAGTAAGTTTGGTTTGGTTTGGTTTCATCTTCAGTGTAACAGGTTGGGGTAGAGAAAAGCACAAGAACCGATATGGCCCAAGGTATCTTAAGTACAAAGCAGGGAAAAGAAAAGCATTTAACTGAAGGTTAAAGGAACTAGGTAGGAAATTAGAATTTTTCTAATTTTGGTTGGAGGGAAATCAACAGATAATACACTTCATCAGTATGAAAGGTGAGAAGTAGCTCTTCATTTTCACTGAGATTGCTATGATGGTCAACTGAGGCATGTTTATCAGCAGGCAAAATGTCGTGCCCTCAACCTCCATCTATTACCCTCTAGGCTGCTGTGTAGCTGGAGCCGGGTCTCCTGCTTGGTAGGCGCCAATGTACTCTAGTATGGGTTTGCTTGTGTGAGTACTCACCAGGCAGTCAAGCAACATGTTGGGGAGGAGCTAGGGGAGCCCTCCCCGACCCCCCCCCCCGCAGTGTCCTCAACCCCCTCCCCCCACACCAGGAGTGGCTAAGTGAAGCTAGCTCAGTGGGGTTTTTTTGTTTTTTTTTTTAAAGATTTATTTATTTGACAGAGAGAGAATGAGAGAGAGCACATGAGAGGGGGGAGGGCCAGAGGGAGAAGCAGACTCCCTGCCGAGCAGGGAGCCCAATGAGGGGACTCGATCCAGGGACTCCAGGATCATGACCTGAGCCAAAGGCAGTCGCTTAACCAACTGAGCCACCCAGGTGCCCGCTAGCTCAGTGTTTTATTGTAGGGTAACCAAACATTTTTTCTCTAGAAGCATCAAGCAACCCTCAGTTACTCTAAGGAAGGGAGTCCATTTACTAGCTTGATGAACAGAGGAAGTCTCATTTTTTATCTTCACTATCTTTGTTTATTTTTTAAATTGTCAATTTAAATCTACATAAACTTTTACATAAATGCTAAAGTGGCATCAATCCATACCACCGGCTTTATTAAGTGTCCTTTTTTGTTTCACTTTTTCTTTTTGCTTGGCTCCCTCCTCCCTGCACTCAGGCCACCCAAGTTACCAAACTAGTAACTGTCTGTCCTTGTTTTCTTACTTGCTCAGGTAATCACACACATATGTACATGTATACACATCTATTTACAGGTAGGTTGCCATTATTTTACAAAAATGGTAACGTCCACACTTTTTTTCTGCTTTTCTCGCTTAGCAATGGAAATCACTTCAAGTTAACTGGTATGGCTTTATTTATTTTTTAAGATTCTTTTATTTGAAAGCGAGAACGTGATGGGAGGGGCAGAGAGAGAGAGAATCTCCAGCAGACCCTACACTGCGCGTGGAGTTTGATGCAGGGCTTGATCCCAGGACCCTGAGATCATGACCTGAGCTGAAATCAAGAGTCAGATGCTTAACCGACTGAGCCACCCAGGTGCTGCTTTAATTTATTCTTTTTTAGTGGCCAAATAATACTTTATGGTGTGTGTAGATCATCATTTATTCAACTCTTCCCATTTTGATGCCCATTGGGTTTGTTTACAGGCTTGGGTCTCTTTCCTCCCTTCTCCCTTTCTCTCTCCTTCCTTTAATTAGTTCTTTATGGCCACTATGGGCAATGTTCGAATAAACTGATCTTTATTTATAATCAAATCCCTTACACGTGTTGTTATTTCTATCAGATAGGCTTCTGGGGGGTAGGATTGATTGGTCAAATGTTTTATGTATTTTTATCAAAAACCTCCAGATGACTGTCCTTAAAACCTGCTATAATTACCATTTAGAGTCCACTTTATGTATGATAATGGCTCTGACTTGTACATAGTACAAACTCTAATGTCCCTCTAAATTACCTGGAGATTTTTGTTAAAATGCAAATTTTGATGCAGTAGAACTAGAGTAGCCTGAGGTTTTCTGCATCTCTAATAGCTCCCTGACAATGCTGATGTGCAGACCACATTTTGAGGAGTGAGGCATTTAAATCATCTGTTACAACCATGTCATGCTAGGCAAAGGACTGGATCCAGGACTTAAAAGTTTTTGAGGAGTACTATATTTCAGGTTCAGCTATTCGGAGCGTGTTAGGCAGGTACCAGCTGTGTTAGGTGTGTGGATAATTAGAAAGGCAGTGGTCACCCAGCCCCTACAGCCACCTTTTCCTTTTTCGTGCATTTCCTTCCCATCTCTATGTGGTTATGATTTAGGCTGGAAGGAGTGGGATGCTTCAAATATACTGACATCTTGCAAGAAACAATATTCTAGATCAAGTTGATAGGGTATTCTGACAAAAATGGTGCATACAGAACTAGGGATGAGAAAGAAAGGCAGCAAGAAGGGAGATATTTCAATCTGTGTGTAATGGTCTATATGTGTAAATGGCCACTCCCGTCCATATTCTTGCCCTTTTTTGGCAATTTTACCACATTACTTATGAGAACAATTATTTCTCCTATCATACCAGCTTAGAAAAATGTTCAAAGCTATAATAAAATATTGCTGTTTTATCTGAATTATCAGAGAATGTGCATATAGGTTTGCTTTAGAGAAGTGGCTTTGAAAGGTAAATAATAATTTTTTTTCTTTTGGAAGGTGTAACAGAGTAGAGGTAAATCAAAGAATCCCAGTTTTGTGACCCACGCAGAGCAAGCGGGTGGTTGGCCCAGGAAAGGGCAGATTAACTCAAAGTTGAGGCCACTTGTAATCAGAGGACATGAGCAGGGGAAGAGGCTTGAAAACACACAGAGGTTTTCATTATTTCGATCTGATTATGAGAATGCTATCTAAAATAAATCTAAGTTCTATCTAGAAAAATGGTTTTCAAAAGCCATTTACTGAGTTAAGCCCCTCCAGGGGCTCCTGGGTGATTCAGTCAATTAAACGTCGCACTCTTGATTTTGGTTCAGATCATGATCTCAGGGTTGTGGTATCCAGCCCTGCGTCAGGCTCAGCGTGGAGTTTGCTTGTCCCTCTCCCTCTGTTCCTCCCACTGCTCACTCTCTTTCTCTCTCTCTCCCCCTCCCTAAAATGAGTGGATAAAAATCTTTTAAATAAATAAATCCCCTCGAGATCTCCAACAATTTTCATCCAAAGACAAGGAACACCAGAACCTTTTTTAAAAAAATTAATAATTCCTCTACATATGTAAAAGTAAGTAATTTCACCTCTCATATTGACATAATAGAGCAACTGAAGTGGAAACTACGGATCCTAATAGGGTTTCAGAAAGCTACTTCTGCTCATTCAAAAGAACCAACTCCAAGGGTAGAGTTTTTTTCCCTGAACTTGGTTGGATAGGATTTCTTTTCTTGTTCAGAAATAGGTCAAATGACTCAACAAAATGTAATAGGTCTATTATAGTTTAAATTCCTAACATCATTCTAGAAGTGTTTTATTGTTGTTTATTGTATCAGACTGCCAAAATGATGAAGTACCCAACTTCTATAAATACATAAAACCTTGAAAGGAATTTTACAACGTTAGGCATGAGCAGACAACAGCAAGCCATAGGTTCTCTGAGCTGCCCTGAGCCAAAACTGTAGCTCCTAAACATCCACACTCTGACCTAAGGAGTACAGTGGCTTTCGGAGTTGCCAGGCTAAGAGTCAATTCAGAGCCAGAGTCCAGTATCCCTGGGAGGCTGCCCCGGTAACCAACTGTAGGTCCCTTTGGGTAAGGCAAAAAGAAAGTTTACAGTATGCATTTTTGGCAGTGGAATAGGGTTTTTCCTCAAGAGGACTTGGTCTGAGAAGTGGATGTCTCCCTTTGGTGATTCAAGGCCGTGCCACTGTTCACCAGTCCTAGAGGGCTCCACCTTTTGTCGCCTCTGCATCGAGTGAGGAAAGGAGGAACAACAACAAAAGCCTATTTAAAAACCAGCAGGCTGAAAGTCACATCAATGAGAACTGGTGTTTCTGGAAGAACGATATTATAGAAGTTCCAAATTATGTAATATATTTTCAAAGCTTAACATATCCCCAAATTCTGTGGGCTATATTAACAGAGGGACAAATACGTTCAAATTTCCCAGCTCTAAATGACCCTATGACTTCATCTCTACCCCGGAGGAAATTTTTTCATTTACAGTGCAAATATTGACTTGTTTTTTTCCGTGTCACAGCTCTTGTTTATTAGTAATGTGTTTAGTACTTGCTGCTCGGTGTAAATTTATTATGAGGAAGTCTCAGTTCATCTTTCCACCTGCTGGTCTAATCAGTAGATAGAGCACTGAGACTTGGTTTTGAATTTCAGACCAGAACTTATTCTGTGGCCTCAGACAACTTACTTAAATCCAGATTCCCACCCATAACATGGTTCCAGACCTACTTGCCTCAGCAAGTGATTGTAATGAGTGTATCAAATGAGGGAATGTAAAGAATATGGTAGGGGCCCCTGGCTGGCTCAGTTGGAAGAGCATGTAACTCTTGACCTCGGGGTTGTGAGTTTGAGCCCCACAGTGGGTGTAGAAATTATTACAATAAATAAATAAGTAAAAAGCATTAATAAAAAATATGGTAAATTATAAAGCCTTATACTCATGTAAGTCAGCATTTTATGTATAAATATAAGCAGAGTTTTCTCTGAGTAGAAATCCCTAATGGAAGTCATAGGAGTGGGATTTCTTGAGTTTTATCTGACTTTCCAAAATGATAGAAAACAAAGTTGCAGACTAAAAATTCTATAATATCTTTTCAAATATGAACCTATCTTGCATTTACTTAATTTTAAATGTTAATGTAAAGTTACATTTATATTTATTGCTTGACAAATCACTGAGATTTTAACATAAATGTACCTCATAATTAGAGTGTAAAATAATTTAGTATTCTCCCATGATCCTCAAATTGTTAAGTGTATTCTCTGTTGTCCAAATACTGAAGTCAAGCCTAAATTCTAATAACTGAGCCATCTGGCTTCTGGTTGGACATGTAAAGAGCTTGCAAGTCCTAACTTCCATCCTCACAACAAAAAAGAAGCTGAAAAACTTCAACAGCTCTTCTTTGATCCATCAGAGAATTACGGTCACAAGGTAAACCAGAACCCCAAAAGCTGGAGAGACACACTGAACAGAGAAACACAGCTTACTGGAGGCAGAAACCCCCTGCTGGAGCAGTGAACTAGTTTTAAGATATTAAGAACCCCTGGAAGCCTAGCCTTAGGGGAACATTCTCTCCCCACTTGCATGAATTTAAAACTTGCATGTGTTTTACTTCCAGGAGCCCCACCAGGTTCTCACTGTGAAGATCAAAGAAAAATGTCTTCATTCTTCCTGATTTCAGACCAGAAAGTGGGGGGGAGGTAACTTTTTTTGAAATGTGACTGAAGAGTTCTCTTCTCCTTACCAAAGGACTTCCCTCAAGAGAAACTATTTTACCAGAATCTAACCAATATGGGGGAGGGGAAACACCTACCTCCAGCCCCTTCCAGGCTTCCTGCCTTTTAGAGGTACAAAAATGAAAGGAAACAAAACAACAAACAAAAATGACTGAAAAAACACTGTGAAAGTCCTAGCTCAGGGCACAGCTCACTAAAAAACTAAGACCCAACCATGAAACTATAGAACTCTTCCCTTCTCCTTCCTTCCCCTTTGATATCACATCAATAAGAATTCCTTATAATGACCAGTGATCACAGCTAAAAAGAACTAGAAGCCTCAAACCCTATTTAAGGGATCTCTAGGGAAACTCAATGACAACAGGGGGGACAAAAAAGAACACCAAAATAAATTGTAGCCTCTGACACCACAGATACAACAAACAGTAAACACAGGCTAACATCTAGCCATATAAACATAAAACCTCACACTGAAGACCCATTTACCTCAGTTCCTTTTACCTAATACATTATGTCTAGCTTTCAACCGAAAATTAAAAGTCATGCTAAGAGGAAAGAGAACAGTTTGATAAAGCAAACATCAGAACCAGACTTATATGGCAGGGATGTTGTTGGAATTTTTAGACAAGGGATTTAAAATATAATAAATAAGTCAAGGACTCTAATGAAAAAAGTAGACAACATGCAACAAAAGAACAAATTAGTAATAAAAACAAAGAAATGAAAACTCTAAGAAAGAATGAAAAAGAAACTGTAGAAATTAAAAACACTGAAATGGAAATGAATAATGCCTTTGATGCTCAATAGCAGACTGGACATAGCCGAGGGAAGAATCAATGAGCCTGAAGATACATCAATAGAAGCTTACCAAATTGAAAAGCAAAGAGAAAAAAATGACTGAAAAAGAAAGGAACAGGTTATCCAAGAAATGTGGGACAATTATAAAATGTGTACATATGTCTAATGGGAGTATCACACGGAGAACAAAGAGAAAGAAACAAAAAAATACTTGAAGTGATAATGGCTGAGAATTTTCTAAAATTATTGACAGATTCTAAACCACAGATCCAGGAAGCTTAGAGAATACCAAGCAGGGTGAATACCAAAAAATCTACACCTAGGGCATATTACATTCAAACTCCAGAAAATCAAAGATAAAATCTTAAAAGAACCCAAAGAACAAAAACAAAACAAAACCCTACCAAAGAAGAACAAGAATAAGAATTACATTGGATGTCTCCTCAGAAACCAGGCAAGCAAGAAGAGAGTAGAGTAGACTTCAAGTGAAAGAGAAATAAAGACTCTCAGACAAACAAAAATCGAGGAAATTCATTGCCAGTAAACCTGCTTAGCAGGAAATGTTAAAAGAAATTCTTTAGAGAAAAGGTAAATTATGTAGGTCAGAAACTCAGACTTACAAAAAAGGAGAGGGTTACCTTTATGAATACATGAAGGTAAAATAAATTCTAATAATAAAAAACTGGAATAATCCCTAGCATGTCTCCTACCGCACCAGCGTGTTTAGAATTGCTGGTTTGATAAGTAGTTTCCTTCCATCACTGCAGTTCATTTCTGTTGCTATTGAATAAAAACAACAAAACAAAGAAAACAAAAAACACTGTGATCGTGAGAAAAGTAACACAATCACATGATTTGATTTTCATTTAGAACCACTCTAGGCAAGAATAGAGGTGAAAGCTTTGGATTTCTTCCAATCACGCCCCTGACCTACACCTTTGGGAAACATTCATTGAAATATTCATTGAAATAAGAGGCAAATCAATTTTTATTTCTTTTATTGGAGTTGGAAGAATTAAAGGAGTTGATTTCTCTCCATTTGGTTACTATTTGTTGAGTTGTCATCTTTGCCATTAATACTGAGAACACAGTTCTGCAAATAATTTTCCAACATAGGTATCAGCAAATTATGGCCCCACCACTTGTTTTGTAAATAAAGTTTTACTGTAACTCAGCCATG
>NC_138376.1:106908064-107021696 GCF_054177405.1 Leptonychotes weddellii | reverse complement strand
GGAAGAATTAAAGGAGTTGATTTCTCTCCATTTGGTTACTATTTGTTGAGTTGTCATCTTTGCCATTAATACTGAGAACACAGTTCTGCAAATAATTTTCCAACATAGGTATCAGCAAATTATGGCCCCACCACTTGTTTTGTAAATAAAGTTTTACTGTAACTCAGCCATGCTCCCTCATTTATGCACTGTATTGTTTATGCAGATTGTATCATTCATGTGTTGTATCATTATGTTGCTGTTTTTATGCTATAATGATGAATTTAGTAGTTGCCACAAAAATCATCTGGCCAACAAGACCTAGGATATTTACGATCTGACCCTTTCCAGAAAAAAGTTTGCCCATCCTTGTTCTAAAAGAGGAAAGGGGATGCTAGCTTATGGAAATTGGCACCCTCCCATCTTTTGGTCTTAACACTACTGTGAGCACTGTGCAAAACAGATATGGTAAGACCTCAATATAATGATGGTCTCTTGGTGAAACCTTTTTAATACTAACCTCAATAACTATCAAGATAATTAACTGGTCTTCTCTTTTGTTATAGGTGAGCAAATCACTAACGTGATACCCACAACTCCTGGATTTCCTTTCAGTAGGAAAGTGACCAACCTCAGAATTCCTGCTACTCTGCAGTTTGCGGTTCTGGCAGAGATAATGTATTTTCTCCCATTCTATCCAGTAGCTGCCTGGAATGTGAGTATGGTAATAAAGCACCTTATAGTACTGCAGGGGAATGTATGTTTAAGTTTTTGGTCCAATACAAATATTTGTTGCAGACTTGTGTCAAACACTGTACCGGATCCCAGGTACAAGATGAGCAAGACATAGTCACAGCCATAGGATAGTTAAGTGTTTACCTTAAAGAGAAACTTACTGCCTCATCACAGCAGTGAAGTTGGGCTACATCTTGGACCCTAATCAGATATCTGTTTTCTTCTGATAGAGTCTATGAAACCAAAAACAAAATTAGAAACATTCATAAATTTGTAGAAAATAAAAAGTCCACTACTGCAGAACTGTTTTATACCCCAGAAGCTGTGTTGAGTAGAACTCAGTTTAATTCTGAAAAAATGAATGTTTTTATTATTGACAAAAGAGGTTTTCTTTAGAAAGACCACAGAATTCACGTGAAAACTATATTTGAAGGTGTTGTATAATTTTTAAAACTACTGAAATTACTGTTTTATTTATAAATGCTTTAAAAGCTTTCCTAGTATTTAAAAAAAAAAAAAAAGAGGGGATGGGAGCAGGTAAGAAGGGATTTATGAAGAAAAGGAAGTGAATGGATTGTTAAAAATTCAGAAGTTAGACACTTTTACCGATCTAGCCATGAGATGATCACTTAGTGTGAACAGTGATCCAGAGATAAGTTCAGACTCTGTGAGTTGCAAGATTTTGGACTTTTGGTAATCCAATCAACTCCACTCTCCCTACCAAAATGTGCAGATCTAAATTCTAACAAAACAGCTCCATCTTGTTTCCCCAATTTGACCAAATAAAAATGTTTCCAATCAATTGGCACTTTAATTCAACATAATTCATATATCGAGCTCCTACTACACGCTAAACATCAGAGGACAAGTAAGTCGTAGCTCATGCCTGATGGAGTTCTCAGTCTTATGAACTAAGGGTCATAAAAAAGTGTGACAGAGATGCTCAGGGTGCTGCAAGATACCCAAGACGACGGGGGTGGGGGGACTCACAGCTGGAGATGTTGGGGAAACTTTACAAGGAAGATGATGATTGAACTGGATTTTTAAAGGATGAATAGTTTATCCAGTGGAGTGGGAAAGGAAGGCAATTTCAGAGAAGGAAAGCGTGGGCAAAGGTCAAATGTGTAGAGAAAGGCTAACATTATTGGAGCACTATGAGTAGATTTGTGTGATTTGATCATGAAGTGGTAGGCAAGGCAGTAAGAGAGAAGGTAGACTGGGACCAGATGATATTCTATAGGTAACAACCAACAGAGGACTCCTAAGATTTTTTTCAGATATCCTCAGGGCGCAGAATCCTACACCAGGCATTATGTACAGGAAGATATAAAACAATAGAAGACATGGCCCCTTTCCCCAAAGGAGGTCATGTTCACAGAAGCACCAGTCAAGGAGCTAAGACTGTAGAAAAGTAATGGGATGGGGTCAAGTCCACTTGTGCCTCTTCTCATTATGCACCCTTACAACTAGGCAGGATGTGAAATCTGGAAGCTTGCCAGCACATGGCACGTGGCGGGCATTCAACAGACGTTAGCGGAATCAAAATCTGCATGTCTCCTTTTGCCAGTAACTTGAGGTTATATTCATGAGCATGAGATGTAGTGAGCACGTCAGAATACGTACCGGGCATCCCCAGACGATTCTCTGTATTTCTGACAGCTGATCTTTCATACTGATGTTTTGCTTCATCTAGTAAACAAAGGGATTTTAGGCAAACAAAAACTGTGAAGTTTTTATACATAAAAATAGATTAAAATATTTTATGGCACTTGATACAGGGCTCAGTATTTTGATAAACTTTAGTAAAAATCTCAGTTTCGTGTCCCCAGTGTTCTAAAAACAAAGAGGCAAGTGACAAGACTGTATTCACAAAGTATCTTCAGGGCAAAATAAGTTTTCAGTTCACATTCAGCCTGGATGCCCATGTAATATGCACATCACAACAATATTTTCAGAACGATAGTACTGTCTTTCAAGATGCTGAATTCTTTCAGAGAATAATTATGATTTCTATACTTACTGAGGCAGATAAGTTAATTAATAAGAAGTACCTTCCAAAACAAATGATTTTACTTTTTTTCTTTTAGTTATCTAGAAAAATCAATCCAAATATTCAATTCTTCAAACTTTCATATTAATAAAAGTTTTATGGCACTTATCCAGATCTCTGAAAACATTCTCTCTCATGTTGTTTGGCTCAGAATAGATCCTCTTAGTGCTCAAAATCACTGAGCCCAATGATTTCACATTAAAAGGAGGAAAGACTTTGAAGAACACCACGAAAGGATAAGGTATTTCAGGATCTTTGAGTCAGTACCACAAAGCATTGTAACATTTGTAAAAGACACGAACTCTTATCAGCAACCAACCTGATCTATATAACTTTTATATTTTTTGAGTCGGTCAATTGCAGTGGTCACGTCCCCACGGTCAGCATGTTCTGCGGGAGTGTGAAGCCTCAGTGCGTAGAGAAGATTAACATATTCTTCAAATCTTCGTGATGGGTACAAAAGCAGCTCCGGGAGGCTGTATGAGGCAGGGAAAAGGGAACCCTGGTCGCTCTCTGAAGGTCAAAGTGTGCCCTGTCCTTGGGGCGCCCCACTGTGCACTCCCTCAGAACTTACCTCAGCATTTTGGTCACAATGGTCTTATCATGTCTCTTCAGGAAAGCTCGGAATGCTGGTATCATTTCTCTGCACTAAAGGTGAGCATTATGTCAAAATTTTGCTGTATAATATGGCTGAAGAGACTTCTGTTCCACCAGACAAGCATGGTCTATGATGCACTCAAAGCAGAAGGGGCAACAACTACATCTAACCAAAGCATGACTAGTACTTTTGGTGCTTACTAGTCTACTAAGTACAGTGTATTAATTATATCATAAGGTAACCCTATTCCGTGAATTTAATCAGTATAGACAAAATAGACTTTGCAACCAGGTAGGCCTGGATTAACGTTAAAATTCTAATTTAATTCTATCTAATTCTATGTGACCCTGTCAAGTTATTTAACTTCTCTGAGCCTCAGCTCTTGCATGGATTATCTTACCTAACTCTTGTGGTGATGAGGGGGAAAATCCTATCCATAAAGTGCTTGCCAGGCAGTAAATGCTATCTCCACAGTAATAAGCTATTAATAGTATCCACTGTAATACTGTTGTTAACTATGTTTTCCGTAGTAACATCATAAAGGGGCTCCACTGTGCTAAATATCTGTTTTAAAATGTGTTCATTCATCACCATTAGAGCACTCAGGAAGTGACCTCATTTTTCTCAGTACATACGTGCCTCAAAGATGCCAGAAATGCATCAAATATTCACTGGGTGTACTTATTAACAGCTAATGTTTACTGACTATCTGCACACCCCATGCCAGTGAAATAGATATCATTATTATCCCTAACTATAACAATTTTGGTATCAATTTATGATATCACGTGACACGTCGGTCCCATTCTTGTCCTAAAGGTTGGTTCTCTGAAACTGCCTTATTCATGCAACTTTCACATAATCCAGTTGTCTGGCAGTATTTAAGCTCCCTACATGAGGCAAGAATGATACTACAAAGGGAGAGGTCTGAGGTCGGGATGTGTCCAGAGGCCTCCCAGACCCCAGGCCTTGCCCTCAGGGCCTCAGTACGGATAGGTGGACGCAGCCAAAGTGAATATAGGAGACACTAGCAGAAGTGCACGGGACCGTCTTCTGCTGCCCTTTTGATGTAAATTGAAGAGGAAAGAAAGAGAGAGCTCACTGCCATCAGAAGACAGCCGGCAAGAGCAGCGAGTGACGCAGAAGGGAGCTGAATATTCCGGCCCACACTGCATACAGCTTAGGTCACGAAGGGAAAAATTGTTTATCATGAACTCTCAAAGGAATTCAAGACAAAGAAATCCTTAGTTCATGGTGAGATTTCACAAATGAGTGTCCTTATTCCAAGAAACATATGGATTATTAATTCCTTTTCTCTGGAAGAGAGTCAAACTTGTCAAGGCCACAGAGCAGTGAGTTGGCAGAGCAGAATCAGGGTTCTCAGTCTTGTTTCTCCCTCGCTGTGAAACATTTTTCTGTAACTGAACCACAGAGTATCTGGGGCAGCTAGAGGAAAGCCCGGCCATTTGCATGATTAGTTCAGTCCAACAACCAGTCCCTGGGTCCTGCCGTATCAAGCACTGTGTTAACCCTTAGTGATACACAATTAAGTAAGTCAGGGGCCCCGTCCTCAAAGAGCTCACAGTCAGCTGGAAGCTAAGAGTAGGGAAGAAGTCTTTCCTATTAATCCTAGTCCTTTGGATTGCACACAAAACTTCCTTTCAAGCTCAGAAAGTCTCATTCATGCCTGGATGGTAACTCAATCATTACCTTCTCCATAGTTCTCAGAACAACCGGGTAATTGTTGAAGAAATTGGTGTATGTGTTCAACCGGCTTCCAAACTTGAGGAATATTTCTCCCACGCAGTGGGCTGGGCCCCATTCCTGCAGTCTGTCTCTCAGGTTGTCTAGAAACTGCCTGCCACATGAGAAAAGCATGCCCGTGAAATACTGGCCGGGGATAACCTAGAAACTTAAAAAATAAAAATAAATTAGTTGTCATTAGTGCAGCCTGGCAGGGCTTTTGTCACATCTGTTTGCCTTGACACAGAGAGGGCAGATTTGCCCAGAAAGGAGGAGGGGCGGGGGTGTGAGGAAGTAGGCTGACTCCGGTGGAATCTCGCCTCTTCCTCTTAATCCCCCGAGTGGGAGCCCTAGGCTGGCCTCCACAGTGCTGTCCCCTGACTGTCCCACTCCCATGTGGCCAGCCAGGCAGGCGGGGAAGGTTTCTTAGAGTCCCCAGAGGAGAGTGCTCCACTCGCTTCGAATGCCTACCTCCCGACTGGCCCTCTGCTGTGGACCTAGCGTTGTTCATCGTTCAGCCGTCACAGGCCTCGAAGCTGGGAAAAGGCCTAGTTTAATCCCCTCCTTTTGTAGCAGCTGGGGCCCAGTGGGGGTGAGGAGCTTCCGAGTTACCCTGAGAGTTACTGGCGGAGCGGCTCAGTCTGTGTCGTCCGCACACATGATCACTTTCCTGTGTTGACGGGCATACTTGAAACTGTACTGTCATTCAGCTGGCCCCCAGCCTTGGTTCCCTAAGCCCAGTATCCTAGTGACCCGATCCCATGAAACCCTTTGTTTTCTTTCCCTTCGCTCAGCCAGACACTGCTGATTAAGAACGGTGCCCGACAGCTCTCCTTCCTCTTGCCTTTGTGTGAACAGTACACGGAACACAGGACCCCCAGGCCCCGAGCTCCACTCCTGGAACCGGGGCGTGGAAATGAGGCAGGGGTAAGCCCCTGGGCATGGTGGTGGCAAGAGCCCTCTCCCGTGAGACGATCAGGGGCTCCAAGAAGGGGCTCCTCGGTACAACGTTTGAAACAGTTAAGTGTGGGTTCTTCCGAAGGCATAATGAATATTTGAAAAAATACCTCTTCAGAGTTTACCTGTTGAGACTTAAAATCTGCAAAATATCAGAGAAAATGATGTGGATGCTTGCAGCACTGAGAATCGCTCTGTTTGATGACAACGCTGCTTTCAGGGGCGTTACATAGACATCTCTCACAATTTCCAGCATCTGCACGTATTTTCTCTCGCTCTCTAAGAGTTCCCCGACAACTCTCGATCGCTTTTCAGCTGAGTCCATCTGGAACTCTCTCTCCTGTAGAAAGGCATTAAGAACTCATAGGGAAAGCAGAATGACCCCCGGTTTACAGCCTCAAAGAGCCTGAAAGTCAAAGAAGGTAGAGAAATGACGGGCTGAACAGTCAGGCAGTGACTCTGTGAGAGTCCCTCTTTGGGATTTGCGCTAAACACGGTTGAAGGGGACCTTGACAGGGGACTGTGGTGGACCCTGCTGGCCACTGCTTGACACACTAGAACCAATGAGGCCCTCACATCAGGCCAGCCTCATGCCCTAGCAGAGATGGGGCTTTTAGTCTTGGATCTTGAGGAGGGCAGATTGAGGCCCGATGTTTATCCATCTATCCACCCCAATACGTATTCAGTGACATGGGCTTGGTGCTGACTACACAATGGTAGGAGGACAGTCTTGCCTTCGTGGGAATGACGGTCCACTGTGGAAGCCTTTGGGTTGCCCACTCTTGATTGCTTTCCTATTTCTTCTTCCTCAGTGTTTTACAAATTGATTTATAGTGTTTTATTGATTATCCTGCAGACAGAAGAACTGAAATGAGCTAGCCCTCTCCTCATCAACTAATCTGCTTCTCACAGGCATTTATGAAACCCTAAACTCAAGCTCTTCTTTCCACATTTAGGAAAAAGGACCCTAACATGGAACTGTGAATGCATTTGGCTAGGTGGCTAAAGGTCCTGTTTTCTATATTTCAAAGTCCTGTTTTATCCTTTAATGCAGAGGGAAAAATCATACACTGGTGTAAAGAAGCTCCCCACCCTATTATTATGTATGCTATGGAGACACATGGAGAAATAAATTTTCAGTACTGGGACTAGGTAATTCTTTTTCTTTATCTGTATTTTTCAAAGGTTGAAAAACGAGTGTCTAGAATGAATATCTAGAAAACAATTATAGTATTTAAATTTAAAAATTTTAATGGCCTTGTATTTGAGCCTAGAACTATTAATACTCTTAGAACAAAATTTCTTCTTTTCCCTTCAGCCCTAAATATGCCCCATAGTGCCCCAAATAAAATATGACAATACTAAGTGTAACACCATGTGACCTTCACCCAAAACAAATCAACCATGACTTCATGAGCTAAAATTAAAATGTGAAAGTAATTTAAGAGAAAAAACAGAAAACTCACTCTATGAAATACTATAGACACACTGTTCTTGGTTAAGTTTTACCTAATGTGTTAAAAAAAAAATACATTTGTATCCCACCTGGCTGCTGGCTTGGAGCCCATATTACATTTTTATGCATAAATTTTTTTTTAAATATTGGAGTTTTCCAATGTTTATAATCATTTTGAATTAAGGTTTCAGTTGTCAAACCTTTCGTTGTTATCTTCAAACCAATGTCAGGTGTTATGACCGCCAGTGAGACGAGACATTATCATAGTCACGGCCCGACGTAAACCCCCTCGTCCTTGGTGATTCCTGGGGGGTGGATCTGAGGGTGTGCGGGCGCCCAGGCCGCGAGGTCCACACCTGCACTGCACGCAGCAGGTGGATTTGCCCAGCGTGTGGAGGGGCTGGGAAGGAGCCCCAGGACTGAGCTTCAGACCTGGGGCTTCAGGTATCTTTCTCCCCTGGCTGTCTGACCTTAGGGAAGTCATTTAAAGTGTTCTAACTTGAGTTCCTCATCTACAAAATGTGGTTGCTAATGTCTACCTGAAAGGATTCTGAAAACGAAAATACGATGATGAATTCACGAACGTGTTAGGGCCAGACAGGACCACGCCTCTGCTGGTCTGCGCTACCCTTTGCAAACAGAAAGTTATATTGATCATACTCAGCCTTTGAAATCAGACCACCAGTTGGTGGGTCAGACCCTTTATGTGCATGGGCCATTTCTTTAAATTCTGTCCTCATGTCACATTAGAAAATCAGAGTAGCGCCAAGATGGCTCTTGTTCCCAAGATGTTACATTTCCATCCTCTTGGTTTGACTTCTTTTCAGACCAGGGCTTACTCAAAAAAGAAAAATCTACCCGTTGGATTCCCCCCTCAATTATATTTAGAGGTTTTGTTTTTTTTTTATTCCCCTTAAGGGAAACTTTCAAGAAAAAAAGGACTAACCAGAATAAAGACTGAAGCCTTTTTTTTTTTTTGGTCAAGAGCAAAACAAATGGAAAATTCTTACTGTGCAGTGATTGGCTTACCAGCTTAACCAGCATCTCCAAATTTGGATCGTTTTTGCTGAGACTTGATTTTGTGTCCTGAGGGTTGTCTTCTAGAACATTTCTTTCCTGAGGATTCAAGGCAGACTTGATTATCTGGGGGCAGGCCTTGGGCTGTCTGAATGCCCAGTGGGTGAGGTGCCCACAGGAGGTCTCCAGTAGCTGTCTGCCCTCAGCCTCAACCACACTGTACCCCGCACACAATGAACGAAGGAAGCACTTGACACATGTGATGCCTCTCCTAAATTAAATTTTATGTTAAAAAATAATAATAACCTTTAGCTTCCTAAGAACTGCATTATACTTGAGAAATGAAATTCAGGGCAGCCCCCTTTTCCCCCTGGGAGGCAGGGGACTGACACTCAAGGAATCCCACACATTCCAGGCTTCTGCCTCATTCTGCTCTGTCCCTTGTCAGCTGAGGGCAAATGGCTCATCTTACTTTTGAAACTGCCAGAAGAAAAAGCTCACAGCACTTTGTAAAATCCACCCCTTTTTTTTATCTAATGAAAATGGGTCAGAAACAGTTCACATGCTCTCTCTAGACCTATTTCCACATTTAAATATAGCTTATTCTTTCTTCACTTTCCTTGTGAGTTGTTCTTGTGGCTTCCATATAAATTAGCACATTAGAAAAAAATAGTCCTGGGGCGCCTGGGTGGCTCAGTCGGTTAAGCCACTGACTCCTGGTTTCCGCTCAGGTCATGATCTCAGGGTCGTGAGATGGAGCCCCATGTCAGGCTCTGTGCTGGGCATGGAGCCTGCTTAAGATTTTCTCTCTCCTCTTTCTCTCTTTCCCCCCACTCCTCCGCTCTATCTCTCAAAAAAAAAATAGTCCCACCTGCTGCTTACAGGGTCCATTCTAACAATGGAACAATGGCCCCGCGTTTGTGGTGAGAGCGGATGGATGATTCCTGGTCACCACGGCTGCCTTTTCCAGTCAAAGATAAAACTACTCATGGTAACCCCTTGAGAGCTAAGGGTGAGACTGGAAGAAAAACGTCAATTTATAACCAAGACGTTTTTGTTTTGCCTTACTCTCCTCAGGCAGAATGGAATTTTTACTTTGTATCTGCAGCCGTTCTTTATGGCTGCCTGAAGCCTTTGTATGGGAGGCGCGGTCCCCAGCGCGGCGGGCTGGCTTCTCCCCGGTTTGCAGGAGGCCCCTCCCGAGCCGCAGCACTTGGCCGCTGCCCCAGTCCTCGCACCGTTTCTTTTCCCTTCCCCATTTGTGGCTGTCCCGGATCAGCCTGGCATGCCCTGAGGCTTGTGCTGGGGGGAGGGGGCGGCGGGGATCTACTGTGAATTTTGACGAAATCGTTCAGAGTTTCTAAGAAGGGAGCACACGCTCTTCTTTCAGAATCAGTGCTAGTGCTCGTTATTTGTGGACACCTGGGAACTTCAAGCAGGCGGTGGCAACACTGGTAATTCTACAACTAGGAGGAACTTCTACGACAGGTAGAAGAGGCTGCAGACATAAAATGAAAATTACATTCAAACTGGCCCAAGATGGAGAGAACGCAAACCGCACAGGATTACGTTACGATTCAGCGGCTGGCGCGGCTCCCTGGGCCACCCCGGTTGTGGGGAGCCTGCTCACTCACCCCGGGGCTTCCGCTCACCTCTGGCTCCGCAACAGCCATTTTTATTAGATATAAATTTTTATTTGTGGATAGGAAATGGATTTGGCATGGTAATTTTGTTTGAATCTAAAAATATCAAGTTTTCTCATTGCATACTATCCATCTAGTTTTTTAAAATTGTAAGGACTTTCCCCCCCCCCCCCAAGGGAGGGCGGGGAGGGGCGCAGGGAGCCAGAGAGAGAGAATCTCAAGCAGGCTCCAGCCCACCGCGGAGCTGGATCTCACCACCCTGAGATCAGGACCTGAGCCGAAATCGAGTCAGACGCTTCACCGACTGAGCCTCGCAGGAGCCCCTAGACTATTTTCAGGTTAAGATGCCATCCCTTATTTTGTTTTCAGGTATGAATTCAGAGGAAGTAACAGGAGCAACCGACTTGGCACATTTGTAAGGGAACTCTTATTGTGGGTTGGTGGGCTTTGCCTTCGTCTCTCTCCCTGACATACGAAGGAGCCCTCTGATTACATGGTAGGAATTTTCCTACCTTGTCTGCCTTTTCCAGATACATCCTAGTTATAGCTGATGCTTCTCCCAGAAGACACTCAGCTCCCGAATTAGGGGCCAGAAATAGTTGTGCAAATGACAGGTAGAGCTCGGGGATAACTCTGATTCTGGCTGTGGCCTGTCACTGTGCTGTACAGTGTCAGTGTTAACACTCCAGCTACACCAAGCCAGGAGTGAGTACTGATAGGGCCGTAGTGGGTGGGTAGGATCTGACTGGACAGCTGGTAGGTAGATAGACAGACACACATACACAGCTATCTGTATGTGCATATATGGGCAGAGTCTGGGCCTTCTGGAGGGAGGGTGAGCCCTGTCTGGTCATGCCTTCAGACACAGCTCCGTGTGTGTCTCTAGTCCCGGATTTGGCAGGCAAGCCCTCTGACTGGATCCCCCTATGGAAGGGTCTTTAAAACAATTCTCCCAGCAGAAGCCATTACTTTCCATTCCTAGGGCTGTGAGTTTGTGTGCCCTTCAGGACAAATATCTAGCGTTTATTTATTTATTTATTTTTAAAGATTTTATTTGACAGAGAGACAGAGCGAGAGAGGGAACCTGAGCCGAAGGCAGACGCTTAACGACTGAGCCACCCAGGCGCCCCGATACCTACCGTTTAAAAAATAAACTCCAATGTGTGGAGAAACTCAGTTTCTCTATTCTATCCTAATTCGGCACCTATGTTTAAGCTATAGTTTTTCTTCCTGAAAGTCCCTGATTTTGTTTCATGGGCTTTGTGCACAAGCTCGTAAGTGTTAAACGATAGAAAACCAAGTAAGAAATCTAATACATATTTTTTTCTAATTTGATTTTTTTTTTAAAAAGAAATTCCTAGGCATTAAGGAGCCTTTCACTTCTGTGGATTTATTACAGGTGGGTGATGTCACACTAGTAGGCCTGCTTTCCAGCAGTGAGGCAACTTAAAGCCCAAACATTCTATATTAGTTTATTCAAGTGATTAGATGTTTAGGTCAATAGCAGGTTGGAAAGACTTGATTCCATGTGGATCTTATTTGCCAGAAGAAAGAACCCAAGTGTCTTTGAGAGGAAATGCTCCCAGTGACCATTCTTTTAGGTGTCAGAGTTTCCAGAAGTGGTTCTCGCCAATTGTCAGGTTTTCAAATGGAAAAGAAACACTTCAGAGGAGGAAGTGCTGATCATTTTTGTCCCCCTTTGCTTCCTTCAGGCTTCCTTGCTTCAAAGAGGAACATTTCTGGGGTCTGTGTGTCTGGGGGTGGAAGAACTCCAGTAAGGTTTCCAGGGAGTCGGTAATGATGCAGACGTTGTGGGGGCTTCAGAAGAATTTGGATCCCGTGTGATGTGGTTGCATGCTGGGCATCCCCTTTAGGGAAGCAAGGGAAAACTGGTGGTTCTAGAGCCCCGAGAGCTGTTTTTCAAAGGCTTTCACAGACTGAAGGATAGATGGAGATAACATCCACCTTTTTGGGAGACTAATCCCCACGAATCTCAAAAGATAACAGCTGCCATAATAAGGCAAAAAGCCTCTGAGAAGCAGAAAGGGACTCTCAATTAAATACCCACTTTAGCGTTCCCATTCCCTCCTACGCATCCTGCTAAGAGGCACCAATCATGCCGTGTCATCTGTTTCTGTGCAGGCTTATCTACCTCAGAGCAGTGACTGCGTCTGATTTTGTTGTCTATTTCCAGGGTACAACACAGTGCCTTGCACGTGCTTCATTCCTGTAAATATTTAGGAAACTGAACTGAGAAGATGGGAGGGCGTAGCTAACCTCTAACTGAGAAATTTTCTGTGATGATTAATTTTGTGTCAATTTGACTGGGCCATGGGGTGCCCAGACATTTGGTCAAATTACTCTGGCTGTGTCTGTGAAGGTGTTTTTTGATGAGATTAACACTGAAATAGGTAGACTGAGTAATGCAGCTTGCAATCCCTAATGTGGGTGGGCTTCACCCAATTAGTTGAAGGTCTATAGAACGAAAAGCCTGGACCTCCCTCAAGTAACAGAGAGTTCGTCCTGCCTGATAGCCTTCAAACTGGGACATTGGCTTTTTCCTGCCTTTGGACTTGAACTGAAACATCAGCTCTTCCTGGGTCTTGAGCTTGCCAGATTTTGGACTAGAATGTACCACTGGCTCTCCTGGGTATCTCCAGCTTGTAGACTCACCCTGCAGATCTTATGGCTTCTCAGCCTCCATAATTATGTGAGCCAATTCCTTATAACAAATCTCTCTGTGTGTATATATCTATATTACACATGTATATATGGATCCTAGTAGTGTATACATACATACACATATAAGTAGTATACTATACGATGTATATAGTATACTATATGCTATATAATATTATATAACATAGTATAATTAATACAATATAGTATAGTATATGGTATGTATATAGTATACTATACATAGTATACCAGAACGAATAGGATACATATGTATATATAAATGATCCTATTCGTTCGGATTCTCTGGAGAACCCTGACTGGTGCATGGTCCGCGAGTTTCCTGAACTGAGGCATGAGGCAAGGGGCATGAGGCAAGCAGGGCTCTGTCTTAAAAAGGGCTTAGAAGTCCCTGGAAATGTGTTAGGACTCTTCTTGGAAAGGAAGCCCGTGCTTGGGAAAAATAAGTCACTTTGGCAGTGAGGACGGTTAAAGCAGGGGTCCTTCTCTGGTAACGTCCGAGGGGTGGCCCCGCATACCTGCAGGCCTGTCATGCTGCTGAGCAAGTCTGCAGCTGCGGCAGAGGGGACCCTGCCCCCAGCAGCCCTCCTTGTTCGCCCTCCCCTGCGCTGTGCTATCTTCTAAAGAAGTGTGATCAGAGGCTTCCAGAATATCAGGTTAATAGGGCAACAAATTATTTGTCTGCTTGATGGAACTCACAGGTCTCCTCCTACTAATAGTTTTCATGGGGGTGGGGGTGGCGTCCCCAAGCCTTTGATCATCCAAGAGGTGATTTTTCTATGAGCGTCCCGTGATTCGGAAATGACATTTGCATAGAAACCAGCTCTCTGAATGACAAGGCAATTTTCAGTGTTTCCCGAATCCCAATTATTTCACAGAACCAAGGATGGCTGGACTCTGAACATACTACTGGCACAATTATTCTTGTTTGCTTGGAGGACTGGTTTAAAACCCACTTTTTTTTTTTTCCTTTTATGAACTGGAATCTCAACTAAGAAAAGAAGAACACGGCCGTGTTTCCCCCCAAAAGTGTCATGGGCTGCAAATGAAAACACTGTCTCTCTCGAGTGAGCCGGGGCTCCACCGAGTGAGCGGCACAGGGCGAGGGGCTGACTACCCCGCCCCGCCCCGAGTGGCACTACCCCAGTCGCTAGGCTAGGCGGCTTCCGCCCTCAGGTGGCTTGAAGGCCACTCTTGCTAGGAATCTACAAAGCCCCCTTTTTTATCATAGCCCCTGGAAGGGAAGTTCTTAGGAGAAATGACAAGGTGAAGGCTTTCCAGGGAGGATGATCCTTATTGTTTATGGATTTCTTAACCACAGGTGTCTAAGCACACAGTGAATTAATGACATAAAACTGCCCCTATCACTTTACCTGCGGAGGTAAACTGAGTGCGGCCTTTGGATCACGTTTTGTCGGAATAACGTTTTCTTCAAAATCCTTGCTCCCTTTACCACATTTCTTCAGCAGAAAATCTGACAAAAACTCCAGAGGTTTGTCCTAAAAAAAACCCACCCCCCCAAACCAAAAGAAAAAAGAATTTCCAGTTAAAACATTCACCTGGAAAACAGGTCAATACAGGTGCAGCAGAAAAGAGAATATATTTTTAGTAGCGTTTTCTTCTTTCTACCTAATTAAACGTCTAGAAAACTAAGTAAGTATTATTCAATTAAAGTCTGTAAACGGGACTTTGCAGTTAATCCCTGTTCTCTTATTGTCACAATCCAATTAGGATGCCAAGGTCTTGTGGGGAAGGTCTCAAGATCTTCAGAACCAAAGTGGCCCAAAGTTGCCCACGTCAGTCTCGAGGCCAGATGAGGAACGGGGACATGAGGGAGCCTGCTTTCTCTGGGGGGACAGAAGCATGGGAGAGGCCTTGCAGCAGGATGACTGCACAGAACAGCCTAGGACACCCCCACATTTGGTTCCCTCTCAGGCTAGAGGTTTGAGCACCAGCGAAATTACATCATACAAGCTCATTTTAAAATAATTTGGTTGGGAGTAAGTACACTGAACCTACACCAAACACGTTTAGTAATTCTTTGGTCTTTCAGGAGACAGTTCAGGACCTTTCAAGACCTCGGATCATCCCTGTGAACATCCCTGTTCATTTTACTCCCTGGGCTGACGATGGGTAGCTAGAACAGTGAGGAGCTGGGTCTTCAGAGAAGACAAATCATGGCCAACTGCAGCTTCTCAGACTCCGCCCTGTGCTCAGCTAACTCTGGAGATGCCTGCTGCTCACCCAGGCAGCCACCTTGAAACCAGAGCAGACCCCTGGTAGATAAAGGACATGTACAAAGATGATGTTAAATTCATCCACAAGGTAGAATCACTCCAGTGGAAGAGAAGGATTGAGAATCTTTCCGTGGAGAACTAAAGACCTTACGTAGCATCAGGTATGGTACTATCATCCCTATTCCTATCCTGTTCTCCACTTCCCCGGAACAGAGCTGCAGAGTTCATGGTCCTAGAGCCCTGCCATACGGGGTCCCGCATACTGTCTCTCCTCACTATTTCCTGATGCGTCGACTGACTTTTCTGGGAGAGTAGCCAAGATCGGTTTCTGAAAAAATGCTTCTACATGCTTCCCCCATGCCTGTCCCCAGCTAACTTACTGATTTGCTTATTTGTGTTTTTTTGTGTTCTCCTTCCCTTCCTCTCTCAACTAGCCTTTTTTGCCCTTCATCATTTTCTATCTGGTTTCATGCTTTCTTGGTTTTCCTATCATACTATTAATTGTTTAAACTGTTAAGTAATGTTTATGTGAAACATAAAGCCACTAACATGTTGTTTAAGGAAGTCACTTCTGACTGAAATTAATCACAAGACGGAAAACAGCACACAATGTAAATACGTCTTAAATAACCTAGAAAATTTTCCCATTTGTCTATTTTTTTAAAAAGATTTTATATATATATATATATATATATATTTATTTATTTATTTATTTGAGAGAGAGAGGGAGAAGCAGGCTCCCGGCTGCCCATGCGGGGCTCCATCCCAGGACCCTGGGATCATGACCTGAGCTGAAGGCAGATACTTAAGCGACTGAGCCGCCCAGGTGCCCTTATATTTGTCTATTTTGTGTACCTAATACATCTTGGGCCCAGAATCTCTCAGTGGCTGTTTTTACAACCTGATGTAATTCTCAGAGGAATTGTGTCTCCCAAGGGATAAACTGGTTAAAAAAAAAATCAGTGCAAACTAAAAACGTATAAAGTGTTAGGTTTTTAAAGTTTGCTTTCTTCGAAGAAACACTCACAGAATTATCTTTTGTAAGTTCCATCAATCCATCTGCCAGAGCTTGTGCAATTTCTTGGTTATTCAGAATGCTAGCCATACTCGTGTGGTCAAAAGTAAGCTGCCCTGTAAGTACATAAGGCCATACGCCTTGTAATTAATTGATGTAAGAGATGTGAGCAAGAAGAAAACAACTCATTCCTCACAGTTGCTTTTTAGTGGATTAAAAAATGTGAAGCATAAAAATTAAAATTCTATTATGCCATGGGGATTATCCACCATGATAAAATATAAATTGAGCAAGCATAACTAAATGTAAAGCATATTAAAAAGTACCCGCCCTGGTGAAGCTGATATTAAATAGAATCTATAAATTGGACAATAAGGAGAAAACAGGTGAAAATAAACCTTATAAGTTTAAATTTTAGATTCTCAGTCCCACCAAAACTTCCTCCTCACACCCCGGTATTTTTGAGTTCAAGACTTAAATAGTTTAAGTCTACAGCAAACAACATACAACCATAATTACACAGACATCTTTTTATATTTTTAATATTTTGAACAATGTGCATTTATATGCAAATAATTTTATTCCATCTAACTTCTCATTTCTTACAAATATCATCAAAAATACTTCTATCTTGAAAAAGCTAATTTTTCTGCTTTTCTCTTTGGTCCTTAATATCTATGAAAAAAAACAGGAGAAATAATTTCTCCCTGTTTATAGCCTTATAACCTTTTTAAAATATTGGTTGAACATCTACTAAATGTGGTCAAGCAGATAGTACATAAAACCAAGAAGACAGCTCCCTGTTTTGGAGACATTTATGTAAAGTGATGTAGGACATACATTGACATAAAATATCTACATGCATACTTGTGTGCTATTGCTCTTGTGTAGACAGTAATTGTCTGGGACCTTAATAAGAAGCAGGGTAGGGAGGGAAGAAGGAAGTAAGACATAACTAAATAATGACTTGATTTCGAGGGTATTTTAGTCAGATGGGAAGCGTTAGGGATAAATTGAATAGGTAGTTAAAGATGGGGGTGGTGGTCATTTACCCAGATGATAAATAAACAAAACAAACAAACAATTTCATTTTAAAGAATGGACTGATTTAGGGGAAGATCTGGTTGCCACAGAAAATGGCTTCCAAGACTCTATTGTGATAGATTAGTCATGAGTAGGGAGTGCAAATGGGATGATAAATTCAGTGATGTCCAAGAGGCTCAGCAGAGGTCTGTGGAGCCCACCACCAAATTGAATATTTTATCTAGAAAATACATAGAACACAATCATAGAACAACTTAAGTAATGGGTGTTATGTCTAAGAGGAGCTTAACTTTTAGACCAAATTGTGGTGGGAAGAAGGGCAGAGCCCTCTGGCTTAGCAAACACTCAGTGAGTTTTGTCTAGGTAAACCACTGACGGGCATAGGATTAGTAAAACACTACTATTTAAAAGGAATAGCTTCAGCATTTTGAAGATGAATATATTTTTTGTCAGTGGATAGTCCTTACATTTGAAAGGAGATATGGAAAACAAAGGAAAGAAAGTTTTACTGAACAGGTATAGAAGCCCGCTTTTGCTTGAGCCGTTCCTGACCTTGTATTCACCCTAGATAGGGAAGGACCTTCATAATGAACCTACAACAGAAGCAGCAAGAGTTCTTACCTATTATCCTGGCACTGATGTTCTTTTGCAACTCCTTGAAGAGAGGACTTAACTGTTTCCGTACTGATTTCAAGGTGTCTTCCAGACAATCCGTGAAACTGGACCACATCTGCAGCTTTGACTCACTGAAGTAGATGGAACAGGGAGCCCTTTCCCACGGTCTTCCCAGCCAATCACTAAGAACTGACATGATTTTCTCCTTTTATTATTGTGGACTGGAGCTCAGATGAAAGAATTCTTCTTATTTATGATACAACAAAAACTTAGCTGTATTTACAGCAGACTTATTCTCCTTTCTCATTAGAAGACTAAGAGAAACACCCATTAGCTGCTTTCAAAGGTAAAATTAGAAGCTTAAGGACACAATGAATAATTTCAAATGCCTATCTCTTCTTTGACAGATAAGGTTGATATGTTACATTTGAAATCAAAATTAAATAGCTGCTGGTTTTGTATATCAGGAAGCAGAGTAGGCAAGAATGTGCTGCTTTTTCTTTACATCCTAAAATGAACATACAAGAAAACCCCACTCTGCCTGGTCTCCCCACCATGTCATCCAAAGTCATCTTGGGCTAGCCAACCCTGTGGCTTCCTTACATCATGTCAAGCTGCTCTCTCTCTCTAAATATCTCTACATGACTGTAGTGGGTGCTTAAGGATGTTCTCTCCTTGAAAGTCAATTACTGAATGATGCTGGGGCATGTTAAATCTGATTTTCTGTCCTCAATGGATAGATAGTCTTATTTGATTCCCCTCCCCTCATTTTTATTGATAAACATGTGCAACTCTTTATAACATGCTTTTCTAGAAGAAAACTAAGAAGAAGAGAGGGAAAAGGAAGATGAACAGAAGGAAGAGGAGACACAGGAGGAGAAAAGGAAGAAGAGCCGCCCCATAAAGAACAGTGTTTGCACCCTGCTCCCTGCTGCAAGGCTGCCATCCTATCTGCACAAGGCCCAGTGTGCTATCTATCACTTGGTAATGTAGCTATAGAACTAAAATTAACAAGTGACTTCTGCTACAAAAATCTAGCAGGTCAATGTGCTCTTTTGTAGATACATGGAGTCTTTTCCCTTACAGGTTTCCAATCATGCCAGTTCTCCCCAGGCTTGAAAGTCCCTTGGCATTTGGGATTAGAGACGTCATGTTTTATATGGTTTCTACATGGCCCCAAACCCCGTGTAATAGGAGGCCAGGGAGTTTTAAAGGGGAAAATGGTTCTTGTTACTTTAGCAGAGCACTGTGGTACTCTTGTTGGTCAGCCAGTGTTACATTTGCATTTAATATCTGCAGCTTCAGTATCTAAATGAAACTTCCCTTTCAGGTGTATATTTTATCTTTGTTTTTCCTCTCAGATAATGCAGTTGAATTGGAACCTGAGCAATCCCCTTCACCATCTCTTTATAGCTACAATTCTTATTTCCAAAGGAAACCATATTGATTCTGTCTCACTAAGAAGAATTATTCTTGGTACTTGTTATTTCTCTAGATCAGCAACTATACATCTTTAACTATTAAAAATGATGTTTTCAACAGAGTTTGTGTACATGATGGTTTGAAGCAAATATTTGTAATAAATAATCCCTTTCTAAGCACTTGAAAGGGCACTGGACCATGGAAAATGACATAGTTTGGGTTGTGACAGCATTCCTTTTGAGAGGGAATGGAAGACAGTCATCGACATGGGCCAGAACCAGTATTATTAGCTGTGCTTTGTCTTTTGGTGACCCCGGAGTTGAGGATGTTCCTGGGCACTGTGGTCAGCCCCCACATACACTTACTGTGTTGGTAAGAGCCAGTTGCAATTCCAGTGGGGGCAGTAAAGAATGTGCCAGTTAGTTGAGATAACTGGGAAAGAACTTCCATTCCTGCCTCTGCAGAGTCAAAAATACTTTCATTAGTTTACTCACAGGTTTTGCCTTGGAACAGTTAAGTACCACTTAGGAGCACTAAGCTGGCCAAGAAAGGTCCCTAGCATTTCTCATCTTCGATTCAAATCCCTCATGGAACAGTCCGTAAGCACTTTCTAGCTCACCTCTAAGTGCTGAAGTCCAAACACTTAGTTAATGAGGACTAAACAACAGGGTGGAGAGACAGGGCAGGAAGGTTGACCTGGTGTTTATTTTCAAAGTTGGAATACTCAGGCCAAAGACAGAGAAAAATCTAATATATTTTCTAAACTAGTCTGACTCAAAGGAGAAGTCTCATTGTAAAAGGACAGATGTAGAACTGTTGAAACTGTTAAATACGATGGTCAAAATTTAGTGTGGTATTAATTTCACCCCTTCTTCAGTGACACAGCATAAAGATTGGATTCAGCATATAGAAGGAATTAGTGTGAATGAAACTAATATATTGGATTATGTATTTTAATTCTTTGTGGTCTAAGAATAAACAATTACTCCAAATTGGTTGGAACAAGATGGCGGTGGTTGAAAGGTTGGGATGTCTCTCATTTACTGGGGGTCTAATCTTTTAATTGGAATGGATCAATGAAATCAAATAGAGTCCACAGATATACCTACATATATGTAGTCAATTGATTTCAACAAAGATGCAAATGGAACACCCTGTGAAAAGATAATCTTTACAAGGAATGGTGCTGGAAAAATTAGATATCCATACGTTAAAAAAACATGAAACTTCAACCCATACTTTTAAAACTATATAAAACAAACAAATAAATCAATGGATCAGAAATCTAAAAGTCAAAACTAAATAATTTAGAAGAAATTCTTTATTTCTAAAATAAAGAAAATCTTGTGAACTTTAGTCAGATAGTGTTCAGATATGACATTGAAGGTATAACCTATAAAAGAAAAAAATAGATAAATTTGACTTCACAAAAATTAAGAACTTCATCTCCTCAAAAGGGACTGTTCAGGGAAGGAAAAGATAAGTCACAGACTGGGAGAAAATATTTGTAAATCACTTTTCTAGAATACATAAAGAGTTCTCAATAAGAAAAGAAACAACCTAATTTTAAACATGAGCAAAAGGTTCAAACAGACACTGCACCAAGGAAGACCAATGAATGGCAAGTAAGTGCATGAAAAGATGTTCAGCATCATCAGTCATGAGGAAAATGCAAATTAAAACCACAATGAGATACAATGCACACCCACTCGCACGGCTAACATTAAGAAGACCACGTACCCAATATGGGGGTACTACGCAACTAGAGTTCTCATACATTGCTAGTGGAAATGTAAAATTGTACAACCACTCCGGAAAACAGTTTCGCCAGTGTTTAAAAAGTTAACACCTATCATATGACCCAGGCATTCCACTCCTAGGTATTTACCCAAGAGAAATAAAAGCATATGTTCACACATAGGTTCATAGCAGCTTTCTAGGTTAAGACCCGGGAACTGGAAAGAACTCCAATATCTATCAACAAGTGACTGAATAAACAAATTGTGGTATATACATACAATGCAATAATTCCCAGCAATAAAAAAACAATGAGCCATTGATACAAGCATCAAACGGGTGGATCTAAAATAATTCTTCTGAGTGAAAGAAGCCTGACAAAAAAGAATGCAACCGTGTATGATTGCATTTATAGAAAATTCTATAAAATACTAACTAATGCATTGTGAAAGAAAGGAGATCAGCAGTTAATTCAGGATGGGGATGGGGAGAAGCAGGAGGCAAAAATTGCAGAGTGGCATGAGGAACATTTTGGGGGTGGTGAATATGTTCATTATCTTGATTATTTTATGGTTTCACAGGGTATGTATACCTATGTCAAAATTTATCCAGGTGCACGCTTTAAATATGTACAGTTTATTTTACGTCATTTACACCTTGATAAAGCTGCTTCAGAAATTTTTAAATTTTATTTATTTTATTATTTAGAAAGAGAATGTGAGTGAGCAGGGGGAGGGGCCGAGGGGGAGAGAGAGAGAGAATCTGGAGCGGACCCCTGCTGAGCAGCAGCGGTAACACCTGGGAACTTGTTAGAAATGAAAATTCTCAGCCCACACGCCAGACCTAGTGAGTAAGAAATGCTAGGACGAGACCCTGCAGTGAGTACTTTAATATGCCTTCTAGGTGACTCAGACACATACTAACATTTGAGAACCACGGTATAGTCAGTACATAGGTGTATCTAGATTGAGTGTCTACAGGTGAGGGCAACTTATGGTCTCTTTTTTAGCACAGGAGCTGGTACTACATGTGTTCCTGATTTGATAGGAATGACCCAATAAAGAGGGAGGGGTGAGGCTGTCGGAGAGAACTGAGCGTGGGAATGTGGTCGTGAGGAGGTGAAAGGCAGTGGGATGCTTGATCTCTGATTTGAGCAGAGCTGCTTCTTCCACCGTGACAAAAGGGAAGACAGAGAATAAAGGTACGAGGTGGGGTAGGTGGTGGATTTGGTGGCGGGAGGGAAGTTCGGGGAGTAAAAGGTGAGGTCAACAGCTGAGAGAGAGGTTCTTGAAAGATGGAGGAAGGAAGAGAAGGGATGATATAGTCATCTCAGGGAGTGGGAAAGGAATTTTCCAAGGGAAGGTGGTAGGATTGCTTGTCAGTGCCACAGCCCCATTTGATACTTAGGGCAGCAAAGTCAGGTTAGATGAATAAGAAAAGCCATAGTACTGTTTTCAACACAGCTGCTTCAGTGCAGACAGGCATAGAGAATGCAGGTGATGGTGTTTACGGAGTGCTGACATTTAGCCCGAGAATTCAGATTCTTTGCAAGAGAGTAATGATAATAACGAACCATTAAATCCAAGTTTAACAAAGAAGGAACCGAGGATGAAGGCAGGGTGACAGAGTGTGGAAAAGTGGGAGTGTCTTGAGGCAAAGAGCTGATAGAATAGGACTATTTGGAGCACGGTGTTTGGAATATTAGGTGCATGTTTTGGAAGTGGTACTCAGAAAAATGCTGGAGATCAAGCTCAGAGACCATACAGCTACTGGGGATGACAAGCTCCCGAGTGAGGCCTGAGGTGGCAGAAAAGAGATTTTTGGACTGAGAAGCTGGAGCCTTTCGTCTGAATCAGGGTCTTGACGGCTTCTCCAGGTGGAAATGGCATTTGATGAGGAGTTTGGGGATGATTTGGGGGCCAAAATGGTGGTGAGAAACCTGTTGAGTGCCATCAAGTTTCACTTGAGACAGTTTTTATGTCACCAAATTTTTGTTCTTTTCCCCTTATTCTAGATCCCTTTCAATGCCTTACTTTCCCAAATCCTTTCTTTTTCTTCTACTCCAGTTAAAAAATTTGCTTTGTGGAGCGCCTGGCTGGCTCAGTTGGTGGAGCATTTGACTCTTGATCTCAGGGTTGTAAGTTTGAGCCCCTCGCTGGGTGTAGAGATTACTTAAAAAAATGAAATCTTAAAAAAAAAATTGCTTTGCTCTCATTATAAAAGTAATACTAGTTCATTACAGAAAATAGGGACATATAAGAGATAAAAGGAAAAAAGATAAAAGGAAAGAAAAGTCACTTATCCAACTGTTGTTTACACCTTGGTATACATCCTTCCAAACTCTTTTCTATACACTGCCACCCTCCCCCATACACACACAGGATTTAAACAAAGGAATCACACCATCCATATTCTAATTTCAAAAGTAGGAAATCTGAAAAACACATCTGGAGATAGATGCTGTTAATAATTGTGTTATATTTCTTCTTAGATTTTTCTATGCATATTTTCTATAGTTAAGATTACATAATTGTCATAACTGTGTAAAAAAAAATTTTTTTTAATGATATTCTGTAATTTGTTTTCTTTTAAACCACTTCCCATACTTCTGTTTTTCCCTTTCCCCTGGTTGAAGCCTGCCAGAGGCATACTTGGCCTGTGTGCATAGCTCAGTGAAATCCGAGGATTAGAACGAACTTTAAAACTCACAGTTCCCTAAGGGATGGGAAAAAGAAACTGAGAAAATTTAATTTTATACTCCCTCTGCCTTCCTCTGCTTGGCATTAAAAAAAAAAAAAAAAAAAAAAAGTCCATGAATGCAGAGCTTTTATTTAACAGATGTCTAAAAAGTGAACTTGTCTTAATGTTTCTAGAGTTTCTCTTCAAGTACTGAAATCAACTTTGAATTATAGTGACTGATACTAGACAGATGGGCACTTAAAATTGTATCAGTAACCTCCGGGATCAGCAACCAGTCTCCTCTTTACCAAGCACTTTGTCTGTTTTTAATATTCAAATATTATTTAAGTATTTATATCATTTATTTTTATCATGAGTATTTTTTTTTTTAAAGATTTTATTTATTTATTTGACAGAGAAAGACACAGCGAGAGAGGGAACACAAATGGGGAGTGGGAGAGGGAGAAGCAGACTCCCTGCCGAGCAGGGAGCCCGATGCGGGACTCGATCCAGGGACTCCAGGATCATGACCTGAGCCGAAGGCAGTCGCTTAACCAACTGAGCCACCCAGGCGCCCATATCATGAGTATTTTTATAAGTGTATTTATTATAAGTATTTACATTACTTTGACACAAGTCCTGTAAGGTAAGGTACTATCATCCTTTCATATGCGGAAACAGAGGTCCACAAACTTGCCTAAAGCCACACAGCTCAAGTGGCATGAGTGGGATTCAAGCCCAAGGTCCCTGGTCACCAAGTTCATGCTCATTCCTTCCAGGTTCAGAACACAGCAGGGAGGCTTTTCTCAGACCAACTGATGATGGTTTCAGGCATTTTCCCCTGTATTGCGGTGGCTGGTTTTACTGTGTTTTCCAGAAGAGCTACAAATAATATCCGTGGCTGGCTCATGTCACTAGTGACCTTATTCTGCAGGGACAGGTTACACGGACCACTAACGCCAGCTCTTTTCCCCCTAAATACCTGAGTATGTGAGGTGTAAGGGAAAAGGGAGAAAGAGTAAAATGTGACTGAATCATTTCAAATATTCACAAAATATCACTGAGGTAGGCATGACCACTGCCTTTCCAAACTGACCTGATGCTCCAAGTGGTACAAAGAGGTCCACGTGACCCCCTTCTTCTTCAGGGGCCACATAGCTTCCTAGTTTCTCCCAGAAGTCTCTCACTTCAGGCCTCAATAAATTTTTAGTACCAATTTTATAACCTGAGGAAGAACTCAAAATGTCATATTAGCTTGTAACATTATCATGAACAGAAACTCGAAGCACTCTGTGAAAATGTAACCATATTTCAAAAAGCCAGTGTCTGCTCGTAAGACTCCCGATCTGGAGGATGCCCCTGCTCCAGCGCTGGGCCATATCAAGGCCACAAAAGGACGCCAACATGGCCACACTCTCCTTCACGTTCTGGATTTATTGGACACTGCGCACCTAGATTTAGGACCTTGTCTCTCTGCCTCCACTGTGCAGCCGTGTGCATTACCAGGCTCACAGCAGGGCTCGGGGTAGATGGCCGGCCAAGTCCTGGGATTTTTGCCACCAAGTTGCACAGTAATAATTCAGTCTTCTGTTCTGAATGACTCCAGAAGGTGGTAACCATCACTGAAACTCTCACTTCCTGGGAATTCTGTATGATGGACACATGAATCTGGCATGTGTCCAGACCCATTTCCAAAGGAGTCCTGGAGACTCTGAATTCTTAACTCCCAGTAAGGAAGTGAAAACAAAGTCAGGCAAGCATCCCAACATTTCACTTCTTTCCATCGAGAAGTCTAGATTCAGAATGGAAGGACCTCTTCAGATGACTGGAGGAAGAGATTTCATTTTGTTGTTGGTTTTAAGGCAAAAGCTCTTGGTGAAACACCAAAATTACATAGAGGGAAAATTTAGTTGTCAGGTATTTTGTTATGTTACTACTGATTTTAAAAAGAATATGACATGGGGCACCTGGGTGGCTCAGTCAGTTAAGCATTCAACTCTTGATTTCCGTTCAGGTCTTGATCTCAGGGTCATGAGATCCAGCCCTGCATCTGGCTCTGTGATGGGCATGAGCCTGCTTAAGATTCTCTCTCTCTCTCTCCCCCCTCTTAAATAAATAAATAAATAAGAAAACAAGGGAAAATGGCAGAGTTTGGAAATCTTTCTCATATGCAGAACAAAAAGTCTGAGATGTTAGAAAACCCTAACAGGTACTTCTACTCTATAAGGGGTAAACCTACTACACTACAGTATAAATTTGTAATCGATACCTCTCCATCATTTAGAGGAAAGCTACCATGTAATTAATCATAAATGTAAAAATGTAAACCCCAACGAGTAGCTATGCTTTACTTTTGGGGGATATATAAAATTAGATGTGGAACACAACTTGTTCCAGGCATAGGCAAACTCAATAAGAAAAGACAAAAAAAAAAAAAAAAAAAGGCAAAGATAAATCAAAAGTAGTTTATTTTAGTTGATAAAATTTACCAAAACTATTCCAAGCATGCTGAGTTCTAGCTGTTAACATGCCTTCTTGCTCAACTATAGACCCCAACAGTTAAAACCAGAAATAGACAAGACTGCTTAACTCATGCTTCAACTAAAACCCATTATGTGTATTTCTTATTGTACTTTCTTGAGACATTGATGAGATGTTTTGCAATGACTGGAACATTCCAATCAGGCCAGAAAAGCCCTGATAATAATGGAATGCCTAGAAGACCACACCCCACACCCACATGTCCCCTTCCCTGTCTGTGATCCTGGGCTGAACACATACTGACCCCCCACTCAGGATCACGTGCTCCCTGCCTGCTCCCTGGCACATTCCCCCCTGAACTTGTCTCTATAAAACCCCAGTGTCCATCTTGCAGGTGGAGAGGTCAGTTGGGAAGGCTTAAGCCTGCTAGCTCCCCTGGCTACTGGCACCCAAAATACATTTTTTCCTTTCTTTTTTCCAAACCCTTGTCTCATGAGTGATTGGCTTCTCTTGCCATGAGTTTATCTGAGTTTGTTGGGCAATAGTGTTGACAAACCCAGCCAGGAGCTAAGCTTTCCATTTGTACAGCCCTTTTGGATTCCCCTAGATGGAGCAGTTGGCCCCGGCAGAGCATCAGGCTCCCTGCTCATTTCCTGAGTTAGCAGCTGGGACAGGTCCCCGGGTAACATAGCCACAGAGGTAGTAGTTTGATGGGGGACTCAGGTACCCACTGTGCCATTTAAGGGTTCCCTGCCAGATGGATCCTTGACCATCTTATTCCCTTTCTTCCCTCATCTCACAGAGATGGAAGATTTCATGCTAGTAAATCTTAAAACCGTTCTATTTTAGGTATAACAAGGAAAGATGTAAGTTATAGTATAAAGAAGAATAGAAACTGAAACTTTTTTTTTTTTTTTTTTTTTAGATTTTATTTATTTGCGAGACAGAGAATGAGAGAGAGAGAGCATGAGAGGGAGGAGGGTCAGAGGGAGAAGCAGACTCCCTGCTGAGCAGGGAGCCTGATGTGGGACTCGACCCTGGAACTCCAGGATCATGACCTGAGCCGAAGGCAGTCACTTAACCAACTGAGCCACCCAGGCGCCCTGAAACTTTAATTCTAAAACGTTCATCATCTCCTTCCCTCTGAGAAGGATAACCATTGACATTTTTAAAAGATGACCCATAATAAGTTAATGATATCAGCCCATCCTTTTCTTTGCGGTATAAGCCATTTGGAAGTATGAAAAAATGCTGTTCATGCACACCAATTTATAGATCTTGGGTTTTGCTGCTATTACAATTGCTACACTTTCATCAAACTTAAAAACTTTTGTGCATGAAAGAACATAATAAACAGAGTAAAAGGCAGCATACAGAATGGGAGAAAATATTTGCAAATCATATCTGATAAGATTAATATCTAGACTATATAAAGAATGCCTACAACTCAATAAAGAATAGCAAATAAACCCATCAGAAAATGGGCAAAGGACTTCAATAGATATATATAAAGAAGATATACCAATAGCCAATAAGCATATGAAAAATGCTCAACATCACTAATCAGTAGACAAACGCAAATCAGAGCCATAATGAATATCATCTTAAACCCATTAAGATAGTTACTATCAACTAAAAACAAACAAAAACACAGAATATAACAAATGTTGGTGAGGATGTGAAGAAATTGGAGCCCTTGTGCACTGTTGGTGGGAGTGTAAAATGGTGCAGCCACATGGAAAATAGTATAGAGGTTCCTCAAAAAATTAAAAATAAAATTACCATGTAATTCTGCAATCCCATGTATGGCTATATATCCAAAGGAATTTAAAGTAGAATCTCAAAGAGATATCTGCACACTCATGTTCGTAACAGTGCTATTCACAAGAGCCAAGAGGTGGAAGCAACCTAAATGGCCATCAGCAAATGAAAGGATAAACAAAATGTGGTCTATACATACAAGGAATATCATTCAGCCTTAAAAAGTGAAGGAAAGCCTGTCATAAGCTACAACGTGGATGAAACTTGATGACATTATGTTAAGTGAAATAACCACAAAGTTAAATACTGTATGATTTCACTTATATAAGATATGTAAAGTAGTCAAATTGATAGAAACAGAAAGTAGAAGGGGCTGGAATAAGAAGGAAAACAGAAGTTCTTGTTTAATGATGTGCTGGTTAATTTTACATGTCAACTTGACTGGGCCATGGGTGCTCAGATATTTGGACAAACATCATTTTGGGTGTGTCTGTGAGAGTGGAAATGAGATTAATGTTTGAACAGGCAGACTGAGTAAAGCAGATTACTCTTCCCAGTGTGGGTGGGCCTCACCCAATCAGTTGAAGGCCTGAATGGAACAAAAAGGCTGACCCTCCCTTGAATAAGAGGGAACTCCTCCTGTATGACTGCTTTGAGCTGGGATATCAACTCTGTTAGCAAATTGAAACTTAAATAGTGCTCTGAAAGTCATACACGTGGACAAACACCACATTGGTGCAAAGTTGGTTGTTGTTTCCAATCTCCAGGCTTACCTTGGAGTAAATTGATTTCTCTGCTGTCTCCATCACTAAATATCCCCATACTCTGTACCTTCTGTCCATCCAGAGCTTTCTCTATGAGATAAAGCAGGCTCTCCAAGGTTAAGCCGCTATGTTCGTACACCACAGAAATGATACCTGCCTTAATGCTGTCCACCACCATCTAGAAAATGAAACCAAAGCCCATTATTTTAGAATATTTATTAATAAAATAAATACAGTGGGTATGTAATCTGCTGTGATTTTTAAACACTTTTTTCCAGAAATTATAGAAAGAGGAAGATAAGCTTTATCATTCGTTGGCTTCTTTTTCAATGATTTTCTTTTCTAATTATAAGAGGAGAAAATTAAGTACACTTCTAACTCCAGCACAGATAAATACTATTAACAAGTTAAATTATTTTCTTCCAGCCTTTTTATCTTTGTACATACCCATGAAGAGACATATATGCAACTCTTAAAAAATAATCAAGTTGAGATCATATGATTTTGCAATGGCCTTTTAAAATAGATTTAAAGTCTTCCTCTTAATCATGAATTTCTGAATTATCAATATTGATTGATTAAATATTTGCCATTTAAATAAATATGAAAACCACTGTGCTTTGAACTCAGCAACCAAATGGACTTTTCATTGTGATAAAGTTAACTCATTAGCAGCAGACAAGTTGGAAAGTCATTAAAGTCGATGATTTTTTTTTTTCTCCCAAACCTCATGCCACTTTCTGAAGGTCACAGTTCAAACTGAGCAGAGGACTACCACATGGTTATGTTCTACTTTTTGCTTAAACACCCATCACATTCATAATAAAATAAGTAATCATGGCATAGACTTATGTAAAGAAGACAAATAGGAGAATAGACTTACTTTGAACTAGATTTTTCACCCCTACTCTGTCACTGGTTATCCTTTGTGCCCAGCCTGATGCCCATTATTAAACATTAGGGACTCTATTTGGGGCCCACATGGAGATCAAAACTCTGATCTTGCTTTCATGTGGATCCATGAAGCTGGCCGGTTGTAAATGATCAGAGTCAATTTCTAGGTGCCCAGAAAGAATACTGAATTCATATCTTGAAAGCAACCATTTTGTTACAAATAGGAATTTTTTAAAAAACTTTCTAAGTAGGCCAATGAATGTAACCTACTGAATGTCATCCTTTACGTATGTCCCTCTTTGTGTGTCATATATACATATATACACACGTATCTATAAAAATAGAGGTTTCCTATGTCTTCTTTGTGCTTCCTTTATTTTTCTTATTATATTAAAATTAAAATATATAACTTATTATAGAAACATAATTTAATGACACCCTCCTTTAATAGCCCACAAAATAGGATTTCTGACATTTTTCTTTTGAGAAATGATGGTTATATGATAGTATTTAATTCCTTGGGCAAAGAGGTTTTAAAATAATCCTAATCACCTTGCTCTTTTTGGGGATAAGTGCAACAAGTTCAGTTCAATAAGGATTCACTGGAGTTTTAGCCTTTAATGCTTTTTTTAAAAGTAATTTTGATTTATGGTTATCTTTATTGCTTCTGATTTTTAAAAGTGCTCTGGGTATGTAAATTTCCACTTAGACCATTTTCCTTTTAGAAAAGAAATCATTTTCATACACATGGTGGTCAAAAGATTGCTATACATCTTCTCATGTAGATGGAAAAAAAAAAAAAAAACTGATTCAGAAAAGGGCAGGCCTCCCAACATATTCCGTACCTCGCATGCAGGAATCCGAGATGATATTAATAAGAAGTGAAGCTGGGAAGCATATGAAGAACTGTTATCATTTTTATGAACTCCATGCCAAGTTTTCTTCAATAAGAAAGGGTAGGAATGGCTTCCAGAAACATTGCTTCTATAGGGAAAAGAAGGAAATAAGTGAAATTTAAATTTCCTATTAGTTGGATTTTGATAACTGAGTACCAACCTGTTGTCTGGGCATCAGTTATACTGAACAAGGCACATGGCCTTTGGACCTCAGTCTCTCCCTGCAGTTTTTGGGGACAGCGGCAAATGGGGCTCCTGGGTCGGGTGGGGCTGGGGCTGGCCTCTGGGTCTCTCCTCCTCTGTCCATGGGGTACTAGAAAGGTCTCCTGGAACTTATTTAGCTTTTGTTGGGTACTTAAAATGAATGTAGTGACATACTTAGGGGTTCAAAATGACGTTTTAAAAAGGAACAGCCGAGAGATTTAAAATTTCCTAGATCATCTGGTCCTCAGAGCTTTCTAAATAATATCTCCATTCTCTTACCCTTACCCCCATATTCCCATTTGGATATGCTTACTCCATGAAAAACATTTCTGAAAAAAAATGTTACTTTTGCTCAATAACTTTGCATAGAAAATGTACTACATCCCAGCCTCTTTGCAGGGCCGAGAATATTTGAAATGTAAAATTTGAATGTTACAGATTTCCCTCTTCAGAAAACATGTCAAAGACCACTGCTCTGGAAGATTAAAGAGTTAGTTCTATTGCTATGTCGTAGGATATGAGTCAGATAATTATACAAGCTCCCTGCATGTTAGCTAAATTATTCTAGAATGAATTTTTGGTATCATGGGATGGTCTTGAGCCTTCAGGAGATGGAGGTTTGCTTACCGCTTGGGCAAAGCTTCTAAGGATGCCAAAACAAGCTGTTTCTCCAAACCTTCATGTAATCCCACTCGATCCCTCAGAGCCTGGGAGAGACGTGGCTGGGGTTTGGATTTTAACAATCTAGAGCAACATGTTCCGCTCACCCAAGGGGGTCGAACTTTGAATAACTCCTCTGAAAAACAAACAGCAGCAGGCTACGTTGTTTACTTCATGCTTCTCTCCGCCAAGTCTACGTAGATAAAGGCATCAAAAATAAAGCTGTACCAGGGCACTATTCCAAATGGCAATAATTATAGCCCTTTTTACAGACTCTGTTTGGATTTCTTATCCTCTCAGCACTGGGGCTCCAAGTTACCAGTCATGTCAGGTCAGGAAACAAAGCTCAGAGAACAAGCACCTCTTTTCTTGTGGAAACCAGTTAATCGATTTACAGGCTTCACATCCATTTCTGCCCTTCTTCTTGGCTTCAAGTAATCTCCCATTTGTTATGATCTCACAGAGGGTGAGTCAGTGAAAAAAAGATGGCAGGACTCAAATCACTTGTTGTTCTGTTGTGCACTGTGCAAATCAGAAGGCTTCGCTGAGAGGGGCTCTTATCCCTCTTCCCTTCCCACTTTTCTTCTTTTAATGCCATTCTTCCTGCTTCCAATCCCAGTTTCACTTCTCCCCTCTGTTGCTAATCCCAGTTCTTCTGTCCTGAACCTATTTATTTGCTTTTGCCTGTGTTCATAGTTACCTCTCTTTGTTTGTTTTTCATCTCATAAACCTGAGATTTACCAGAGCAATAATGGAGGCACTGATACTTGACTTTCTGTATTTCATCTGAAATCTTTTTTTCTTATTCATTAACTTGAAACATAGTAGGGGGTAGGGGAAGAGCTTGTCTGGAGTATACTTTAGAGCATGCCACCCACACACTTCCAGAAAGACCTAGCTATCCTCCTCTGTGGGAATCTGTATGTAAATCCATTTGTTTCTACAATAGTTGGGTAAGATATCGTTTTAAAATGATACTCACTCTTACGTAGTGCAATTTTCTCCCAAATTATTTTTCTTAAGCACTTTTCTCTTTGTCTCTCCTGCAGCTCCTCATCTTCTGTTTTGGGTTCGTTCAGGGTCCCATAGATAGCAGTGGCTTCCCTAGGTATTAGCCAATCTAAGCTGGACACACAAGCAATGTAATGATGCTTCCAAGCACCATACTCATTATCTGTTGGCGTATAGGGCAGAAACCACCCAAACCTAATGCATTTAGGCATCCATAAGCAGTCCTACAGAAAAAGAAATGAGAAATATAAACTGCAAGAAATTTTTAAGGCCCATTTCCTAGTAATAATGTTTCCGGGTACGCAGATAATTTTTCTTTACATTGGGATTTCTGGTGCAGCTGACTTGTTATCTAAATTTGGCACTAACAAATAAGAAGCATACCTCACTCCATACAAAAATAGTCTTTGATGACAATATATGTTATATATGAATATATGTATTAGCCATCTTTGTACACGTGCTCCCATAGCATTTGGTTAACCCTAGATTCTGAGAATTCTGCTACTAGCAACAGTGTATCCGTTTGTTTCACACCAAACCTCCCACTGGGAACACCTTTGGTTGAACCATGTGATATTGCCAATATGCAAACAGCTTTGATATATGGAAACAGCAAATTTCATGTGGTTTAATTGAATTAAGCCTCTAGACAAAATACCATAAAACAATTATTTGAAGGCATATAGAGCTACCAATGCACTAAGGGCTCATGTGCCCATGACCCCAGAGAGAAGGGAAACCCAAGAGGGAAGGCCAATATCTGGCATGACTTTTCACTTCAAGGCATTTGACAGTTCCAAAGTCAAGCTCAGGCTGAGAAGCAGAGCAGAAAGTTACAGCTGAATGACATGGAAGCTAAAAAGAATTTTATGCATTCTCACAAGGAAGAGAGGAAACAAATTTAAATTCAGCGCCCACTAAGGGGAAAAGCCCTAGTAATCACACCAGGCCATCCGCTGAGATCGCTATCAGTGAGGGTCAGGAATTAGACAAACTCTCACAAAGACCGAAACTAGTTTTAAAATCTCTCCTTCTCTGATTGGATTTAAGTGATCTATTCCTAGCCTAACCAAATGCCAGAAGCAAAAGCAAATTCTCTCGGGAGGAAGGAAACATCATCCAGAGGCTCAAATTATTGCATCAAAATTTTATATCCAATATCTGGTACTCAATCAAAAATACCAGGCACATAAAAGGATAACAATTGTTTCTCTTTTTGTCTTTTATTATTAAGTAGAGAGAGACCCTCAGGAGAGCCATACGTTATAATTGTTAGGCATGAAACTAAAAAATAAACAACCCTATAATTAATGTCTAAGAAGTTAATTATCTAGGTGAGAAATTTTGGCAAAATAATCAAATCAACATTCTAGAACTGAAAAATATAATAACTGACATTTAAAACTCAATGGACCAGTTTAAAAGCAAATTAGAATCCAGCTAAAGAGATAATTAGTAAACAAAAAGCTAGAAGCAAAATCCAGGCAGAAACACTGAAGGCCAAAATGATGGAAAAGACACAGAAGAGAAGATGAAACTTGTGGGAGATGGTGAATCAGTCTAACATGTAAGTACTGGAATCCCACAAGAAAAAGAGTGAAAATGGGGCAGAAGCAATATATAAGGAGATAGACTGTGAGAACTTTTCAAAACTGATAGACATTAAATCTCAGATTCAAAAATCACCAAAAAACTCAAAACAGAAGAAACACACACACACACACACTTCTGGGTACATCATAATAAAATTGTGGAAAACAGAAGACAAGACAGAAAAAAAAGAATCCTAAAAGCAGCTAGAGAAAATAAAAATATTACCATTAAAGGAACAACAATAAAACTTCCTACTTCTCAAAAAAAAAAAAAAAAAAAAAGGTTATGGAAGCCAGAGAACAACAGAAAAATTTCAATGTTCTATAAAATTAATTGCCAACCTAGCGTTCAAATTCCCTGTGAAAATATCCTTCAAGTATAAAGGTAAAATCAAGATATTTTCAGACAAAAATAAGAGAATTTGTCAGCAGCAAGTTGCACTAGAAGAAATATTCAAGAGAATTCAAAAGGAAAATGAGCCCAAATGGAAACTCAGATATACAGGAAGATATGAAGAGCAACAGAAAAAGTAAATATGTGGTTACTTATAAGTAAATATTAACTATATCAAATAATAGTCTTGTGAGGTGTATATATATACATATATATATACATATATAAATTTAAATGTGTATTTTGTGTGTGTGTATGAAATTAAAATATTTAATAGCATTGAAACTGGGTGGGGAGGGGATTGAGGGGAGTAGATAGAGTTAAAGGGTCCTAAGCTCCTTGCATTATCTCAGAAGTGGTTAAAAAAAAAAAAAAAAAGCCCTGGATGAGTGCTGTAATCTCTAATATAGCCATGAGAGAACTGCTAAATAATTTATAATTAACAATCTAAAAAACACTTAAGTACTCCAAAAGACAAAGAAACAAAACAAAACACCTGGAACAAACAAAAAATACATAGTAAAATGGTGGACTTAAGCTTAAATATATCCATACGTACACAAATGTAAATAGAAAAATTACCCCAGCTAAAAGCAAAAGATTGGGAAGGATACCCCGATTGCCACATGACAGAATACAGTGGTATCTGGGCCCTATTACTGAGAAGTGACAAGTAGTAAACCTGTTCAGTTAGAAACTTCCAGGGCCAGCTGACTTGTGCAGATGCACACAAATCTTTTGGATTCAGAAAGGAAAAGATATAGAGAGAAATGAAGCGTGGTAACACTGTAGAGAAATCCACTTTGGCCACTTGCGTCCTTTCTGAAAACCAGTCTTGGACAAACCTAAAAAAGAAAGACACAGAAATGTAGTTCAGAACACTAGTGTCTAAAACCGACAAAAAATCCAGTATAAATATTGGTCCTTGTTCTTTCTAGAATCTTCTAACTATATTAAAAAAATGAAATCCTAAATAACATAGGGCTAGATTTTTTAAAATACTGTATCTACTTTCACTGATCCATTCTAAAGAGGAAATGAATAATAAAAATATCTAAAATCCACAGGAAAAAAATCTGAAATAAACAGTTATTTAAGCTGTAAGTGTGGGTTTTCTTTTTTAACCCCAAATTCAATAAATCAGCAAGTCCTGTCAGCTCTACAAATACGTATCCCCAAATCCAACCACCTCTCCACGTCCACTGCTGTCACTCTGGGCAAAGCATGTCCACCTCGTCCCTGCACAACTGCAACAGCCCCTCCCGATGGTCTCCCTGCTTCTGCTCCTCTTCCCAGAGCCCATTCTCTACACAGCAGACCAAGTGGTTTTTTAAAAAAATGTAGATTAGATAACGTCACTCACGCAAGTAAAACCCTATGACTTCCCGGTGCAATTAGAATAAAAACCTATAGTAGCCACATCACATTTAGTGGCGAAATATTAATTCCTTCCCCTTAACATCAGGATCAAAGCAAGAATGTTCACTCTCACCACTTCAATTTAACAGATACTGGAGGTCTCAGCCATTTCAACAAAGCAGGAAAAAAGTAAAAAATATACATATTGGAATGGAAGCAGTGAAACTGTCTCAATTCATGTATGTGGAATTTACAAAACAATGATTAAGAACAACTCAGAAATCTACAAAGCAACCATTTAAATTGTTGAACTTATTAGTATAAAATTGTGATGATTTTCTTTTATCTTTTTCATGTTTATGGGATCGATAGCAATATTCCCTTTTTCATTCCTGATATTGGCAATTTGTGTTTTCTCTTTTTTGCCTGGTCTCTATTCATTTTCTAGTTTATTAATTTCCACTCTTCATCATTTCTTTCCTTCTACTCAGTTTGGAAGTGATTTGCTATTTTTTTCTAGTTATTTAAGGTGGAAATTTAGATAATTACTTTAAACCCTTTTTCCCTTTTCTAATACAAGAAATTAAATGATATATTTTCCTCTAAGCTGTGCTTTAGCTGCATCCCACCCATTTAGATGTGTTGTATTTTCATTGTCATTCAATTTGAAATATTCTAATTTCCTTTGTGATTTCTTCTTTGGCCACAGGTTATTTATAAGGGAGTTAATTTCCAAATATCTGGGGATTTTCTAGATATTTTATATTTTTTAACCTCAAATTTTATCGCATTGTTGTTAAAAACTATTCTTAATTAGATTTTAACAGTTTTGAAATGTACTGAGTCTTATTTTTTGGACTAGGATATTATGTATCTTGGTAAAAATTATTTTGCTCATAAAAAAACATATATTTGGAAGTTGTTGGGTTTAGTTTTCTGTAAATATTAAGTCAAGGTGGTTGAAAAGATTGCTCAGCTCTATATTCTTACTGATTTTTTGTTTAATTGTTCTATTATAATTCAGTCAGTTTTGTTTCATGTAATTTGAAACTCTATTATTTGGTACATACATATGTATAATTGTTATGACTTCTTGATGAATTGATCCTTTTCTCTTTAGAAAATGTCCCTCTCTATCTTTCTGGTAATGTTCCTTGTCTTGAAGTCCATTTTGTCTGATATTAATATTGCCATCCTACTTTTATATGCTTAGTATTTGTATGGTATATTTTCTCCTATTTTTATACTTTTAACCAATCGATGTCTTTATATTTACAATGTATCCTTTGTGGTCAGTATACAGTTAGATCTTGTTTTTTGTTTTTGTTTTAAAGCTCATTTGACCATCACTGCCTTTTATTTGAGGGTTTAGTCCACTTATATTTAATATAATTATTGATGATGGTTGAATCCAGGTCTTGATTTTGTTACCAGTTTTTTGTTTTTCCCATTTGTTTTATGAAAATTTATTCTTCCTCTCCCACTTGGTTTAAGATAATGAATTTTTTGTATTCCATTTCAATTCCTTTATTGGCTTTTAAGCATACCTCTTGCATTATGCAATTAAGTTGTTGCTAGAAAGTGCAATATGCACCCTTAGCATTTCATAGTCTATTTAGAGTGAATATTCATATAAAATTAAAGAACAGTGCAATGGTATAGTTCTTGCCATCCTTTCTGCTTTTGTCACAATATTGCACCTACTTATAAGCCCCATAATACAATGGTTTTGCTTTAAACAGTCATATATCTTTAAAATAACTTTAAAATTTTATGTTTTTCCACACATTACCATTTCCTTGTAAATCCAAGTTTCCATCTGGTATCAATTTCCTTAGCCTGAAGAATGTCTTTTAGCATTTCTTTACTGCACATCTTCTGACAACAAATTTTATCAGTTTCCTGTTATCTGAAAATATCTTTATTTCACCTTAATATCTGTAGTACTATTATGACATGCATTAATCAATTTTAATAATTATCATCTTGTAGCCAGTCTGGTTTTTGCTATATCATCTTCTCCTCCTTCTCCTTCTCCTCTCCCTCCTCCTCCTTTTTCTTCCTCCTTCACTCCCATTTTATTTTAAAGCAAATCTAAGACATCATATCACTGCATTCATCCCACCCACTTAGATGTGTTGTATTTTCATTATTATTCAGTTTGAAATATTCTAATTTCCCTTGTGATTTCTTCTTTGATAATTCAGTGTGCCTCAATAAACAATAAGAGCATTTTTTAAAAACATATACTATAACCATCATCATGCCTCAACAAATTCAACAATAATTTCTTAATGTGATATCTATTTTAAAATGTTTTAAAGATTTATTTATTTATTTTGAAAGAGCGAGAGAGAGAGAGCATGTGCACATAGGGGGAGGAGCAGAGAGAGGGGGGAAGCATACTCCCCGCTGAGCATGGAGCTTGACTTGTGGCACCATTTTACCAATCAGACACCACGACCTGAGCCAAAACCAAGATTCAGTTGCTCAGCTGCTCAACTGACTGAGCCACTGAGGACCCGCTGTGATATCTATTTTTTTTTTTTAAGATTTTATTTATTTATTTGACAAAGAGAGACACAGCGAGAGAGGGAACACAAGCAGGGGGAGTGGGAGAGGGAGAAGCAGGCTTCCCGTGGAGCAGGGAGCCCGATGCGGGACTCGATCCCAGGACCCTGGGATCATGACCTGAGCTGAAGGCAGTCGCTTAACCAACTGAGCCACCCAGGCGCCCTGTGATATCTATTTTAAAAACTTTTTAAAAATATGGCATCCATTAAGAAAACCTTTTTTTAATGATTTTATTTATTTGAGAGAGAGAGTATGAGCAGGGAGGAGGGGTAGAGGGAGAAGCAGGTTCCCCACTGAGCAAGGAGCCCGATGCGGGACTTGATCCCAGGACCCTGGGATCATGACCTGAGCTGAAGGCAGATGCTTAACCTACTGAGCCACCTAGGTGCCCCCATTAAGAAAACTTCTTACATTACTCTGCATATGCCACCTAAGCACAAATGGATCTTGAATGAATAGAAAATCCAAGCCTCCACCAAAATAATCATCTTGAGGGTCATATAGGTCTTAGAGCAAAGAGACATTTTATGGCCCATGAAAGATGCACTGCTGGCCCTATAGCCACCAACTACAAAAAAAAAGAGATACTTAATACCTGATTGCCCTCTTTAGATATTGACAATAAACATCTGTTATAGTCCCAATATAGTCCCAAACCACCAAATAAGTCGTCATATTTGAATAAGAATCACTAGAACAAAAAAGTTTGGAAGTAATCCATGTGTTGGTAAGTCAAACTCTTCCCTGGAACTGCTACTCTCCTCCAAACTCGGTAAAATTACAGAGGTTTGTGGCCAATCTCACAGCTGGTTGGAAACTTTGGCAATAAGTATTTACCCAAACTCTTTTATCTCAAGCCATTGGGACTACAGAGCTATTTGTCACTGCTAAGTGATTACTGTTGCCCTATTACTAGGTCCTGATGGACGCTGATAAACTCACTGAAAGAAAAGCCATGTCTCTGAATAGCTCTCATTCTGCAATGTGTCTTCTCTGACTTTCTCTGACCTCTAAATGCATAACCTAAATTCCCACAGGTGGGTCAATCCCCAGAAAGTTCCAATGTGAAATGAAAATGACACCTCCAATTAGGGACAAAAAAGAGCTTAGTTACCTTCATAAACAAGTTGCTGAACACCCATGAGACCCAGAGACAGTCTTCACCACTAATTTACCCAAACTGCTGGCCTAACTGGGGCCTCATCTATAAATCTTGGGAGAAGGAAAAATTCTATCTTGCAACAGGACACCAATTAATAATACATGTAGCAGCAATTAAGAAGTTAGAAAATGAGCACTTGGCAGCTATCACAGTAATAATTACGTCAGAAGAGTCATCAATGGGGCGCCTGGGTGGCTCAGTTGGTTAAGCGACTGCCTTCGGCTCAGGTCATGGTCCCGGGGTCCTGGGATCGAGTCCCGCGTCGGGCTCCCTGCTCTGCAGGGAGCCTGCTTCTCCCTCTCCCACTCCCCCTGCTTGTGTTCCCTCTCTTGCTGTGTCTCTCTCTGTCAAATAAAATCTTTAAAAGAAAAAAAAAAAGAGTCATCAATGGAGACTAAAACTAGTGGGTGAAAATATGATGAGGAACAGGGTATTTGCATAGATTCCAATACTTTTAAATTAATTTAAAATTAATCACTCAAAGTCTTTTTAGTTACTTATTAATTAACAAAATAATAATGAATCATCTTAACCAAATGATAAGTCAACATCATGAGCCATGGGACTAATCGACATAGTATGCCCTCAATGTGATCTGCTGAGAACACAGTGTCCCTTCTGTGTTATTCCTGACAAGAATGCATAACCTGAATGCAATCTTAAGGATGTATCAGCCAACCACAAACTGAAGGTCATTCAACAAAGTAGGTCTGTACTCTTCAAAAATGTTAAGTAACAAAAGACAAGGTAAAACTTAGGAACATCAAGGTGGATATAGAAACATGAAACTAAATACCCTGGATTGGATTCTGGACTGGGAAAGAAAGGATGATTATAAAGGATGTTGTTGGAATAATCAGGAATACTCAAATGGAGTCTGTGGATTAGATCATAGTACTGTATCAATGCTGATTTATTGATATTGGAGGATGTACTTTGATTTTTCAGCAGAATGTCCTTGTTTTTTTCGGAAACACATACTGCTTAGGGTTAATGGGGCATCATGTTTGCAACATATTCTCCTATGATTCAGAATAACAAGGCAAAAATGGTAAAGTGTGAACAGTTGAGGAATCCAAGTGAAAAGTATAAAGGAATTATTTGCACTATTTTTGAAATTTTTATACAAGTTAAAATTTATTGCAAAATAAAGGTTTTTTTGTTTTGTTTTTTTAAGATTTTATTTATTTATTTGACAGAGAGAGACACAGCAAGAGAGGGAACACAAGCAGGGGGAGTGGGAGAGGGAGAAGCAGGCTCCCCGCAGAGCAGGGAGCCCGATGCGGGACTCAATCCCAGGACCCTGGGATCATGACCTGAGCTGAAGGCAGTCGCTTAACCAACTGAGCCACCCAGGTGCCCTTGTTTTTTGTTTTTAAAGAAAAGGCTACCTGCTTCGTTTGCAAGGTTCAATGATTGCCTATTACTTTGTTTCTACTCCCCTGACTTTATTTTAGGTCACTGCTCTTTCTTGATCCCTGCCCATGCAGCTTTATCACAACCTGAGATAAAACAGAGTGGTTTAAAATGAACCTATTGGATCTCACTCATATGTGGAATTTAAGCAAGAAAACAGGGGCACGTGGGTGGCTCAGTCGGTTAAGTGTCTGACTCTTGGTTTCTGCTTGGGTCGAGGTCTCAGGGTTGTGGGATCGAGCCCTACATTGGGCTTCACACTCAGCACAGTCTGCTTGGGTTTCTCTCTCCCTTTTCCTCTCCCTCTGCCCCTCCCCCCACTTTCTCTCTCTAAAATAAAAAAAAGAAAGAAAACAGATGAACATATGGGAAGGGGGAGAAGAAAAAAAGGAGAGAGGGAGTGACTCTTAAGGATAGAGAACCAACCAAGGGTTGATGGAAGGAGGCGTGAGGGATGGGTTCGATGGGGGATGGGTATTAAAGAGGGCACTTGTGATGAGCACTGGGTGTTGTACGTAAGAGATGAATCACTGAATTCTACTCCAGAAACCAATGTTGGGCTGTATGTTAACAAAATTTAAATAAAAATAAATAAAATGAACCTGTTGGCGTGCAGTCGGTGGAAACTGTGTGAGTGTGTGTGTGTGTGTGTGTGTGTGTGTGTAAGCAGAGGGCAAAGAGTGGAGCTGTGTATGTCCTGACAGCATATAGTAGCCACAGACAAAAGTATCACAAGGGGATCCTCTCATTGTTAACCGATTAACATTCAAACTGAATGAGGCTGTGACACCAAGAACAGTTAATCCCGGTGGGTCCCTGACCTAACTCCCCAGGGTCCCAGGCAGGCTTCTCAATCCTTTCACTGGCGTTTGGGGGACAATATGCTCCCATTTAGAATTATAAAACAGATCCAAAACAAAAATGTTTTCTGCCTCCTTTTCAAAGATGGGTCTCAGTATCTTGAGTTTTCATTCCCATCCCACAGCATCTACTGTTCCATCCCAGCCAAGCAAAGGAGAAGAACTAAATCTGAGTTACTTTTTATTTATTTAATTTTTAAAGGATTTTATTTTTAAGCAATCTGTACACCCAGCATGGGGCCTGAACTCAACAACCCCGAGATCAACAGTCGTAGACTCTACCACCTGAGCCAGCCAGCCACTCCAAGAATACTTTTTAAAGTGGACCTCAATTATACATGTTTTATATTTGTTCCTCGTCTGCACTGCTACAGGGACACATTCAAATATAATGAATCTTAAGCAAGAAAGAAGGACAATGCTTCAGTCACATAAAAAAAAAATCCGTACCCAAGCGACAGAACTAGGGTAGTTTGCCGTAATGACATTGTGGCTCATTGCATTTTAGTTAATGTTACAAAGTAAGAAATCTGTGAAGAGAAATAAAAACATGTAAGGAGACAATGAACAAAATGTGCTTTGCTCCTTTATTGTGACAAGGATAGCTTCATTTAAATAATGCACGACACTACTTTGCAGTGTTCTACTGAATGTACAATGTGTACTTTGCAAAAATAACATGGCTTAGTAATATGGAACTTGAATCTAATTCTCGGCTCTTAAATTCCTGATAAAAACTAGAAAGAAGCTCCCCAAATTGTGATGAAAATGACCAGGAGGAGAGCTTGCAGAGGTGGCCTGGAGAGGGGCCAGTCGAGTCGGCAGAGGTCCCTGCTTTCTTGTCACCTGGGCAGCCCCCGTGGTCTTGTCTGGTGGCTTTCCACACACCGTCTGGCGTGGCCGGGGCCTGAAGTGTGTGGGTTTCCACACAGACGCTAGTATCGCACAGAAGAATGACTAGGTTTGGGGTATAAAGCGAGTGGAGAACCATGTGCTGATGTCTTCAGTGAAGGAGAGAGCAAGGCTGGGTGGGGGGAAAGCAACAAGGAAGGGTGATTGAAGGGTGTCTTTAAAAAGATTTTAAAATAATTTGTATGTTCTGACTCATAGTTACATGGCTGCACATAAGCATAAAAAGAAGGTTCTATCTGGGTGGTGCGATTATGGGTGATTGGTATTTTCCTCTTTTTGCCTATTCACATTTTCCAGTGCTTCCACAAAAGCCTGGTATTATTACTGAATAGATAGAGAAGGTCCTAGGCTCCCACATGTGTCATCCCGGCCAGGTGGCTCACTCATTCTCCAAGTCTCTGCTTGTCTGACCTCCTAGGCATCCTTCAGACTCCAGCCTAAATGTCAGATCCTCAGGGAAGGCGGTGGCCCTGATCCCCTGGACTGGGTGAGGTCGCCTTACTTTTACTTTGTCACTTAGCACAATCGTAGCTATTTATTTGATATCTATTGGGCTGGCCAGGACTGCTTGGATTGTGGGAAATAAAGGATAATACATGTACACAGACTTGTCATTGTTATAAAAGTGCTGTATGACTTCCCATGTATGATCCATATGGTAAAACTTATGGCCAGTGAAGCAATATGGTGCCGGGGAAGGAGCAAGAAATTGTAACTGGAACCAGCATGGTAGATCAGTTATGTGGCTAGTGGAAAGCTATTTTTGCAACAATATAGGTGACCATATAAGGTAATGATAGTGGAATTTTAGGGGTATTGACAGAATCCCCCCACATCCCCACCAGGCTGTTCCTGTTGCCCAAATACCTGCCTGTAGGAGGGGGCTACCACGACCCCCCCCAGCTCTGCCTCCTTGTTGTCTTCTCCTGTCCTTTGCTGAAACCTGTATCCTTCACACTCCATGCGCACTATAATGTAATCTAAGCATGAGTTTTGTGTTTCCCTTCTTGCTGACCCTCAAGCTCAATCCGTTTGGGGGCTCACTCACTATTTAGTCTTTCTCATCCACTGGGCTACAATCTGTGAAAGAAGGCATGGTGGCTGGCTTGTTTGCTGCCCTGCCCCCAGCACCTGGTATGGTGCTTCTAACTCGGGGGGGGGGGGCGAAATAAATATGTGTAAGTTAGAATGAAGAATGAAAAAAAATAATAAAAATAAAATTTCACTGCTTATATTAAATTTCTGTTCATTCTAACAGTTACCACCACTGAGTGGCCCAAAGCAGTACACGTTTATTTTCCCAGAGTTCTGGAGGTCAGAAGTCTGAAGCCAGTTACACTGGGCTAGGTGTGGGCAGGGCTGGCTCCCTCTGGAGGCTTGGAGGGCAGAATCTGCCTCCTTGTCCCCTTCAGGTTCTGGAAGCTGCCTGCCCTCCTCAGCTCATGGCCCCTTCTTTCATCTTCAAAGCCAGTTGCACAGCATCTTCACATGGCCCCATCTCTCCCACTGCTCCTGACATCACATTGTCTTCTGACTGTCGTGCCTCTTGCATCCCTTTTAAGGACCGTTGTGATTGTGCTGAGCCCTAGTGATGCAGGATAATGTCCCCGTCTCAAAATCCTTAATCACATCTGCAAAATGCCTTTGCCCTGTAAGGTAGCATCTGCAGTTTGCAGGGATGAGGGCATGGGCATGCCTGGGGGCTACTATTGAGTCTACCGCACTGCTCTAACTCCCGAGACATGGAAACACTCCCAATATTTACAGTGGTGCTACGTTGTGCTCTCAAATAGCCAGGGAGAGGCACCGACATTCCCTTGTCCTATTTTAGGACAAGGGTGGTTCCACTAGAGTATGAACTTCAGAGGGCAGGAACCTTTTACACTCTGTTTAGTGTTGAATCCCAGGCACCCTGAATTGTGCTTGGCACATGGTAGGCACTCAGTAAACATTTGTTGAATGCTGGGTGAACAGACAGCACTCTTACGACCCCCATTATTTACTTCCCCTTCTTTAGGTAAAATAACCTCACTTTCTACATGGTGGTCCATGTGGTTCTAGAGAAGATGACTCTATCCCTGGCTCCAAAAAAGCATATGATCAAGGCTAATTCAATTCATCTGGGTCAATCTCCTGGCCACAGCAATTGGCAGAAGTGGGCATGGACCGAGACTAGTCCAACCAGAGTGAAGCTCAAAGAAATTATTTTTATTTCTGTACACAACTGAGGAAACATAATTATGAAGCCATGACTGCCAAAGGCAGTCAGAGCAGGAGAACAGAAAGAATCAAGCCATGGGCTTTATTACTGAACCTCGGAATTGAGCTTCAACTGCTGCCAAACCTACTCTGGATTTTTCAATTATAGAAGAGGGAAACATTTCCTTTATTATGTGTGTTAAGCCTAGGGTTACTTACAATGATACATTTGAAAACCACTACACATCAGTGCCAGGGGAAGATGAAAAAGGCATCTACAGAAACTGAGCAGGTAATTCTGTTTGAGAATAGAAGGATCAGGGCACATGCAGTCTGTGCTCCTGCCTCCGAGGAAGAGTAGAATCGAGAGATGGAAGAAGCCTTGGGACCTTCAGGTCACCCAGGCCTTGTGTCTTACCCTTAGCCGTGTTCCACATCACTCTGGGAATGGAGGAAAAAACCACTTTTCCAGCCCCATCCTGATGAGTTGAGCCAAAATCTCTATGGGTGGGGCTCAGAGTCTGTGTTTTTACGAATTCCAAGTGATTCTAATGGGCCCAGCCCTTCTCAGCCTCGGTGAATTTGACTTCACATGGCAGATCTTGATGCTCAGGCCAAGTCAAGTACAAAGCACTGAATGTATGTATGGTGGTCTTAGGAGTAGGTAGAGCTCCTTTTTGAGGCCCTGAGCTAACTAAATACTGAGACCGCTGCATGAGAGTCTAATAGGCTCTCTCCTGTGTGTAAAGAACATCAGTTGACTGCTAAATGCATTTTGTTTTTCTAAATGTAGCTGATTCGCAGCTAAATTCTGGAGAGTTGATATGATCAGAGAAGGTACGACTAGATAAATAGACCATTTTAAACCCATTTATCTTCCTTTCACTTAAGCAATGAGGAAAATCAGGGCAGCTCCAGGGTTAGTGAATTCAAGGACTCATGATGTCATCAAGGGCCGAGGATCTTGCGTACTTTCACTTTGCCTCCTCGGTATTTTCCTCTGGTCCTTAGGCTTGTCCCCTGAGGTGATTTCCAAATGACTCCTGTGAGGATTGATCTTCATAGGACAGAAATCCCAGGATGAAAAAGGGCACGTCCCTTCCTCGAGCCCCTATTTAAGTCCCTTTGAGAGTGAAGAAAACTCTTCCAGAAGCTCTCTAGTGGCCACTCTCCATGTCGCCTTGGGCAGAATTAGTATCTACATGCCCTTTCGTAATCCAGACACCACCAAGGGGGTGGAATCATCATGATTCTGTCCAAGCCTGACTCACCCTTGGTAGGGCAGTGACAAGGCCTCTCTGAGACACATTCTGCCTGGGGGAAAAGGGCTTCTGTCAGGAACATGAAGAGACAGGGAATGGTGTGGGCAGGTGGGTAATCAACAGTGTGCCCACTAAACAGGCACTGAAGAAAGAAAAAGAAAGATCTATCTAGCTGCCTAAGCATCCAATCTACCCAACCTTTACAGACGCCTGCCCCTTTTACTTCAGAGCTCTTATTTGTCTCTGTCCTTGCTCCCCTTTACCCTTGAGATAACGACTTGCAGGTATTTCTTAAATGGGTAAATGTGGTTTTACTATCTGGTAGTGTAACTCTTACTTTTTTTCTTTATATGTATACTTAGGGGTTGCTCTCCATTTTCTTTCCTGGATTAGCTTTAGAATCCATTTCCCAAGGTCCATAAAAATATCCTATTTGGGAATTTATACTAGGAGGTTAATTTAGAGAGAATTGGCATCTTTAAACATGGCACATCTACCTATTCAGGGTTGTTGTTGTTTTTAACTATCCTTTAACACAAACTTATAATTTCCTTCGTAAAGGTCTTGCACTTCTCTTTTTAGTTTTATGCAACAGACATAGGGAAGCAGAGCTGAGAGAAGGCGAGGTGGGCAGAGGGGCGCAGGCAGGCCCGCCAGCCCGGGGAACGTTGTTTAAATCCAAGGATCTAGCCTGGCCTGAAGCTAGACAAATCTTAAGTCAATACATTCCCATTTCTTCTTAAGCTGGTTTGAATTCCACTCCTGTTATTTGCTCTTGAAAGCATTCTGACCATGACATCAAAAGTAATACACGGAGGGAACAGGAGGAAAGATGACCAACACCCACTGAATGTTTACTGTGCATTCTACTTCTGCTTCTGCCCGTCACCCTCTGGACATTTATTTCCTAAAGAGATTCTTAAATACAGAACAGAGACAAATGTTCTCTTAAAACCTTTCTCCATTTTCCAATGATGTACCTGTGAATTTGACTCCTCCTATGCAGAGAAGTCGTGGTAGCTAAAGGATTCTTGGTCGCTGAGGAAGCTAATATCATGTACTTTATCAATGGCTGGTGGTATTAATTAGCAGGGCCGCTGCATTTGGGAAGTTGTGCAATGAACAACTTCAAGAGGGGCCATTGACACAGATGAGAGTGTGACTCGCCACCCTTGGGTATTGTTACTGTGCATAATTCCTTTTGGAATTGTTTTATAGAAGTCTCGAGTCAATTAATTAACATAAAGTCTTGAATGAAGCAAAATATCAATAATCTCCCATATTTGGGAACTTGTAATATCTTGAAAAGTTTCTTCCTCCCAGAGAGCTACACGTGAAAATTTTTTTCCGATTTTGTTGTTGTTGTTGTTATTCTTGTCATTAGGAGTATTTTTTTTTTTTTTAAGATTTTATTTATTTTTTGAGGGAGAGAGAGACAGCGATAGAGGGAACACAAGCAGGGGGAGTGGGAAAGGGAGAAGCAGGCTTCCCGCTGAGCAAGGAGCCCGACGTGGGGCTCGATCCCAGGACCCTGGGACCATGACCTGAGCCGAAGGCAGAAGCTTAACGACTGAGCCACCCAGGCGCCCCCATTAGGAGTATTTTAGACATCATCCATCCAGCGAGCATTCACTGAGTGGCTTTATGTCCCTGCTATGGCTCTAAGAGGGACACAAGGAAGCACCAGAAAAAAGTTCTTGCCCTCACAGAGCCAGACTATAGTGGAACAGGCAGACAGAAAATCAACAAGTGCTGTACAGAACAGAAAATGGGGTGGCGTGAAGTGCTGGAAAAACAAGTTAAACATTATAAAGTGTGGCACCATCCCTGTAGAGAACGGTATCCCTTTCAAAATGGGAAGTGAGACTCTCAAGTGCACAAGCTTTGCCTAGCATAAGCCAGTGACCTTCCCACCGTCCACTCTCCCTCTGTCCCCATTCCCACCCAATAAAACAGCTCTGGCCTTTGGGTTCCTCCTTTTCTTTTAAACTCAAGCATTTTCCTTCTTCGCTTCATCCATCTCTAAATAAACTGCCCCAATGACAAATTATGGTTGTCTGTGACCATCTGATCTGTGTGAAAGGACAGAAGCATGTCCAAAATACGGGGCTGAGGAGAGCGAAGAGTCAGGATGACCCAGATTTCCAGACTCATCTTGAATATTTAGGAACCCAGGGTGCGTTCGAATACGGCCCTCTGCGGTCCACTTTTTCCACACGCAAATATTCCCCTTTCAGGTGGGTGCTCGGGAACTTAGCGTAATATAGCTGCTCTGTATTCAAAATTAGCCCAGAGGCATATGGTCTCTGAAAAATGTGTACACCAGATTTCCTCACCGTTCACAACTGAGATGGACATCCTCCCCTGAGCTCTCCCCGGGGCTACTTGGAAAGAGTGGCTGGGGATTCTCTCTTAAGTGTACATCGATCGGTAGATTTTCCTGCCCCCCCCCCCATTTCTAGTTGGCTCTGATGGAGACAGATGACAAGAGCTAATCCTTCACGGTTCCATGATCTCCCTCTCCCCCGACACACACACACATACACACACATAAACACACACACACTCGAGCAGACAGTCCATCTGTGTCTTGGGCTTACAGTTGCATGAGTGTTGCCCCAGGGACCTACCAGGGAAAGCTACAGGTTTGAACAGCTCCAGCCCTGGAATCAAAGGCCTTCGTGGGGGGCATTGCCTGTTGCTGGGCCTGGGCAGTTGGAAACCGGTCCCACCAGTGTGGCTAGGAGACCAACGAAAACTCCTCATGGGTTTCTCAGAGTGACACACAAACAGCCAGTTTCCTTTAGGGAGTCAGGAAAGTCAGCCGGGTCAAGGGGCAGGGGGATGACACTAGTGGAGTCATTTAGACATGTGGCCATAGAAGCATAATGTGCTGGGGGAAATGTCACCTTAGACGTTTGTAAAAATTGCTGGGAGTGAAAGACGCACAGAGAAGCCCTTCCCAGGAGAGGGCCCGTCAAAGTCAAGGTGAGGAAGAGCTTGCCAGAGCTATGGTTTAAGAAGCTGAACCCTTGAAAAATGTCTTAAATATCATAAAACCCCATTTAAGAAATCTTAAAGCTTTGTACTCTATCATTCAATAACCTTTACTAGTGCTCAATAAACCTTGCTTTGCTCCCCACCAAAATAATAATAATAATAATAATAAATTTAAAAAATAAATCTTAACAATATGGAATATAGGACAGAAAAGAAAAATCTTAGGTATTGGAATATATCTCATGGAGATTAAGAAGAAATCTTCAAAGAAAACTGTGACAACACAGTCCCAACCAAACCACAATATCTTAGTTAAGCTTTGTAACTATAACTGCCTGAATTAAAATGAAATTATTCAGAAATTATAAGACAAAACATCTAAACAATGACTTCTCTGCCTTGAAAACACAGATTGCACAAATACAGTCTAGCTTAGATAGAAAGATTTCAGACATTCAAGTAATGCTGAATTCTCTCATGTATTCACCTGCTTATTCAGGGATGGAGGAACAGGGTCTATAGGAATAAATAGGTTTCAAAAGAAATGTTTAATAATTAAAAGTTGATTGCACTGTCACTATTTGACCCAGCAATTCCATTCCTGGGTACAGACCTAAAAGAAATAAAGACATCCATATAGCAAAACCTATACACACAGATGTTCGTAGCAGCATTATTCACAGTAGCCAAAATGTGGAAACAACCCAAATGCCCAACAACTTAGGAATGGATAAATAAAATATGGTATATCCATATCATGGACTATTACTTAACAATAAAGAAGAAAGAAGTACTAATACATGTTACAAAATGGATGAACCTTGAGAACATTGTTTTAAAAAAAAGGAAAGCACAGGCCCCAAATGGTGTCATTAGACCGAGTTGCCAAACCAGGCTTAATACATCTAATTGCAGTTTCAACCTCCCCCACAAATGGGGCCTTTACCGGTCATTCAGGAACATTTTTCTTTCCATCTCACCCAGGTCCTTTCCATCCCCCAAAGAAAGATGAGGTAATCTGCATGATAAGACACGTTGCTTTTCCCCCTAGCAAACAGCCTTGTTTGGAACAATCCTTTTCTTTTGCTAACTTTCTTGCTCCCACCCTCCATCCATAAAAACTTTCCTTCCATTCTGTTTTGTATAACTTCTCAGAGTGCAGCTCTACTTGCTAGATGGGGTGTTTCCCGATTCATGAATGATTTATTTATTTATTTAATAATGATGTTTATTGCATATTTTTTATGAAGTCTTTAGATACTTGAGAACATTTTTTTAAAGATTTTATTTATTTATTTTTGAAAGCGAGAGAAGAGAGCATGAGCAGGGGGGAGGAGCAGAGGGAGAGAGAGAAGCAGACTCCCTGCGGAGCAGGGAGCCTGATTCGGGGCTTGATCCCAGGACCCTGAGAGCATGACCTGAGCCAAAGGCAGACATTTCACTGACTGAGCCACCCAGGTGCCCTCATGAACCATTTAATAAAGCCAATTCGATCTTTACATATACTTGGTTGCCTTTTGTTATTTAACGAAATTATAATACATGAGACAAGCCAGTCACAAAAGACCACATACTGTAAGACTGCATTTATTTGAAAAGTCCAGAAAAGGCAAATTTATAGAAACAGAAAGTAGATTAGAGGTTACCCAGTGCTGGGGATGGAGATGCAGAGTTACGTCTAATGGGTAGCAGGTTTCTTTTTGGGGTGATGAAAATGTTCTAAACTTAGATTGTGGTAATAGTTGCACAGTTCTGTAAATACCATGAACTTTGTACCTTTTAAATGATGAATTTTATTGTATGAATTATATCTCAATAAAAGTGTTTAAAAGAAATTTGCACTAACTTTAAAAAATAAAATGAGTTGGGCTTTTAGATTTAATAAAAATCAAGCACAACTCAAATTGGATTAGACTATCAGTAAATGGTTTCTGTAGATGTTGGCAGGAGAGAAGACATGGCTGACCCAAAGAGATGGAGAGGAAGTTGTAGAAGAAAGACTTAATCCAGACTTGGCAGAATGAACTAATTGATGTTCAACAACAAACCACCACTAGAAATTAGAGCTGGGTTCAGGATGTCAGCTCTAGAGACTAGAAATTGACATACAACTTCTAAAAGCATCAGTCCAGACTATGGAATAATAGCTTCATGCAACTACGGTGTATAGCTCTCTGCAGACTTATAGCTGCTACAGAACAAAGCAAAGTAATTCCACCGAATGGATTAGTTCCATATCCTTGTGCCACAGTAAGAATTCAGGTACCAGACAAAGGATACAATTTCCAGTGACAAAAATGTCAGGCCTAATGTTAATGAGCCTCAAAATATACCACAAGATCTCTAATGACCTCCAGTGGTTACAGCTAAAATTGCGTGGTTTATGATACATGAGACTAGAACATGATGTACCACAAGCAATTATGGATGTGGGTTTTGGTCTGTTATTTTATCTTGAAAACTGTAAAGTTGGAGTAAAAGGAAACCTAGCCAATGACTACTATAAAAAGTTCCCTTCCCTGATTTTTAAGCATTGACGAAAGAGCCTATTTTTCGGTGGCCTGTCTTTGCAGCCTCTTTCAACACAGCCAGGAAGGTGTGTCTCCCTCCAGTGACTTGGTGACTCCATCAGGGGCAGTCTCTTAACAACCCACCATGCACCCCCAGATGCAGGAGAAAGCAGACAAGGGAGAAGGTGAGCAAGCAGGTAGGAGAGATGTAATGGCTGACTGAAAGAGACGGGCGAGAGGAAGTGTGAAAAAGAGTGGAAGGCAGGTATTGCCAACTAAAATAAGCCAATTTGGTTTTGCACAACTCCTGATACTTTCTGGAAGCTACCTAAGAACTTCAATGGTTAGCCTCTCCCAACAACCTCACTGCCAGGTTGCAGTGAAAACAACTAACCCCAAATGATGCCATACCTAGAGTTTCCCTAAACAAACCTAGCCAACAAGCCCCAACCACTTCATACAGTCTCCTCCGTGGGCTTGATGAAGTCCCAGCTCTCTGTCCTTTGGGCGAAAGGTTTACTCAATTGAGAAAGTACGGTGTTCCAGAAACAGGATTCTACTATTACCTTCCTTGAGAGCCTCAGGCTACCCCAAATCCCCAGACTGACAACACCATTTGCTTGGGGATAAAGCCTTACAAGCACCTGCTACAGGGCTGGCTGGATTCTTCAACCAGGTCCAGGCATGTTGGAGGGCTCTCTGGAACATGTTCCGTCCCACATCTGAATACCTTTAATTTCACCAAAGAGAGTGCATTTCTAACATTCATCTGACACATGAATGAGTTACTGGCTGTTCTGATAATAACTAATGTCTGATATTTGCTATGCTCATTAGCAAAGTATCTTGTAATAACTGAGACGTTGTGACCTTTCCAACACAATGCTAGCTAACTACCCTTGGAGTATTAATTCATGATCAAAACACTAGCTGTTCTTGCATGCAATTTCAACTAACACTTTCAAATAGCACACCATTTCTGCTGGAGTATTTGAAAGCAAATGACAGACACTCTAGGAGGCCACGGTAAGAATAAGAACAGGACCCATTGGCAATCATGGCCACCGTCAAACAAGTCTTGTGCATATTCCTAAATGTTGCAACCATGGTCACTCCTTGGGTACTTTTCAGATCCATCCATTCGTGTAACAATTATTTATGGACTGCCTATGCGCCAGATATCTACTTGAAATATATTGTCCATCTGTCTGATAGTTCTGAGGAGAATCCAATATACTAAGGGAATGTTAAAAATTCACTGGCTGAAGCTTCTGAGTTTTGCAAAAACCAAACATCCCACTATGGTAGGAAGGTGTTAAAGCCCCCAAGGTTCCGTTTCATCCTCAAGGAGGAAGCAGCACTAGAAGATTCTGTTTATAAACCTTAAAATACCAATTGTTTTATTTGTTCCTCTTGAGGGGGGGAAAGAAACCCTAGAATGTTATATAAACATTTTACTATATTTTATTTCCTTTAAGAACCAATGATAATTGCATCCTTAGGCTACATTTACCTTAACTGTGATTTGGTGCATCGTAAAAAAATCGTGAATAAGAATTCTTGACGTTGTTTGCTGGTCCAGAGGTCAAACCAATGACTTATAAGAGCAACTCTTTCCTGAAAGAGCTGTAAGGGGGAGAAAATATCATTTTCCTGTAGAGTTCAGTCTATTCTTAGTTGCTAACCAATCCTTCAGCAATCTCGCAACCTCACAGCTAATATTTGCACAGCACGTTACAGTTCACAAAGCACTTTTCACTACGTAGTAGGGGTCTCTTCCCACAGCTTAAGCTGCTTTTATCTGGGGATAGAGACAAGCCCAGGCTTGTTGGGTGGGCTGGTGGGAAAGGCTGGCCAGGGGATATGATTACAGTGGGGCCTTAGGAGGGCCCCTTTGGAAAACAAAGAGGTAATGAATCCTGGCTCTTGTTTCTACTTAAACGAATGTGGCCTGGGGAAACAGATTCCAAACATTTCATCTTGAAAACACATACAGGCTACACTTGAATTGTGAAAACAGGACCATTTGAAGTAGGTATGATTTTACTAACCCATGGTCCTACATCTTCATAGTTCCCACCAAAACCAAAGTCAATAAATATTGCTAAGTAGCCATTGTTAGACATGTCTCTAAGGAAGAGATACACCAAGGACCAGGGTCCCCCCAAACCTGGGTTTCAGTCCAGCTTTGCTCAGATGACATATACAAACCCACTGTCTTTCTTACTGGGTCAGGCTTGGGCCCCAGCCCGGCTAGTCTCCTTCCCTTGGGAACAGGCCTGAACCATGCAGGCGCTGTGGGCCTTCTCCATTAAGGGCTGGCAGAGCTGCCTAAGCTTAAGCCATTCAGTGATTACTTACTGACTACATTTCAAAAGAGTGGGCATCCCCAGGCCATCAAACTGAACTGTTGGCATGGGAAGGAAGAGAGAATTAAAGAAATATGCAGAGAATTAATCACACATTAATACTCTCCACACCAAGCACCACCAGAAGCACCTCCCCTTGTCTCCTCCCCCAGCATACTCTGTATTCTGGAAGTTTCTATTTTGTCCCTGGAGGTACAGAGGAAAAGGGAGGCAGACCTTGAGTCTCCCCATAAAGTAGGAGTTGGAGACTGGGGTGAGAAGAGACTGTTTGGGGGGCAGACAAATGCTGGTTTATTTTTGTTTGAAGTAACTCCAAAACTAAATTCTTTAGAGGTTTCGTTGTTGTGTTATATGGCAACATGAGACCCAATATATCACAGTAAAATTGACCTTACAAATTAAACTTGTTTTGTTCTAGAGCATGTAATTTACCTGTCTATTTAATGATTTGTTGCTGAAAGGTGTCCAGGCACTGAATCTTGTGTGGAAGCACTCCATTTCCAAGGTTTTTCTAGAAGAATCCCCAGCTGACATCTCAGCAAATTATTTTCTTCCAGCCCTAAGAAATATAGGTTCATTTCAATAGATGCTTAATGAAGATCACCTAGAAATATCCAGTATATTAATGTTGTCCTTATAGGAATTATATAATTGCAGCCATTCATTTACATCTCTATATTTATATAGATAAAATTACAGCAAATCATATATATACATCTCCATGGAGGATAATCCATACAAATATGCACAGGGAGTTCATGAACTCCAAGTCATTGCAATTTACTCTGTCCTCATCTGTTTGCACCCAAATATGAATCTAAACCAGAGTTGTTTTTCACTTTGCTGGGAAAATGACTCAGAAATTGGAACGATTCTTTACCAGCCAGGAATACTGACTTTTTCTTCCCTGGAAAGCAATAATCTGAAGGGCTTAAAAAGGGCACTCCACCTGCCTATCTTTTTAGGACACAAAGAGGACATAGAGAACAAACCTAGGCTGATGTATTAGTCATCCATTGCTGTTTAACAAATGACCCCAAAATTTAATAACACAAAACAAAACAAAAAACCTTATTATCTCGGAGTTCCCGTGGGTCAGGAATCTATGCACAGCATAGTGGAGTACCTAATCAGTCCGCTAGGGCTGCCATAACTAAATATCACAAACTGAGTGCCTTGAACCACAAAAATTTATTTTCTCACAATTCTGGAAGCTAAAAGTCCAAGATCAAGGTGCTGTCAGGGCTGGGGTCTGGTGGGACCTCTCTGCCTGGCTTGTCCACAACCACCTTCTCTCTGTGTTCTTACAAGGCCTTTCTTCCATGCACAAACCAGGTGGGATGGGTGGGGGATAGAGAGAGAGATCTTTGGTGTCTCTTCCTCTCCTTATAAAAATATCAGTCCTATTGGATTGAGGTCCCACCCTTATAACCTCACTTAACTTTCATTACCTCTTTATAGACTCTGTCTCCAAATATAGTTACATTGGAGGTTAGGGCTTCAACACGAAATTTGGGGGGGGAACCCAATTAAGGCCATAACAGGTACTTCTGCTTCAGAGTTTCTCATAAGGCTGCAGTCAAGACGTTGGCTAGGACTCCAAGCTCACTTGAAGGATTTGAAGTTCTTTCATGTGGTTATTAGCAGGATTCAGTTGCTCATGGTTTTAACCAAAGGATGTTGATAAAGTGAAGATGTGTGACTTCTGGGCCTAAGCCTTAAGAAGATTTGCAGTTTGTCTTTTTGTAGTCTTAGGATGTAACAGCCATGTAAATAAGCATGGGCTAGATTATAGCATAATGAGAGACCATATGGAGAAACAGAGGTTGAGCCAGCCCAAAGCTGTTTCAGCCAACCCAGTCAAAGCACCAGATGTGTGAATGACGCCATCTTGGGTATTCTGTTCCAACTGAGCTCCCAAGTGACTACAACCATATGAATGACCCCAGACTATAACAGGCAGCAGAAGAAATGTCCAGGTGAGGCCAGAAAACCCAAAGAATCATGAAAAATAATGATTTCTGTTTCAAGCTACCTAGAATTTGTTATCCACAGACCGACAGAGCCATGTGCTGGTGAGCATCCAGAATAGTCACATACAGCTGGTGAATATGCAAATTGGTGTAAGTACTTTGAAAAATGGTTTGGCATTATTTGCTAAAGTTGAACATGTGCATACAATTGATTCAACAGAAAAACATGAACATGTGGACGAAATATATCCATAAGCACATTCACAGTTACATTGGATAGCTCTAAACTGGAAACAGTGCAATCATTCACCAGCAGCCGAATGGATAAATATATTGTCATATATCCATGTGCTAGAATGCTGGATATCAATGAACAATCTGCCACTACACACAACAATATGTGTGAATCACACACATAAGACATTAAACAAAGAAGCTGGAAATAATGGACTACATTTTATATGGTTTAATTTATACAAAGTCCTACATGACAGCGTTAGAAGTCAAGACAGTGTCACCCTTGGGGAGGAAAGAGAGGGTATGACTGGGAGGGACATGAGACGTGACTCTGGGATACAGGTCCTGATCTAGCAGTAGGAACCCAGAAGAGTTCACTTTACGATTCATTGAGTTCTACACTTATGATTTGCATATTTTTCTACATCTTCTATTTTGATCAAGAAGCTTTAAAAAAGGATATCATTTATTGGGGCACCTGGGTAGCTCAATCAATTGAGCATCCAACTCTTGATTTTGGCTCAGGTCATGATCTCAGTGTTGTGAGATCGAGCCCTGCCTTGGCTCTGTGCTGGGCATGGAGCTTGCTTAAGATTCTCTCTTTCTCTCTCTCTCTCTCTCTCTCTCTCTGCCCCTCCCCCCAAACTCGCTCTTGCTCTCTCTCTCAAAAGAAAAAAAGATCACTTATAAAACACCAAACGCTATTAAGTATCTAGAAAAAAATAAAAGTACAAACTTTATGAGTAAAATTATAAAATTTGGGGGGCCTGGGTGGCTCAGCTGGCTAAGCACAACACTTGATTTCAGCTCAGCCAAATATATTAGTCATCTCAGGGTCGTGAGTTCAAGAACCAATCTCTACTAAAAAAAAAAAAAAAAGTTAAAATTATAAAATTTTCTTGAACATTTCTAAAGAACCTAAATAAATGGAGAGATATGTTTTATTCATGAATTAGAGAATTCAGAATGAAGAGATTAATTTCCTCAAACAGATCCACTAATTCAATGCAATTTCAATAAAAAAAAATCCTAAGAGATATTATGGTACATGTGTGTAACTTGAAAAACTGATTCTAAGATATTTATGGAAGTTTTAAAGGGCCAAAAATAGTCAGGTCAGTCTGGAAGAACCAGGGAGAGAGATGTGTTTCTAGATATAAAAACTCACTATAAAGCTGGAGCAACAACATGATGTGGCATTATTATGGAGACAAATATCTAATCCAGGGGAATGGAAGAAAGTCCAAAATAGACTCTTGTATACATGGGTACTTGTTAGAGCATAAGTCAAAGAAGAGATGGATTTTTCCATTTATAGAAAACAGAGCATCTGTTTAAAAAAAGAAGAAATTGGACCTCTTTCCCACACTGTACACACACACATCAACTATCTGAAGGCTTTTTATGTATAAAATCAATTACACATGGTTTGTGAATCCCCAGAAGACAATTAACAACAATGTATGATGTCAGAGAGACAAGATTTTGGATCATCCTAAGTGGGAAAATAATCACTTCAGTGGCGTTAGCTATCTCAGGAGGCTATGTCCATTACCAGTGATATTAAAACACAAATTGGATGACCACTTGTCGGTGAAATTCTAGCTGGGATTCCAGCATCAGAAATGTCTCAGTTTCCAAGCAATCCTCTGTTGCTATAAATTCCAAGAAGAGAGAGAACAATGTGGCCCAGAGTAGCTGAAGAAATTTTATGGTGGAGCCAGAAGATTTTGAGAATAAGACAAACATTTGCAGGTCCTCTATTCTTACCACACTTGAGAGAGATGAAAGCGTGTTTTAAAAATGAATATGTTGGAAAGGCATGTACCAGATTAGGAACTATTTTATTTTATTTTATTTTCAAGATTTTATTTATTTTAGAGAGAGAGAGCGGGGGAGGGGCAGATGGAGAGGGAGAGAGAGAATCTCAAGCAGACTCTCCCTGAGGTGGGACCCTGACCCGGGGCTCGATCCCACAACCCTGAGATCATGAGCCGAAATCAAGAGTTGGATGCTTAACCAACTGAGGCACCCAGGCACCCCGGAATAATTTTGGAAATATTACAGAGAGTAGCATGACAACACTGAATTTGGATCCCTGCTCTGGCTCTCCTTTCCCCCAAGTGAAGCTTTACAAATAATTTAGCCTCTGAGCCTCAGTTTCCTCATGTGTAAAGCAAAGCAATGAAATGCTGTGCCTTGACAAACTACAGTATAATAATGTGTTGTTCAGATAAAAACCTCATGGCAATGTGGGAAATTAAATACCTCCTTCTGAATCAACATTAAATCAAAACAAATCCTTAGTTTCCTAAGATGCCCAGCTGTTGTTATGTGAAATCCCTCCAAGAGCCAACATAAGGAGTTTTGATTTAGCAAGTTCTTAAAAGTGTTATTATCCTCTGTGTTAAAGGATTACTGAGTTACATAATGAGCAGAACATTACAGAAAGAATAGTCACTATCTCTGCTGGTGGGCTTAAATATCTGAGTACAGTACATCATATATAGATAGAGATATAAATATAGAGATAGAGATACAAATACAGAGATAGATAGGGATATAAATTTCCATGAGATTATTTGCATTCTTCTAAGATGTCAATTTTGCTGATTAGTTATTCAACCCAGGGAGAAATGGCATGTTGGCAAGCACTACTTCTTTAAATTGAATGATTTTTTTTCATATTCCAGCATTTTATATTTCTCTAAATAGTAGCTCCATAAAATATTAATAGGCACTTCTCAGAAAAACAGGATCCATGGTTAAATATGCTTAGGAAATGATTGATTGAACAAAATTAAACAAGTTTCTTTTTTATAAGATGTTTTGGAAACCTTAATATGTTGATACTCATTATGAATCTCTAAGAGGAGGAAATAATAAGCAGCATTCTGCTTGTTCATTCTTACAGGAGCCTATCATAATGTGTATTGGCTATGTGATATGGTTATCATGGTGGTTATCTAATGCTGTGTAACAAAGAGTCCCAAAATTTAGTGGCTTAAAATAACAAACATTTATTATTCCACAGTTTCTGTGTCAGGAGTCAAGGCATGGCTTGACTGGGTCCTTTGGCTCACAGTCTGACAACCAAGTTTCAGTTGGGGTTATGGTCATCCAAAAGTTGGACCGGGGAAGGATTCACTTCAAGACTCATGTAAGTGGTTGTTGGCAAGATTCAGTTCCAGACTACTGGAACAGGATCCCAGTTCCTTGCAGGCTGTTGGCTGGAGGATTCCCTCCCATGTGAGCTTCATAACTTATTAGCTTATAAAATGGCAGCTGGTTTCCACCCAGGTGAACAAGTGAAATGGCAAGACAGGGCAGGCAAGATGGAAGTTGGACTCTTTGTGTAACATAATCTCAGAAGCATTACACCATCACTTTTTGATTAGTCAGAACATAGGTCAGCACATGTGGTTGGCAGCCCATATTCAGCCTGCCAACCACTTTTGTAAATAATTGGAATACAGCTAATCACATTTATTTACATATTGTCTATGGTTACTTTTATACTGTAACAGGAAGAATTGAGTAATTAGGGAGAGACCATATAGCCCACAAAGCCAAAAATATTTACTACCTGACCCTTTACAGAAAAAGTTTGGCAACCCCTGCATTAGAAACAAGTCTAGCCCACACTCAAGGGGAGGGGATTCACAAGGGCATGGATATCAGGAAGCTGGAGTCATTGGGAGCCATTTTAGAACCTGCCTACCACATAATGCCTGCATTGATTTGGCACTTGGCAAGTATTTGTTGAATGAGTAGATGAGTAATTGTTCACATTCCCTAATTTTCCAAATTCAAGGGCTGAAAAGCGAGTTACAAGCTAAGAAAAAGCCAAATTCCTTCACTGATTATTAGGATTTGACACCTGTGTCAAAACTGTGACTATCAACTTGTGTAGATCTTATTAGTAATTTCCATCATGATATTAAATGAGGTGGATGATAAAATAACCTTAGAACTGAATTAATACGTATATCTGACAGGTTATTCTTTCACAACATCAGCAAATCGGAGGAAAGGGAAGTATTTTAGGGTGCTCATTTGGGATGTGAATTCTGGGGCAAGAATACTTCTTGTGAACTATGTTTACAATATCGTGGTCCCCAATATCTTCTATTACCAAGAGCAATTCAAAACTTAAGTGTACAAAACCAAATTCTCATCCATTCTTCATCTTTTCCCTGTGCCCTTTCTGCAAGAGCCAAAATACTATACCATGAAGTTCTTCCTTGATCATTTAGGATTTCTCTTGTTCTTACACAAAGCAGCGAGTCACACCTAGAAAAGTAAAGGTCCAGCCGCTGCCTTGCTTATGGCCCAGGTGTCCACTGAATTGAGGCCCCAGTGTGGGTGACACCAACTAGATAGATACCTCTTTCTTACATGACCCTGGAAAACAAGGGCTCTAAATGTTTCTGAAGTGTGTTGCAAGAAGGGAATGAAATAGGAGACCCCAATCTGTGGTTCTTCTCATTTAGAACTAGATCTATTGCTAACAGAACTAGATCTAACATACATACTGTTACAAAATCAAAGTGGGGAGGGAGCCACGTAATAAATGCTGTACTTCTCTTAATTTGTGTTTGAGTGGTTACTCTGACCTGCACTGTGCTAGTAAATCACTTCCCCACACACTAGCTCCTTCACTCCTCACCTTCACCCTGGGAGTTAGATTACAGAGGAGAAAAGCAGGCTAAAGAAAATCATCTGAGGTCAGACAGGGAATAATTAGTTATCAAGTTTAAAAATTATACTGGATCCTCCCTAAAGAGTGAGTGTAACTTAAATTGGATGTATGACTGCTATGGGTTAATTTGGAAATACAATTTCTTTTGCATGGCTGACCACACAACTGGCTATTGAGGAAATCAGCAACTGACACTAGCTCTTCTTTGCTTAGCAAAAATAAAAAAGGGGGGGCGGTGGGCGAGGTGGGGAGGAGCCTGTTGTGCGACAACCAAAACCAGATTAAGGGTTGAGATGGCGGGCAATTGCCAGTCCATAGAGAGAGCTAAATTGTCACTGGGTTAAAGCAGAATCCTACTGTCATTAACTGTTTCCTCAGGTGATTTCTTACACAGGTGGAGACACGTAAATTAGGCTAGTCCTGCTCCACGGTAGGAGACAAAACGACTTGAAGGGAAATTAGAAACAAAACATTGTTCCCTGCCACAGAGGTACCTACATTTGTGTTCTCTTATGATTCACACATGCAAGTTGTACCATGATTCATTTATTCTCTACAGTTTAATCCCTTAAGCATGTTCTATATTTTCAACATTTCAGAGGCTATGCAAAGTCACTTAAACTTTTAAAATATGTATCTGACAATTACTTCCCTGAGAAACTTTTAGATTCTATGCACTGAAAAAAAATTCTATAGAAAGTCTTCCTCTTGCAGCATGAAGAAGGAATAAACTACTAGGAGTGAAGGAAGAAACCCCAGTTTAACCCCTTAAATATGCCTTTCAAGAGTTATCTGGGGGGTACCTGGGTGGCCTGGGACTAGCTTGGGTCTGCTTGAGATTCTCTCTTTTTCAAATAAATAAATCAGTAAAATCTTTATAAAAAAGTTATCTGGTTCTAAAGATTGCAAAAAAGAACCAGAGTACAAGAAAAATTTGTGTGATTAGTGAAAAACAGAAATAAAAGACTAGTTCCGATAAGTTAAATGTCTGTATTCAGGACCTGTAGAAACATGACTTATTTTAAACATGAAATGGCCTATAATTTTTTTTTAATGCACAAATAAGTAATGGATAGTGGAAGTGATGGCATGTTTTGGGGAAATCTGCACTATTGATAGTACAGGAGGTGTTAAGAAATGCCATGTTTGTGAGCCCAAACTGGACATGATCAAATGCTGGACTGGCTGACTGACAAGTAAAACTATAAAATTAGAGCTGCAACAAGAAGCAGCTATTTAAACTCGTTCAGGAAAAATAAACAGGGTTGTTCTAAAACTTTCAAGTCCCTAATCCCTACTTTCTCCTTCTGAAATAAGTTTTAGAGCATGAATTTTGAGGTTCCCCAGGTGCACAAATGTCAAGATGGGCCTGAAAATAGTGGCCTGGGTTGTGCTGAACTTTGATACAGATGATGTCAGGATATTCTGTTCTGATATTTATGGTAAGAATTACTAATAAGCGCAGCATGAGTTTTAAAAAGAAAAATATAGAAAAAATATGTCTTTAATTATTTGTTCTGTTCATCAAATCTTAGCATAGTAATAACTCCTAGAGCGACACAATCCTAACCAGGGCCCGTATTCACCGCAGGTCTGTAGTTCCCCTTCACGCCCCGCGCCCCCCCTCCCCGCCCCACTCCCCACACCGCTGGGACTCCGTGGTAGGAAAGAGGGTGAGAACTGGCAGAAAGAGGGAAGGAGCTGGTGTGAGCCAGTCTGGGGTCGAATGAAAATCCGTGTTTTCCAAAGTGCTCAATAACTTGACTTCATTTCTATCCCTAATGAATGCTCTGGAGGAGGTTCAGTTGCCTTGCCACCGCCCAACTCAAACCTACGCAGATTGATTTTGTTTCTCCGCAGAGCCACTGCAGGGTTTTTTGGATAATTGTGGGGCTGCGGAGGTTCTCAAGGTCATGTGGCGTGGGGGCGGGGGGGGGCGGAATGGCAGTGCCCTCCTCAGTGCGGCTTAGGGTCTTCCGGGGTTGCGTGGGGAAGCTAAGCCGGCCCGGGCGCTGTGTCCATGGGGTCCCAAGCAAAAGATGCGCGGCCCAGAAGCAAGGGCTTTACCTCCCGGAGGTGGCCGAGGGACCGGGCCTGGAGCGGCTGCCTCCTCTTTGGACCGCCGAGTGAAAAGCAGGGGTTTGAGCACGCGGCCGCAGCGGGGCGCGGTCTCCATGGGGACGGACAACAACCCCTCCCCCCGCAGACCCGTGCATCAGCGCCTGCGGCGTCGGGACTGCGGGACCCGCGTGCGCCTCCCCCGCCTTCCCCGCCGCAGGGCCCAGCAGCCGGTCTCCCGCCAGGCTGGGGTCCCGGCTCCTTCGCCGTCCCCCAGGGAGCCTAGGGTGGGACCCCTGAGGGCTTCGAGCAGAGGGGCCGACGCCAGGCAGCGGGACCCCAACCAAGAGGAGATGGGACACTGAAGCCAGCAATATTAAAGTCCTGTGATGGGAAACGTGGGGTTTATCTTCAGCAAATCCTCAGACTATTTTGATACTTATTAACAATTTTAGCGTTCTACAGGAGGAACCAAAATCAAAGTAAACAAGTTTAAGGGATCTGGAAGTAACACAAAAAAGGATAAATGGTTTGCTCTGGTAGTATTTTTTTTTTAATCATCCGTAATTAAAATTTGTCTACAAGGAATATACAACATCTACATAATAAATTTTATTCTAAAAGTTTTTTTTTTTAAAGATTTTATTTATTTATTTGAGAGAGAGAGAGAGAGTGCAGGAGCAGAGGGAGAGGGAGAAGCGGACTGCCCCCTGACCGACTGAGCCACCAAGGTGCCCCTCTTCTAAAAGTTTTATTTTAATCAGGCACCTTTTTTTTTTCTGTTGCCTTTAATATGTTTAAGTTGTGTGAAAGGGTACAAATGAGATAAACTAAAGTTTTATTACCTGAGGCCCACATGGGGCCTCTTGACACAAAGGACAAATGAACCAAATGAATAAACAAGGTCAATCTGATGCTCTGTCACTAATCCACAGGAAACAGCTTTTGCTTTACTCTGTCTCAGGACCCATCCAAGAAAAACATGTCACATGGCAAAATTTCCTTTTGCTCTGTCGGGTTCTAGAATGCTGTTTCCCCACCCTGGAATCCCTGTCCTCTCAACCCAAGTGAAAAGTTTGGAAGGTTGTATTTAATGTTCTGCTAATTTTCTCATTTTTAAAAGGGGTATCAAAAAGACCCATTAGATAAGTTGGTCAAAATTCTTTGAACTCAGAATGCCAAAAATTACTAAAATCGAGATTTATATCTTTCAATGGTTTCAGCCTCCCACCAAATTAGATGCTTGTTTCTCTATCCTGGAAACAAGGAAGAAGCATGGGCCTCTTCTAAAATGTGAAGGCAACTGAGGTATGATTGAATAAACAAAATGTGGCATATCCACACAATGGGGTATGATCTGGTCATGAAAATGAATGAAGTACTGAGCCATGCTACAACACGGATAAACCCTGAAACCTTGAAAATATTAAGTAAAAGAAGCCAATCATAAAAAATCATGTGTGATTCCATTTATACAAAATGTCCAGAATGGGCAAACCCATAGACAGCAAGTAGATTACTGGTTGCCAATGGCTGGGGGGTTTGAGAAATGCGGAATGACTGCCAATGGGTTTCTTTTTGGAAAGATGGAAGTGATGAAAATGTTCTACAATTAGATTATGGTGACAGGTGCACAACTGTGAATCCAGTAAAAACCACTGAGCTGTACACTTCAAAAGGTGTATTTTATGGGGTATGAGTTAATTATTTCAAAAAAGCTGTGTAAAATGGGAAATTAAACTAATGTTTGCTGTACATTGTTGGTGTTAGCTGTTGTGATAAGCAACTTATACTTTTCTCCTTTCTCCTCATAATCACTACTACTACGAGCTGGTTATTAATTTCATTTTCTGGATGAAAAACAAAAGTTAAACCCAAAGAAGTAAATGTGCATGAACAGAAAGCTAAGGGGCAGGATGGGGATTCAAATCAAGGTCTGACTTTAAAGCCCATGCTCTTTTCATGACTGACACCAACACTGAAATGTGCACAAGGTGCAAAACCTGGAAGAAAATTACAGAACCCAAAATTTTATAAACACAGTGTACTTTTGAGGATTGAATTCTTGTATTCCTAGATTGAAGACTACAGGTTTCTTCAAAATAAAACAATAAAGACTAATTTAAAACAATCACTTTATTAAAAATAGCAAATTTCACAAATACTCATTTACCAGTTTGTTGGCACTGGCCACTGGAAAACACACCAGTGTGTGTACTGATTGTCTAACGTAAACTGAAGCGGGGCTGCCCCAAGAAGCCTGTGCATCATCAACTTATAATCAACATGGGAATAAGTTTGGTGAGCTCAGGAAGGATAAACCTTCAGCCCTATTAATAACATTTTGCTCAATGCATTTCAAGTATAACCCCTGTAAGGCAACAATAGAAAGCACAGCAGCACAATCTCTGCATCACATTTCCTGATTAAGCCTTCAACAAGGCCTAGGCTCCAGTTATGGCAAATAACAGCAAGGCAAATTCACTAAAAGCAGGAGTGAAATCAATCATTGCACTGGCACTTTAATTATGTCATTCCTTATTGTGGAAGATGATTCTGCTATTGGATTCAGCTGGAAAAGTAAAGAATGCTGCTCATCTTCAAGCCATGAGAAAGCGACCACATGTCATTTTAGCTGGTAGAAGTATTTGGAACATCCTGGGCATCTGCCAAATGTAGTTTTTGTCTGAGTTCATCAGTTAAGAAGATTTTCACTCTGTAATGAGTACTTCTTTTAAATCATGGGAAATTACACTCAGGAGGAGCTAAGAGAGAGAGGTATTAAAATAAAGGAAATATGTTTAAAGGGAAAGTGCCTATGTCGCTGAGAAACCTGGATGTGATAAGACAATTTTTAAATATCGTGAAGCAATTATATTATATCCAGAATTTGAAGACTTAAAAACAGTCACTAAATCAAGATTATGTTTCAGGTTCTAATACAGCACAGAATTATTTTAATGTGGCAAGAATGATTTTCATGGTAAGGAACTGGTGAGAGGCAAATATGAAAACTTACCAGATTAAAAAACAATCATTTGAGAGGACACCACTTTATCATCCTTGGGAAAACAATTTCTTTGTAAAAGTCAAAAACAGAATCATCATAGGTCTAAAACTTTTCCTATAATCCTCTGAATTATTTTTTTAAACAAGATTTTATTCATTTATTTGTCAGAGAGAGAGTGAGCAAAAGCAGGGGGAGTGGCAGGCAGAGGGAGAAGCAGGCTCCCCACTGAGTAAGGAGCCTGATGCGGGACTCGACCCCAGGACCCCGGGATCATGACCTGAACCAAAGGCAGATGCTCAACCGACTGAGCCACCCAGGAGTCCCCCTCTAAATGATTCTTTAAGAAGATTGGAAACAGGTTGGAATTCCTGTTTAAGTTGTGTGAAAGGGTACAAATGAGATAAACTAAAGTTTTATTACCTGAGGCCCACATGGGGCCCCTTGACACAAAGGACAAATGAACCAAATGAATAAACATGGTAAATCTTATTGGCCAATAAGGTCAATATTATTCCCTTTCCTTCTTATCATCATTGCCTTTCATTTTCCTTTTTCATCTCTCTGTATGATCCACCCGCTATCCATTTTTTCAAGACCCAATTCAAACAATGCTATGGATACACTGAGAACAACTAAATGCTAGCAATACACATACGGCAGAGGTTGCTAAATTATACAGACATGAGTATTGCCATCAAAGACATTGTCCAGTTGGAAAGCTGAGATTTAACGTATACAAAAATCAACAGATAATGAAGTAGAATGCTAGCTCAAGGTACAAATAAAATGCTTTATGGAAGTGGTCAGCTTTGGTGTTATTTGATAAGGGAAAGGGGGAGGCCAGAGCAACTCTAGGTAGGAAGTACAACCTGAACAAAGGCATTAAGATAAGCATGAACATGATGTGTTCTTAGATATCCAGAGAACCAGCCTAGTGGTAATGAAAAATAATGTAAAATACAAGAGGATATGTAGGTTGAGATCATACTACTGAGAGCCTTTAGAAAGTCTGAAATGGGGGTGCCTGGGTGGCTCAGTTGTTAAGCGTCTGCCTTCGGCTCAGGTCATGATCCCAGGGTCCTGGGATCGAGCCCTGCATCGGGCTCCCTGCTCAGCGGGGAGCTTGCTTCTCCCTCTCCTACTCCCCCTGCTTGTGTTCCCTCTCTCGCTGTGTCTCTGTCAAATAAATAAATAAATAAAATGTTTAAAAAAAAAAGAAAGTCTGACATGGTGAAAAACTTGGTCTGAAATAGGAATGGCAAGATGAGAGTGATATTTTTAGGAAGAATAATTTAGTGGTATTGTCTAAAGTCTACAGCAGCACTGTCCAAAAGAAATTTAATGCACATCACAGATACAATTTTTAAAATATATTTAATTTACACTAATATATCAGAAAACTATCATTTCAGCATATAATCATTATAAAAGTATTGAGATATTTTACATTCTTTTTTCCATATTAAATCTTTGAGGTCAGGTATACAAATTATAGTTCTAGTACATTCCAGCCCATATTAGCTGCATTTCACGTGCTCAGGAGCCACATGGCTCGTGGCTGCCATATTAGTGCAGCTCTGGAGCTGGAACAGAAGAAATTTGAAAGGTTATGGGATAAAGTTATGAGGGTAAGGAATGAAGGAAGAATAAAAGACAGAGCTGATGGTGCCTGACAACTAACTGTGATTAAGAAGTGGCAAATAATTTCCTGCCCACATCCAGGCTCAATGGCAGATAGTGCCATGACTGAGTAGCAATGTCTGCCATAGTCACAGAAGGAATTTAAATAATCTTGGAGACTGAAATAACAGAGGCAACTGATGACAGAGAGGGAAGGTAGGAGGGAAATTCTGAATACAGAGAGAACAGTTATTACAAATGAGGAAACTAGAGTTGCCAAACTTTGCCCAAGGTTACACACATGCTTACCAAGATTTGAAACCAAGCAATTCAAAGCCCATGCTCTTGTATTCTATCATGTAATCTTGTTCAACTGTGGTGATTGAATCAGGCAAAGTGGTAAATCAACCTAAATGTTTAACAAAAACTCAGAGGATAGGAGATACTGATGTGTCATACACATAGAAAGAATATAAAGCATAGAATACAAAGCTCAGAATGGATATAAGAAAAAGAAAAAAGAACTAGGAACTACTGCTAAGAGAAGCCTTGTAATTAACTCATATCTAATCCTCAAATTTAAGTCCTTCTTGGCAATGATATTTTACGTTAATGTCTCTCACAGTTTATGTCGCTTCTCAAAACTTTATTTTCTTCATCTGTAAAATGATAAGTGTAATACCACCTACTTACAAGAGTAGGACCAAAGAAGAAAATGCATGTAAAGCCCTTCATAAAATACTTGGCAAGTAGTAAGGACTCAAATAAGATTAATGATTGTTATTACTAGATTTGTATATACCTCTCTATTTCTTCATTGTTGCTACTGCATAATTTAGCAATTAATAACAGTATATGTTATTAACAATAATAGCAATTTATATATATATATTCTACAGTTTGGAAAATTTCATATACACATCATTACATGTAGCAATTACCCCATATGACAGAGGACACTCTGAGATACTAAACAATTTACCCAAAGTTAATTATCAAAACCAAATTTCAAAAATCAAATCTCTTGACTCTACAACCAGTATCTTTTTAAGTATCTCATTATTTAGTCCAAAGGGACTAAACTCTCAAATTATTTTATAGGCAGGATCATTTCTTATTGTTCTTATAATCTCACACTGTACCTAGGACTATGTGCAAAAATACATTTTGAAAAGTTCCTGAAATAATTGCTGCAAACTGAAATGTCAAAGCCTGAATATTTTACATGTGCCTTGGTGATTTCCTTTAAGCTAATCCTATAATACACTTTATATGCATCTAAAGTGTTCTATGTAATGATAGTAAATTTTTTTTTTTAAAGATTTTATTTATTTGACAGAGAGAGACACAGCGAGAGAGGGAACACAAGCAGGGGGAGTGGGAGAGGGAGAAGCAGGTTTCCCGCAGAGCAGGGAGCCCAATGCGGGGCTTGATCCCAGGACCCTGGGATCATGACCTGAGCCGAAGGCAGATGCTTAATGACTGAGCCACCCAGGTGCCCCTGTAATGACAGTAAATTAAGTATGGCATTTTATGTCTGCATATCCAACTGCTATTTAACTTAAGAATCCAAGGTTCAAAATAATTTCTATGGCAATAGCCTAATCCTCAATTCTCCTGATTAATTTTTTTTAAATTTGTTTTTAAAAATCCAAAAACAATACAAAGCAAAGCAGAACAAACCAGAAACACAAAATGGCAGCATACAAAAACAACTAAAAGTTCCATGTGGAAACCAAAGGGGAAGAGAAATGGCCCCAGTAAATAACAGTAGGTGCCTTTGTTCACTTGATTGAGCTATTCACCAGAAGTTACAACTTGTAAACTTTTCACTGTTGATATTAGGCAAAAGGATACATGGAAGAATTCAGTTCTTCTAACTGTAACACAAAGAAACAAATTTAATTTTAATTTTTATAAGAAAAATATCTTAAGTAGATGACTGTTTACACATTTTAAAATAACCTATTTTTCATTTAAGCTTTCTTTAAATGAAAAAGTAAAGTATTGAAAAAACTTTCCAAAAATTTCCAGGCTGGGAAATTCACTTATACAAAATAATTATAAAGTACCTTTAGCATTTATTAAACACAAATATGAGAAGAGACTGAAACCAGATAATAAAAACCGGAGTTTTATAAGGATTCTTAAAACCATGAATAATTGTAATCATCTTTATTAATAGTTTAAAAAAAGTTGCCATTTTAATGATTAAAATCTTTAAAACCTTTGTTTTAAAGATTTCACATTTCATTCAGTTTTCAGGATGAGGCAGAATTAATCACACCTATTTTACAGAGGAAAAAATCAAAGTTACAGAAATATTAACGAAATTTACAAAGTTATACAGATATAACCAGAATGCAAACCCCAGACTAAACAAAGGCTTTCTGGTTTCAAATTCAGTGTTCTCACCATACCACAGTCATTTTCCTAAATGTAGTGCAAAACAAACTTGCATTTATTTATTAAGAGGGACTAGTAAAAGGAAATACTGGTAAGACTGAACACAGTAGATGTGAAATAAAATACACAGGCTTGAAACTTTAAAAGTATGGGCATATCATTTCCCACACATTTACTTATTCAAAGGATAAAGAGAAGCAACAGAAATGAAACCTTTTTGTCATTAGTGAATATGGAAACTATGCTAAAACTAAAGTATCAATTTTTCTTCATGTTTAAAGAGGTAAATTTCATTAACACCTTTCAGTTTAAGAATCAGACGTAGTGTTATAGATGGGATTATGTCCTCCCAAAACTCATACATTTTAGTCCTAATCCTCCATACCTCAGAATGTGAGTGTATTTGGAGATAGGGTCTTACAAAGATGCAGTAAGTTAAAATGAGGTCATTAGGGTGGGCCCTAATCCTGTATGATTGCTATCTTTACAAGAAGAGGAAATTTGGACATGGGCACCCACTTATAAAAGGTGAATACCATGTAAAGATGAAGATGGCCATTTACAAGCCTAGGAGAGAGGCCTCAGAAGAGACCAACCCTGATGACATCTTTTATCTCCATCTTTGGGCCTCCAGAACTGTGAATAAACTTCAGGTGTAGCCAGTCTACAGCACGTTGTCATGGCAGCTTTAGCAAGCTAACACACATAGCAATGTACTAAATTACCTTAAACACCAAATACAGTTCTGTATTTAGAAATAAGTAACCACCTGAGTGAATAACACAAAATGTATTAATCATGTCATGATCTTCTATGTATTAAGATCTTATCATATATGTACAGAAGTGAATCTTTCACTTTTAGATTTGCCAGCATTCTCAGAATATATGCTCAGACGTAAATATGGCAATTTCTTTGAAATACATTTCTTTTAAAAAAAATAGTAGAATACAACATGTGTGAAACTTGAAAATACTACACTAAGTGAAAGAACCCAGTCATAAGAAGCCACATATTGTGTGATTCTCTTTATATGAAATATCCAGAATAGGCAAATCCATACAGTTAGAGAGTAGATTAGTGGCTGCTAAGGGATGAAGAGAAGGGAGAATTGAGAGGTAAAGGGTTTCTTTTGTGGGTGATGAACATGTTCTGGAATTAGACAGTGGTGATATCTGCAAAATACTGTGAATGTACCAAAAACCACTAAACGGTATACTTTAAAATCATTAAAACGATGAACTTTATTTCAATAAAAAATTTTTATGAAAGGAATAAAGAAAAAGAATTACACTCACGTCAGACAGAAGCCTGTCCAGATTGGAGTCACTGGCTGTTTTTCTCTTATCCTCAGGAAGTTCCTCTAACTCTCCATAGAGCTCCAAATTCAAGCGAGCTAATTTCTCCTGCATTCCCCGAACATGTTCCATCTGTTCAATGGAACATTCATTTCCTGAGGGAACATCCCAGAACGTTAATAAAGATTAGGACAGTTCAAACTAACTGCCTTGAGGAAAAACTTTTAAATTCAAGGTGTTCACAAGAAATTAGCTTTCTTTCTGTTGTAAATTGCACTGTTAATGACTGAATATTTTCTGTGTATAATCACAAATCAAATCCTGTTTTCACAGGAAAACAATGATAATCTAAGAAATGACTGTGGGCACTAAGAAAATCAGATAGGAAAGATTTTCTGTAAAAAACAAAATCATCGGGGCACCTGGCTGGCTCAGTCAGTGCAGCCTGCGACTCTTGGTCTCAGGGTTACGAGTACAAGCCCCATGGTTGGGGTGGACATTGCTTGAAAGTAAAATCTTTTAAAAATTAAAAACAAAACAAAACCCCCAAAACCAAAAATCATCCCTTAGGAAAAGAAAATTCTTTTTTTTCAATAGTAGTATCATTTCTAGAAGGAACAGCATCATCTAATCATGTTCAATTTGACAAATGCCATTTGAACTGAGTGACCTAACATTTTATAATAATAAGTGAACTTGAGATTCTTGTAAGAACGTCAACCATGAATCGTTTTTGCCACCAATTATATATGCCTCCTTTAAGAAATATAAATGAAAATATTTATGAAGAATGTTATGATGCATGAGAAACAGTGTAATATTTTCAGTTGTATACTCATTAGTGCAAGACAGCTTAATTGCTAAAGGACAGGTCTTACATTATTTACTGACCAGAGTTCTCTGAGGTGGCATTATCTGCTCAGGGCAGCTAATATATACACAGTACATGATAAATTACATATTTTCATACAGTTAAGTATAGCCTCTACAACCTCTTTTTTTTTTTTAAGATTTATTTTTTTAAGTAATTTCTATACCCAACGTGGAGCTTGAACCCACAACCCTGAGATCGAGAGCCGCATGCTCCACTGACTGAGCCAGCCAGGTGCCTCTTGTCTCTACAACCTCCTGATACTAAAATATTTTTCTAAAAAACCTTGGTTTTCTCAAATAAATAAAAATCTTTAAAAAAAAAAAAAAGCGCGCCTGGGTGGCTCAGTTGGTTAAGTGACTGCCTTCAGCTCAGGTCATGATCCTGGAGTCCCTGGATCGAGTCCCGCATCAGGCTCCCTGCTCGGCAGGGAGTCTGCTTCTCCCTCCGACCCTCCCCCCTTTCATGCTCTCTCTCTCTCAGTCTCTCTCTCTCAAATAAATAAATAAAAATCTTTAAAAAAAAAAAATAAAAAACCTTGGTTTTCTCAAAGGTATACTACAGCTCAGCTAAAGTTGAAGTATCTTGACTCAATTAGAATTTATGTAAATTACACTATAATTTCCTCCAGCTAGCTCTGTATCTTCATAAATCGACAATATTAAATTATGTTGACTACTGATAATTTTGAAGCTAGTTACAGCTTTTTAAAAGTCATCCTTTCCTCACAGAAAATATCTCGTATTTCCTTTGTTTTTCAACAATTAGTAGTGATCTGGAAGGTCAAGTGGAAGAAATACCCCAAGAGAGGGGTGTGTGTATGTGTGTGTGTGTGTACATATGTATATACTGGCAGAAATATAAATGTATCAATACACAACATATATAGATAAAAGGGGGGGATAATATAGAGTAAAAATATAAAGAAGCAGAAATCATAAGGGATCCAGGTGATCTAACATGAGAACAACAGAAGCTCCAAAAGGATAAAAAGGAACAGATGGAGGAGAAATCAATTAACAATAGAAAAAAATGTTCCTTCAGATGAAAATGAGTCGGAGGATATGAAGGACTCACTGATTCCCAGGCAGGATTAATGAGAAGAGTTAAAGAACAAAACTTTCAAACATGGACCCTTCTAGTTTCATCAGCAATTTATGAAAGAACTCTTCTCTGAATTCCACCAGTAATAGGTATTACCAGTCTTTTAATTTTGCCAGTCTGTTCGTATGAGGTGGTATTTCTTTTATTACTATTGCATGTGTGTTTGTTAAGCAAGTGAATTGCTCTTTTACCCAGTTTTATATGTGGTTATTTACCCTTGTGCTGGTGGTAGTGGCTTCAAAAAACCAGCATGTATGTTGATGACATTTATGCATATGTGTGAGATTCTGTATGTATGCATTCGATAATTTTCAAATTGCTTTATAAAAAATACAGGACAATTTTATCAGATAAGACTTATAAAGTAAGTTGCAAGCTGAATACAAAAACTCTGACTATATACTTTGTGAACTCATATCCAAAAATATCTACTTGTTTTAATGGAACAATCAGTTAACTGTTCTCTATCTTCATGGAAGAACAAGAAAATTGGATTCTTTTAAATTCAAAAGTGAGGAATGGTGGGCAAGAATTAAGTTTAGGCTTAAAAGTGTAAAGAAAAATGATCTTGAGACTTTCCCAAACTAAAACATTAAGTCTAAAATATTTAACTGATGAAGAATATTCCTTTTATTTGTTACTTTCAGGATAGTTATTCCGTAATAGTAATCCTACTTTAACATTTCAACCAACCTTCCCATCTTAAAAAAACTTTTTCCTGGAGCCTGAGTGGTTCAGTTGGTTAAACGTCTGACTCTTGATTTTGGTTCAGGTCCTTGGGGTTGTGAGATCGAGCCCTGAGTGGGGCTCCATGCTGGGCATGGAGCCTGCTTAAGATTCTCTCTCTCCCTTTCCCTCTGCCCTTCCCAACTCTCTCTCAAAAATAAATAAATAAATAAATAAATAAATAAATAACCCTTTTTCCTGAAATTTTAGAAAACAAATTATAATCCGTGACAAATGAAATCTAGGATGATTGCATTTTATGCCTCTGGACTCTTTTTTTTTTTTTAATAAAAGAAAATGATACTTTTAAAATGAATGGCAAAACAAATTCAGAAAACAAGATGCAAACATCTTGAAGAGAAAAACAAAGGGGAAATATCTATGGCTTGCCGAACGCTTGAAGTTTTCCAGAGTGGAAATCATTCAAAAGGCTGAGAAGCCCTCTCTCCATCTCCTGAACGTCTGAGACATCGGTGAGGAAAGAGTGCTGAATGGGAGCTGGCTGTGCACCTTTTCCTTCTCCACCCTGAGGTCTGGTCTTTTCTTTCATCACTCTGCAAAGACAATGCAATAAAAACATTAATTGCATACGATTATCTTTTAAAAAGAGAGAATTATACATATATATTATATATTATCTTGCTTTCCAAATATCTAATACTACAGAATACTCACATACATGCAGCAGTATTATATATCACATTTAAATTTGTTGCTCCTGTTTCCTTTAGAGCCTCAAGACAAATGATGTTCACCAAATATTAATAACGTGTAGTTCTAGGTGGTAGAATTTTAGTGTTTTAAATTTCTTCTTTGAACTTTTCCTGTGTTTGAATTTTTACAATAAATACAAATCATTTCTATGACAACAATGAAGCCACCCTTTTTTAAAAAGTAAAATTACCAAAGCACTCTCAGCTTAGTTAAAAAAAAAACAAAACCTGTATATTTTGTTCCCTTTTCCGGCTAATGCATCAACTGTGTCCATAAGTTTTCTCATTCTATTTTAGTAGGAGACAAAGTAAGGGCCTTCAAACCAATCATTCATTCTGCATGTTCTAATCCCTACACACTGTTACCTTCATAACGTTTTTTCTAAATTACATATAATATGTGCCTCAACTGTTTTAAAAGTTAAGCCAAGAGAAAAAAAGTGTTAAAGAATTACTGGATTTAGTATTTACTTTGATAGCATGTTGCTGTGATAATATGAAAGAAAAAAAATTTACCTTTTTAACTTTGGTCGCTGTGAAGTTGACTGTGATGCAGGATTTGAAAACCCTGTGCTTTTACTAACTGGAATGGAATTTTTTTTGGCATTAACAACCTGAGTAGAGTGGGCACTGAAAGACTTAGGACTCCTCCTCTTCACTTTCCGCTCCTCCATTGTTCTAAGTTCCTTATTGCACCAAGGCCAGCTTCTTATGACCTAAGGAAATACAGCAAAATTATACATACATGCTAGAATATACAAAAATGAAAGGGGTTTAAAGACCCATTTCATAGGCTGATAGCAATATATCAAGAATTTATTCACTCATCCCACAAATATTTACTCTATTCCACCTGCCAGGCACTATTCTGGATATTGGGAAGAAGGTAGTGAACATGACAAAGTTCCTGTCCTCAAAAAGCCTACATTATAGAAGGGGAACAATACATAAAAAATGAACAAAATAGCCATGTGATATTCTCAGCCTGACTCAAGCTCTAGGTGGTCTTTAGATCTCCCTGCTTAAATTTATTCTTAGAAGAACCACCCAGATTCAAACAGATGTATAACTGAAAGGGGTATCTGCATTTTAACTAATAACTAGAAACCTTATTTCAACCACCAAGCAGAAACTCAGTCTCTGCCTAAGGATAAAACTGATCCTAGTTCCTTGATCAACTTAAGTTCCATAAAATTAAATTTGTTTCATGACTATTTTGAGTATACTTTCTCTACCTATTTCCAAGGATACATGAAACTGTATTATATATGTTTAGGTTTGCTAGTATCAAAAAAGTTACACTATGAAGTTCCAGCTGGCCCTTCCATAGAGAACACAAGTCCAATATTCCCCCCTTACTTCATGTATTAATCAGCTCTATTTTCCTAACAGCCATCTATCAAAAAATACCCTTCTACATTTTCTTTTTACTTCTGCATACTATTAAATTCTTAATTATATTGTTTCCTGTATCATGAGATGAGAAATTTACATGGCTATTTACCTCATCAGACTGTAAAGTGCCTTAGCAGTATTAGCCCTTTCTGTGTACACTGTGTTGAATCTAACCATGCTATGACCATTCCAAAAGATTCAAATCCACTGATTACACTCCTAACATAATTGAGAATTTTAATGAAAACAGATTTTTTGCCCTTGTCTAAACTTGGTGCCACTAGCACTGGAATTTAAACCATTTCAGCTCGGTTGGCTCAGGCTGACTCTAGACAATCACAACTGGAACTATGATACTTCCAGAGAAGAAAAGGTTTTAAAGGAAAGGCTCTAATGACCAGTCTTTAATCCTAGATACGAAATATAAATTCATTCAAATCCTGGCTAACAATTTTTCCTTTAGTAATAGAACAGACATTTTGGCGTTGTTTCAGCATGCAACACAAATTAAATGGAATTTTAATAAGCAACTGAATAGAGACAATGGGATATCAGTTCTCCAAAGAGGTAAGGATCTGTATAAACTTGTGTTACACATAAACACATTAACCTTCGAATTTAATGATGCTAATGCACATTTGGTGATATAAGAACAAGAAAAAAAAAAACCTAGGAAGTAAAGTAATGCAAATAAACCAATAGTGGCTTAAACTATGATGTACTGAAGGGCCAGAGCCTGAAATTTATCCGTTTTTGGAAGGCAAATCTCTGCCACAAGAGAACCGAAATCTTTCCTGTACACCACGTAGCAAGGAAGCTTTTAAAGAAGGCCTTCGCAGACTGCTCATAGTTACTCACACACTGGTTTTGATTGCCAGGAACCCACAGCTTCCAAACAGGACCACTAGGAGTCCCTCTTGACTTCACCTCATTCCCTTTCCCCAATCAGCCGACACGGTGACCCTTCAGTTCTCCGAATTGAGCAGTGGCCAGAGTGGGTGGTGGAAGGGGCCTAACAGAGACACTGCGGGAGCGCTTTTCCTTCCACTTCCTACCTGAGGAAGGAGAGGATCGGGGTCCTCTTCCTCAACCTGCAAAGACCCCAGAGGCTCCGAAGCCACCGCCGCAGCTGCAGCCGCCGGTAATACTGCTGCAGCTTAAGCCGGGATCACATCCCGGACCCAGCTCCTCCACAGCAACTTTTGTTTACGGAAGTGATGTAAGGAGGCGGAGCCTCCGTGCCCCTGGCGGGAGCCTCGCCTCTTCCTGCCCCACCAGTGCGGCTCCCGTCTCCGCCCTTGGTACCTCATTGCTTCCACTCTCCTGCCCTCAATTGTACTTTAGGCGGACGTGGAAAGGGAGACTCATAGTTGGGCTTTTATTTTGGGTTCTGTGGCCCAGACGCACAGAGGGCTAAGGGACGGCGGTAGAGGCAGGAACGGGAAACTCAGTGCCCTTTCCGGAAGCTGCCCCGCCCCCTCGGTGAGTGTCGGTTCCCACGCACTACAATTCCCAGCATGCTATTCGAGCAAGCCCGGAGGCGGAACCGGAGTGTCGCCATAGCAACTGAATCAACTACCTCCCCGGGACGTCTCAAGGTAAACCAACTTTAGCTTGGAAGGCAGCGTGAAAAACCGTAATTCTGTCTAGGGACCCGGGCCAAGCCCCTAAATGAGATTTTATTACTATTAAAAGTTACTCTGTTCAGGCTCTAGACATACTACACTCACTACAGTGTACGAGGTAGGTGTTAATATTCCCCGTTTTAGAGATGAGGACTCTGACACTCGGAAAGGCTTAATAAATCCACGTCTCTCTGTCACCAGGACAGTTCTTCCATTATACATATTTCTTCTGGAGAAGGAATTGTGGATTGTGAGAGATGGACTATCCTAAATGAGGGGAGAAATCCATGTTTCATTCCCTAGTCTGGATATTATTTACCGTGTGGTGTTAGAGTTGGGGAGGTATTAGGTTTGTAGATCTTTAGAGACTCTGGATAGTTTTAGGTTTATAGATCTTGTAGATAGTACCACATATTTCTCCTGAATTTGCTACTGAGGAAACTCTATCTAGAGATTGATATCAATATATCAATGCTAGAGAGGCAGAGTAAAGGAGAAGCCAAGTATTCTAGTTTGGGATGTTTTGCCACCACCACTCCCTCCATTTTTAAAAATTTGGAAATGTTTTAAAAAAAAAAAAACAGAATGAACATTCATGTGTACCATCAGAATGGTAGGATGTTGCATTTTGTCATTTTATATTTTTAAATGAAAGAAATAGAACATTACAGATTAAGTGGGTGCCCCTATTCCCTGTACCACTCTACTTCCCTTCTGAGAGGCAACTATAATCTTAAATTTGATAAGCAGCTTGTTAATCTAGGTTTGCTTTCACTATTACTATGTGTTTATAAGCAATATACAGAATGGCTGGGCTTTTGAAGTTTTACACGAATATTTTGTGTATTGATCTACAACTTGGCTTTTTCATTCAACTCTGTTTTTGAGATCTATCCACATCGATACATATGGCTAGACTTCTTTTGTTTTGGCTATAGAGTATTCTTTCAAATAAGTTTCCCACACATTATTTGGTAATTCCTCTAGTGATGGATAAATTTAGGTTGTTTCCCATTTCTCACCATTACAAACAATGTTGTAGGGTACAGTCTTCTCGGTATCTTTTCTCAATGTCTCTTAACTAATCTCTGAATTATTTTATCTGTATGAGCAAAGCTTGCAAACTGGTGATTCATATGCTATTCTAATTTTTTCAAATTGGTTGCTAACAGTTAAAGTGGAAGGAATACAATAAATGGATGTCATCTCATTCATTTGGCATTCTAATCATAATGGGAAGATCTGAACACACTAGATCTGCACTGTAACCTGGCATCAATAGGTCAAGCTGCCAAGTGACTCTTTCCTTTGGATCATTTCAGTTGCTTTCTAGTTTTTCTCTAAGTCCTTCTGCCTTTAGTACTCATCTGAGGCCAGTGGTATTTACATTTGCAACCCCTAATATAATGTAGGGACACAATATGTATCCTTACAAATGTACATATTTCAGGTCTTCAGAGTTCTGTATTGAGTCCCTTTTTTGGCGAGAGACTGTTGTAGGAGGTCAGAGGGCATCTATGAACCAGATGGATAAGAGTCCTATAGTGAGAGATCTTACAGTCTTGATAAAGGAGATTAACAACAAATTAGTAAACAAACAAGAGAGTTTCAGTTAGTGAAAAGTGCTCTGAAATAACAGCTTAAGATCATAGGGTGTTACTGTAAGGTGTGGGGTACTGAAGAGGGAGTGTCAGGGAAGGCCCTTCTGAAAAACCAACTTTAAGGGTTGAGATACGAATGAAGATATGAATGCATTTTACTGCTAGCTGCTTTGGAAAAACAAACAAGGAGCCAGCCATGGAATGATCTGGAGGAAGAACATCCTTGGGCAAAATATATGGTTAAACCACAGGTCTTTAGGCACAAATGAGCTTGGCATGTTTGAGGAAGCAAGAGGTCTGTGTGGCAGATTGTACTGATTAAGAGATAGAGTGCATGAGATAGAGCCACAGAGGTACAATTTGGAGTGTGATATCTTTTAATTTTTATTTTTTAAAAATTAGTTTTATTTGATTTAAATTCAATTAACTAACATATAGTGTATTGGGTGCCTGGGTGGCTCAGTTGGTTAAGCGACTGCCTTTGGCTCAGGTCATGATCCTGGAGTTCCAGGATCGAGTCCCGCATCGGGCTCCCTGCTCAGCAGGGAGTCTGCTTCTCCCTCTGACCCTCCCCCCTCTCATGTGCTCTCTCTCTCTCATTCTCTCTCTCTCTCTCAAATAAATAAATAAAATCTTTAAAAAAACAAAACAAAACATATAGTGTATTATTAGTTTCAGAGGTAGAGTTCAGTAATTCATCAGTTATATATAACACCCAGTGCTCATTACATCAGGTCCTTCCTTAATGTCCATCACCCAGTTACCCCATCCCCCCACCCCTCCCCTCCCGCAACCCTCAGTTTGTTTCCTGAGATTAAGAGTCTCTTATGGTTTGTCTCCCTCTCTGATTTCATCTTGTTTTATTTTTCCCTCCCTTCCCCTATGCTCCTCTGTTTTGTATCTTAAATTCCACATAGGAGTGAAATCATGTGATAAATGGCTTTCTCTGGTTGACTTATTTCATTTAGCATAATACCCTCTGTTCCATTCATGTTGTTGCAGATGGTAAGATTTCATTTTTTTTTTTGATGGCTGAATTGTATTCCATTGTATATATATATACACATCACATCTTCTTTATCCATTCATCTGTCGATGGACATCTGGGCTCTTTCCATAGTTTGGCTATTGTGAGCATTGCTGCTATAAACATTGGGGTTCAGGTGCCCCTTCAGATCACTATGCTTGCATCTTTTGGGTAAATAGTAGTACAATTGCTGGGTCATAGGGTAGTTCTATTTTTAACTTTTTGACGACTGCCATACTCTTTTCCAGAGTGGCTGTACCAGCTTGGAGTGTGATTTCTTTTACCTGAAATCTAGAGTTCTTCCCTAAGAGAAATTTTGTTCTTTGAGATTTACTAGAATTTCCTTTAAGCTGCAAAAATCCCTCCTTTGGAATTACTGTTAAATGGACGTCTTGTATAAATTATGCTAATAAGATACCTTCTTCCTAAGGACAACATTTAAAGAATAAGAGCTTTGATCAAGGGCGCCTGGGTGGCTCAGTTGGTTGGGCGACTGCCTTCGGCTCAGGTCATGATCCCAGAGTCCCGGGATCGAGTCCCGCATCGGGCTCCCTGCTCGGCGGGGAGTCTGCTTCTCCCTCTAACCCTTCCCCCTCTTGCGCTCTCTCTCTCTCTAATAAATAAATTAAAAAAAAAAAAAGAGCTTTGATCAACAACACTCTCTAGCCCCACCACTAATATACTCTGTAGCATAGGTAGGCAAGGAGGAGTGCTATTGGTGAATCTCCTGGTAGTGACGGTGATGCCAACATACCGGTTCACAGGCTCTGGACATAATAAGCCAGAATCTCTTGGGAACTCAGGAATCTCTCATTTTTAAAAAATTATTTTTCTTATGGAAAATTTCAAACATGTATCAAAGAAGACAGAATAGTACAATGAACCCATTGTACCCATTATCCACCTATTGACTCATGACCGATCTTGTTTAACTTAAACCACCCCCCCAGATTTTCTCCTCTTCTCTATTATATTGAAGCAAATCCCAGATATCATTTAATCCATAATATTTCAGTATTGATCCCTAAAAGATAGAAAAAACCATAACCATAATATCACTATTATTCCAACAGTAATAATAGCTTAATATTATTAAACATCCAGTCAGTGTTCAAATTTGCAATAGCATCGTAAATGTCATCAGTTTTTTTTCACATTTCATTTGAATCAGGAATATTTTTTTGGAAGTCCTCAGGTGATGAATGGGTTTGGAAGCCAATGTTTTACATCCTCATTTCCTAATTTCTTTACATACAAACATGCATTGTCCTTCCCCTTGAGAAGGTCACATTCTAAAGGAAAAGGCAGGTATCTCAACCCAAAGCAAATGGCTATTCTACCTCAGTGCCTGGAAAAGAGTCATCCCCTTGTTGTCCCTATGGTTCTTATAGGGAAGAGGTTTTGTTTTGTTTTCATTTGGAAGCCTATTCATCATTTGCTAAGTGTTCCTTCCCCTACTTTTCCTGCCATACCAGAATGCATAGGCCAGGATAGGTCAGGCTCAATGCTTCTTTGCATGCTTGGCTCTGGAAACAGCTAAGCCCTAAAACAAATGAGCTCGCCATATTCACAAAACTGAAAGAATGCCAGGGTATACTGGTCTACTCTAAGATGTACATGTTAGGCATTAGTGAAGGGCTCAAGAATAAACACAGAGATGCTTATAATTGTATTTTACTGCTAGCTGCTTTGGGAAAAAAACAAAACAAAACAAGGAGTAAACAGCAGACCTGAAAAATTACAAAGACTTAGACATTTACAGAATTCTCACATATATGGTCTTTGATTTATTTGTCTTCTTCATTAGACCATAAGTTCCTTGAGGGCAGATATCATGTTTTTATTTTGTATCTTAAGCACATTGCATAGAATGTGACATAAAGTAGATACTCGGTTAATGTGTGTGTTGTGAATTGATGAAGTTCTCTAATTTTATTTCTGAAAGGAAAGTGATTTCCACAATTCCTCTTTAAACTCCAGAGTCCAAAGATCTAGGCCCAGTCTCAGTGCCAATCAGATAACATCACTAATGCCCAGGAAAATGCTCTTTTTTAGGTGGGCAATTTGTGTTTTGGTATACCAGCCTTCATACCAAGGAGATCTGATGAAGAAACTAGTCCAAAAGTTTTGGGAAATTGTTAATTGAGTAATTATTTTTCAACTTAATATTTGGGATAGTTTTAGTTTATGATTTTCCAAAATTAAGGTTTTAATGCAATTTCACATTCACACTTCCTTTTTATGGTCAAGAGTAGTTAATAGGATTAGGGAATGGTTATCAGCAAGATACGAGCAAGAGGACAATTCATCTTTCCAATATCTTTTCTCCAAGTTCTTGTCCTAGGAACACTCCAACTTTAGAAGAAGGCTTGTGTTATAGGCTGAACCAGAAAACAAAGTATACCATGGACCAGCAAATTAGCTGTACTGCATGACAACCCTTCCATCCAGTTTTCTCTCTTTTGTTGAATTTTAATTTAAGTGTAGCAGTATTACCAAAGAGTACCACAAGACTGGTAAAAAATGCTTGTAGGGATAGCTTACAGTACAGAAGAGAAAGTAGAAGATGGGGATAGAGGTAAGGAGGCAAGGAGGAAGGGAAGAGTAGAAGGGACCCTCATAGCACTTTGTTTATATTTCTAACAAGGAAATTTTAAAATGTTATTTAAAACCTAAATTGCTACCACTCTGTCTTTTAAGAGTTGTCATAATTCTTGTTAAGGAGAAATAAATTTTATATAGGGGGAAAGGGGGGATGAAGCTCTAGGCAGATGGCCCATTGTGTGTCATAATATAGCAATGAGAGTTGGATATGCACAGGAGGGCAGGAGTCTGAGTTTCGGGATATGAAACTGAGAAAGTTGAATTGTTCTATATAGTAAAGTGGGAAGAATTGTTCACTGTGGTAAGGGGTAGGGGTTGGGAAATGTTGAGAAAAAGGACAGCAAAGAAGGGAGCAGAGTGAGAAAGGAGAGTCAAAGTGGTGGGAAGGAGAGGACTTTAAAAAGATCAATGAAGTCTGTTGTCCAATTTGTAATTGTTAGTGTTGCTGTAGTTACACACACACACACACACACACACACACACAGACACACACACACACACACCTTCCATGCTTCCAAATTTCAGGATAAATCCCCTTCAAGCTCAAAGCTTGAATGAATTAATCATTATGAAAATCAAGGAAAAAGCACTGTATTCTCCATCTTTGGGAAATTTACAGACAACAAGAGCAATATGTGTGTAACAATAAAGTGATCTATAAACGGCACCATGTCAGGTGAAGCAGGAGCTTAGAGTCCAAGGTGATGGGGAAAATTAAATCATAGTCTATGTTATAATCTTAGAAAGAATGAGAGAGATGAGTTTTCCACTCCATAAAGACAAGTATTCAATTTCACTTCACTCTTTTTTTTAAAGATTTTATTTATTTATTTATTTTAGAGAGAGAGAGCATGAGTGGGGGAAGGGGCAAAGGGAGAAGGAGAGAATCTGAAACAGACTCCATGCTGGCCCCAAACCTGTCACGGGGCTGGATATCACGACCCTGAGATCATGACCTGAGCCAAAACCAGGAGTCGGTTGCCCAACTGACTGAGCCACCAGGCACCCCTCAATTTTGCTTCACTCTTAAAGGGTAAGGGGTACATGGGATGACACCTGATAATATGCTGGTGTCTTCTACTAGTCTTAGCTACTCAAGGAATGAACTAGGTTTTATACATTTTTATATTACCAAAGCCTAGCATAGTGTCTGGCATACAATAGAAGATTAGAAAATATTCATTAAATTAATGAATAAATGAGGAAAAATTAGACCCATATGATGGCAAGTGGCAGAATGGCATTATTATTAAATCAAGTGTCACCATTAACTCAGATTACTTTCAAGAATTAGAATTTAGATTGAGTCTTTGTCATACCTGCCTCTGATCTCCAGGTGGCAGTATTATCTCATATTAAATTGTTTTGAGACCAGATTCCATTTAACTTTTGAGACCATAAATTAATTAAAATAAAAACCCAATTCTTAGTTTATTTCTGTAATTGTACAGAGCCAAAGAAGAAATAAAATATAACTACATGAGATTATGGCCTTTTCTTCCAGTTGCAACACATGAGAATTACTGGTAGTTCCCTAATTCAAGCAGTTTCCAAAACATTGATGGTAAATACAAATTTGGGTACTTTGTTTACAAAACACATGTATTCCTTCAAAGTATGAAAATGTGTGTGGGGGGGGGATAAAATGAGTAAGCAATAATATGTCTAGAAATAAATCATCTCCCAACAAATAGGGTGATGAGATTAAATACAAGATGGTCAGTTAAATGTGAATTTCAAATACACAAAGAATACTTTACTTGTATAAGTCCCGTGCAGTATTTGGGACATCCTGATACTAAATATTCCTTGTCTATCTGAAAATCACCTTCAACTGGTCATCCTGCATTTTTCTTTGCTAAATCTGGCAATTGTACTAACAAATATTCTGTTGTTTTTAATTCCAAAATAAGCAGAACTTCACCAGGTCTGCAGGACACAGTGGTGTTTCCTTATTTGGAGAGATGGAAAGGAAGTAGCTGGTAGGATCGGCTTCCTTGTCCAACCTTCTGCTCGTGTGCAGATCAGAGTTCTTTAGCTGAGTAGCTTATTTTCAGGAAACTGACCCTTCAGGCAAGTGCAGACAGTATAGTCTAAAGAGGTTATTTTATACAAACACGGTGTTTTTTAGCATTTGTGAGTCTGGTTGTAAAAGCCAAGCTCTGTGAATAAGCAAGGAGATCCTTGGATCCCTTCACCTCTGATTTATACTTTTCGGAGGTACCTGATGCATACCTAATGCATACCAGTTATATCAATAGAAATAGATGAATTATTTATGGAATAAACCCTATTTCAAAAAAGTAAAGAATTCTCTGGTAAATTAAATCATATGTCATAGTTTTATGCACATTTGCATTTTTAAAAAGTATTTATTTGAGAGAGAAAGCTCTAAAATACGCACGTGTGCACACGAGCCAGGGAAGGGACAGAGGGAGAAAGAGAGAATCTCCAGCAGATCCCCACTGAGTGTAGAGCCCAATATGGGGCTTGATCTCAGGACTCTGAGGTCATGACCTGAGCCGAAATCGAGTGGACTGCTTAACTGACTGAGCCACCCAGGTGCCCCACACATTTGCATTTTTAATGTAAGCATTCCCTATCTTCCAGATAAAATGTGCTTCAAAACTTCATTTGCAAATATTTCTGAATTCAAAATAAGCTTTCCATAGAAACATTATTGTATTAATCAGATCTTCAGGTTACCTAGTAAAAGTTTATTTAATTGGTTATATGACTGAAACACTATTTGTAGTTAAATTCTCTCTAAAGCTTAAAGTAATAAAAGTATTTTACTTTATTTTATTTTAAGATTTTATTCATCCATTTTTTAAAAAGATTTTATTTATTTGACAGAGAGAGACACAGCGAGAGAGGGAACACAAGCAGGGGGAGTGGGAGAGGGAGAAGCAGGCTTCCCGCTGGGCAGGGAGCCCGATGCGGGGCTCGATCCCAGGACTCTGGGATCATGACCTGAGCCGAAGGCAGACACTTAACCGACGGAGCCACCCAGGCATCCCAAAAAAGTATTTTAAAGAGCAAGAAATTGAAAATGTTTTTAAAATATTGAATATTCATATTTGAGGAAATACCAATGACCCATGTTTATCTTACTCTTGCTCTGTGCCAGAAGCCATTCTAAAGACTTTAAATGGATTAACTCATTTAACCCTCATAATAACCCTAGGAGGTAGATTCCATTATGATCCCACTTCACAGATGAGGAAACTGGGACAAAGGATAAATAGTTGCCCGAAGTCACACAGCTACTGAATAGAACTGGGATTGAGGCAGCCTGCGGCCACCTTAACCACTGTCCACCACAGCTACATTAACTTCGAATAAAGAGTTAAGGGAATTGTCTGAAGATTTTGAAGGTGACACCTATCTGATCACTGTCTAGGATAGTACACAGTATCGTTCACTGAGCCTGGAACAGTTCAAAGTGAATGGTGGGTCTTTTCTTAATTTCGATGCAGTATGAATACTACTTTGGTGCTTACCAACCATAATGGAGTTATTTGGGAATTTATAAATGGAATGAAGGATGTCAGAAAGAGGAAGAAAGGTTTCCCTGAGGTAACTGGATGAGAGTTAATGAGAAGTGGAAGTGGATTGAAGGGTACATCTATGTGGGGTATGAGAAAGAAATTTTGGGGGTGGAAATCAGTTATCAAGCCGAGACCTGACTGGAAGAATAAGGAGGAGGAGAATCTGACTTTGCATGAATTGGGAAGGAGAGGTGGGAGGGATATTGCCCTGTATTATTGTTAATTCTCTCTAACTTGCTTAGATTTGTGATTACCTGGGTGGTTCTTGTGCCCCCCATTTGTGGCAGTAGTGGACTTGCCAAAGGCCCCTGCTCTAGGTGGTGGTCTTCCACGTGCTGAAGGCAGACTCAAACTTCCCTTCCCAGTTGGTTGCCTTTAGACACTCTGTCTACCCTTTACCCTTCCCAAAGAGATAAGAGATAGTGAGAGTGGAGGGGAAGAGCCCTGAACTTACTATTTAGGGAGCAGGGTTCTGACCCTCCTACCTAACTAGTTCTCTAACCTTTGGCCTCTGTTTCCTAAGCTGTGAAAATGGTGATGATTTTACCCACTTCGTGATGTAAGCACCTGGCAAATATTAGCTCTGGTCCCATTTAATCTTCACGACCGTATGAGGGTTCATTCCCATTTTCCAGATGTGGAAAAGGAGGCTCAGAGAGGTGAAAGCCCTTGTTTGAGAGCACACAAGGGCTAACAGTGGAGATAGGCACCCCTATTGTTTAGCGCTGATGCTGCTGATCTTGCCTTTGCTGTGCAGCCTGCAGCAGAAAAGGAAATCAGTGGAATGAAATGGTTTACAGTGTTTTTCCGGAGCAAAAGTTTTAAAAGCCTTTTACTACTGCAGTCCTGATAAATAGGAAAAAAATAAGTAAAACCTAGAAATGTATTTCCCTAGGATAACAAAAATGGAAAGGTTTTTTAACAGAAGATATGTTTATGCACATTCAAGAAAGCTTTCAAATTATGATTAAGTATACACTTGCAGCATTCATTCATTATAATGATTTTTATTTGAAAAATTATTCTCTACTGCATGGGTAATGCAAACTTATTCAGCATGTATTTACTGAGCGTCCACTCTATGCCATGTATTTTCTAGGCTAAGTGAACAATACAGACAAAAATCCCCGTTTTCATGGAGCTTGTATTCAAATGTGAGCATGGCCAATTATGTATGAATTAACCAAATCATCGTTACAGAATAGAAAGGGATGAGTGTTAGGGGAAGAGATTGAGCTGGGAAAGGGAGTAGTGTTGTGGGTGGGTGGTTGCAGTTTGGGATGGGGCGTTCCAGGAAGGCCCTAATTGCGCAGGTGAGTTTTGAGCAAAGACTTGAAGGAAGGGAGGAAATGGATCTTGAGAATACCTGGGGTCAGAGCAGAGGAGGGACCAGCACCATGGTGTAAGATGGGAGTATGCCCTGTGTGTGAAAACCAGTAGAGGCCAGGCTGGCTGGAGGGGGATGAGCGAGAGAAAGGGCAAGAAGTGGTGGGGTTGAAGAGACAAGGCTATATGGGCGCAGGGTGGGGAGGGCTATGTGGATTACATGGGGCCTTGCAGGCTATTTTAAGGCTTTTTCTCTTTGAGAAGTGGAAGCACCTGGAGAGTTTTGAGCGGAAGAGTGACATGATCAGGTCCATATTTTGATAGATCACTACATCATATTGCTGTTGGGGATAGACTGTAGAAGGTAAAGGGGAGAAGCAGGGAAGCCAATTTGGAGAGCATTGAGGTGATCCACGGGAGAGATGATGGTGCCTGGACCAGGGAGGCAGCTGCTACGGAGGTGAGAAGTGGTCAAAACCCAGATGAGTTTTGAAGGTAAAACTAACAAGGTTTACTGAGAGATTGGGTGGGGCTGTGAGAAATAGTCAGGAATGGCCCCCAAGTTTTTAGCCTGAGCAACTGCAAGAAGGATTTTCCATAGACTAAGATGGGAAGACTTGTGTGTTAGAAGTGTATGGGAGGGAGCAGGAAGTTCACTTATAGTTGTGTTATGTTTGAAATGATGTTTAGACATCCAAGTGGAGATGTTGAATAAACATTGTATATTTGTCTGGAGCCCAGATCTTGCCTGCAAATATAAATTTGTCAAGCATATTATTGGTATTTAAAACTATGAAGTTCTATGAGATCACCAAAAAAATGCAGGCAGAGAAAACTACTAAGGACTGAGCTCTGGGAAAAAGGAGGAACAGCAAAATTAGAAAATGGAAACAGAAAAGACTAGAAAAGGAGAAAATGAAAAATATCCACAGAATGTGTACCATTCACCTTTTGGCTCGTTTCATTCCAGATCTTTTTTCCTTCTATGTATATGGCTACCTTTTCTAAAAGTTAGTCTTAGAAATGTATTCTAAAATATCACTTTATAGATCTCTTTAAAAATAAATTTTGAGTAGATTAATGTATATATGTGGTATTCAAGTAAAAGGTAGTGAACGTTTTATAATGAAAAGGAACTCTCCTTTCCAGAGACAACCTGTGTTATTGGTTCCATCTCATTCATGTATAAGCATATGAATGTATGTGTGTGTCTGTGTATACAGATGTGTTTCCCACCCCTCACAGATAGGCTATGCACATTGTTTGCGACTTCCTTTTTTCACCTAACAATGTATCTTAGATTTTGTTCCATATTGACTATACAGAACTGCCACTTTCTAAATATTGTAGTATATTAAGAGTTGATTAATATGATAGCTACCCAGACTTTTCTAGTCAAACCTGTCAAGTGAACATGCCCTGAGGGGCCCCGCACACACACTCGAGGGTCAGGCTGAGCTTTCGGTCTGTCTGTCCTTTTATCCTGTTTTTCCTTCTGACCATTCAGTTCTTGGTTTCTTCTTTTTCTCCTTATGGAAACCTATCTACCAGGAATTGCATCCTCCCACAGTTTTTCTTGTTTTCTTTTTTGTCCTGAGAAAACATAGCTGTTCATTCCCTAAATATGTAAGCATTTCCTACCTCTTTGGAATATAATGTGAGTTAGGGGACAGAGTCTACAGGAGCGCATGCCTAACGGGAAATGCAGGCTTGTAAACAATGCCACGTGAAACATGTGGTGACATAGATATGAATGGAATGCTTTGGAAGCATGGGGAGTAGAAGGGGGAAAGGGGAGACTAACCTGGCATAAAAGGTGTAAGACAGATAAGCAGAAGTACAATATATATGGCCAGACAAAATGGTTTCTGTCCTCGGGCCTAAGATAAGCAACAAATTCCCTGGCCTGGGTGAGCAGGTCCTGTATGACCTGGCTCTAAGGTGTTTGCCTTCTTTCCTTCAGACCCTACTTGCTGTTCTCTGTCCTTCGAGGCACTTCCATAACTCTGCTCTCACACATTCTGTTTCCTTAGCCTCGAATGGCCTTCCATATCTTCCACCCCTCCAGAGTTCAGTATTCTTCATGGTAGCATCATCATGAGAATGAGAATAGCCAAATAAGCAGTACAAATCATTTTAGTAGCTAAAACCTGTTATGCACAAATTTACAGTCTCATCTAATCCTTTTGACACTGTATGAGACAGGTACTGTGCTAGCTCTATTTTAAAATGAGGATATTAAGGGTAAAAGATATTAAGTAGACTACAGAAGTCACACAATTAGTCAGTAGTGCAGCTAGGATTCATACCTAGCTCTAGCTAATCCTAGAGCCCACCTCTTAACTTCCGTTGCTGCTCAGAATTAACTCTTTAGTAAAATAATTCGGCAACTTAAATATCTTAAACAAAAATTTCTTCATCAGTACGCCAGTAGCATTATCTCCTCACTTACTGTACAATTACTTTTTACTTTTATTTTTCTAAATAGCAAAAGTTATGTCTATCATAGAGAATTTAAAAATGCAAATAAGGTTAGAAGAATAAGGAAATTATTACCCATAGTCCCACATTCTGGGGGAAAAAACAATTTTAATCAACAGAGTTCATCCTGTATGATTCCATTTATATGGATTCTGGAAAAGGCAAAGGGAAAAACAATGGTTGCCAGAGGTTGGGCTACAAAGGGCATTAGGGCTGATAGAAATGTCCTGTATCTTTTTTTTTTTTTAAAGATTTTATTTATTTATTTATTTGAGAGAGAGAGAATGAGAGAGAGAGAGAGCGCACACATGAGAGGGGGGAGGGTCAGAGGGAGAAGCAGACCCCCTGCCGAGCAGGGAGCCCGATGCGGGACTCGATACAGGGACTCCAGGATCATGACCTGAGCCGAAGGCAGTCGCTTAACCAACTGAGCCACCCAGGCGTCCCTGAAATGTCCTGTATCTTGATTATGGTGGTTGTTACATGACTATGTATATTAAGATTAACAGAACTATACACTAAAAAAAGTACATTTTACTGTATGTAAATTATACCTCAATAAATCTGACTGAAAAAAAGTAGCACCTTGAGGTATAGCTTTCCTCACTTTTTCCTAGCATATATAATAAATGTATATCTTGAAAACTGATTTAGTTTTTATTAATATGCTTTTGAGAACATTTTAGATTTACAGAAAAATTGCAAAGTTCTCAAATCACCCCTCACGTTATTAACATGTTCCATTAATTGATACGTTTGTTGTAGTTAATGAGCCAGCATTGATACACTTATTTTAACTAAAGTTCACAGATTATTCAGATAACCTTAGTTTTTACCTAGTGTTCTCCTTCTGTTGCAGGATCCTATCCAGGGTATTATATTTATTTGTCATGTCACCTGAGACTCCTCTTGGTTCTGACAGTTTCTCAGACTTCCTTGCTTTGATGACCTTGACAGATTTAAAGTACTGGTCAGAGATACTGTAAGATGTCTCACTGTTGGAATTTGTCTGATTTTTTTCTCATGATTAGACTGGAGTTACGGGTTTTGCAGAGGAAGACCACGGGGACTAAATGCCATTTTTATCACATTGGTGTGATACTTTATCACCTACTTTCCACTCAAAAATATATCAAAAACATATTTTTATTCACTTCATAAATCTGTAGCTGTCTTAATGGTGATAGCAATATTCTGTTGTATGGATGTGGCAAAATTCATTTAACCAATCACCTCTTGTTGGCCCCTACAGTATTTTACCATTACAACAAGTGCTTCACTATGTATATTTGTGCAAACAACTTTGCAGACTTGTCTGGTGATCTCCTTAGGGTGAATCTTGAGCTCTGAGGATCTGCTGAGGTGAACTGTATTCACTTGCTGTTGTTGTTGTTGTTGTTGTTTAAGGTTTTTGGCCCATAGTACCACATGTCCTCCAGAAAACTTGTTACGAATTCCAGCTTCTAGCAATGGTGTTTCAGTGCTCTGTGTCCTTACCTTCTAGCTAATGCTGGGTATTATTCTTTTCAACCTTTGTCAGTTGTAGTCGAAAATGTATCATGTTGCATTGTATTTGTTTTCCTGTTGGTGTCTTCTGCCAGACAAGGAGCTCCTAAAGGAAAAAGACTATATCCTATTCATTTTCCGATACCCACAGTCTAAATTACAGCCTGAAAGAAACAGGAACACCGCAGAAGGGAGGGCGGAGGGCGGGCTGGAATCCATCTGCGACTGTGTGATCTGACAAGAGAATCCATGCTAAGGAGAGTGTTTTCACCATCACTGGGTGCAATTGTATACTCTGGGCCAATGCCCTGTATACATTATGTAACCTAAAGGCGTGGCTCTAATAGTGTGAGCTCAGACCAAGTAGGAGAGAAATCAACACTAGACCGAAAGAGGGTAAACAGGATCTTGCTGTTTTCCTCAAATAACAAGTGTGATGGCTGGGTATTTATTTTACCAACTCTGAAAAGGAGGATCACCTGATAGTTCCTTTAAGCTGTAATGCCATTAATATATTCCCATATCACAGCTTTTTGAAAAAAAAATATATTTGTGAGTTCCAGATCTTTTTCTTTTAGTCGGTACCTTATGTGTCAGTCATAACTGCCAAAAATTTTATTATTCTTTTCTTCTATACACTTCTCTAATATTTTATTTACATTCTTCCTTGTAAAACATTGAATTTCTCCCCCTTTTCATACTCTGCTCTTCCCAATTCTCGGGGTCACTTATAAATGTATTATATAACCATACTGATAAATGCTATTATTTCAATTTGTCACTGGAAGAGGACACTATAGAAAAAGAAAAGGGAACATTTTTTTCATATTAAATATTTTTAGTTTTGTTTTCTAATTTTGTAAGGTTGACTCACTACTTATTAGCCTCTGAAAAAAGAAAAATGTTTTCAAGCTCTGTTTGTAACTCAGCAGACTTTTATGATTAAATTTTTCAATTTTAGTGGGAGATTTTCTCAAGGTGATGCTATTTGGAGTATACCTCACATCTAAGAATTTCCATATGTTGTTTGCAGCGACTTCCCCACCCTTTCCAGTTATCACTTAAACTCTCCCAGGATGTAGGAGTGCCCCTCCAATCTATGCTACAAACTGTGGGGCCAAATTGTAAGATGGGATGAGAGAGAGAGAGAGAGAGATCATAACATATATTAGGACACAATGAAGGGAAATTCAAAGATCCAGACAAGTTCCTGGAATAAGAAATGCTACAGTATTAAAATTAACTTTACACTTTGCATCTTTTTGTGAACAATAATCTCTTAGTAGCTAAATCTATCAGCAGAGAAAAATAATTGATGCTATTTTTTCTAAGTAATCTCTACGTCCAATGTGGGGCTTGAACTCAGGACCCCAGATCAAGAGTCACATGCTCTACCAACCGAATCAGCCAGGTGCCCCTAGTTGATGCTATTTTATTACATAAAAGAGAGAGGTTTACAAGATGGTGACAAAATATCTAAAACAAGTACTCTATAGTGAAACAAACCTAAGCATTGCTCCTTTCTGTTTATTAGTTTATCATAAAATTATTTTTCCTTTATATACACGTGGAGGTATAGGCATTTAAGTTGAATGCTTTAAAAATATGCCTTTAGTTTTATCTCCTGTCCTTAGCTATTGTCACATTAATTGTCTTGGTTGGATGACATAGAAATTATATTCAATAATTCCTTTCATGAAAACATTATCAATAATTATGGTATTTGAAAAGATAATAGTCTTTGAGTTAAATTAGTTGATACTTTAATAGCATATTTTTGTTGCTATGGATAAATTATATTTATTATTCAACTAACAGTGCTTAAACAACTTTACTCTTAACTCCTGTAATCTAGAATTTAGAATTGAGTTAAGATAAATAGAAGCCAGAAGAATAGAAGGTGGGAAACATTGAGGAAATTAAACGTCATTTAAATTATCAACATTTGTTTACCTGAGACTGTAACTGAGGGAGGAGGAAGAGGATCAGAATTGAGTTACAAGAAGTAGCTTCATACCGTTTCTATCTTTAAAGGATCAAACTTGAAAAGGATTCTAGAATGTTTCCTTGACAATATGAGGAAAGGCAATGTGGGCTCTAAGTCTCCTCTGTCACACTAGAGTTTAGGCATTTGGCTGGTAATCATCAGACATTTAGGGAAACTAAAATGAACATATCGGACTGAATCCCATGACTTTAATTCCAGAAAGTTAAATCTTTTAGAATAGACAGAATAATCTATTCTGCATTAAACCTTTCATATATGAAGTTAGACATAGAGATTTCCCAATAAAGTATTTTAGAAGTTTCCTAGACCCTATTAAGGTCTTTGGCAGAGAAGCCTGCAGAATGATGTCAGCCTAGTCAAATGTTTTGATAAAACAAGACCTTTGGATGGAGTGATAAATTTAGCCATATAAATCAGTCAAGATTTTTTGAACAACTGTGCAAACTAAATATGGCAGAGGCAGCCTTGCCTACATTAACAATAAGAAAACAGTATTAGTGTTCTCTGTTCCCATCAGGTTTCTGCCCTGCTCAGAAGCCGTCTGTCTGTCCCTACTTCTTAGAGAAGCAGCTCTCCAAATCTGTGCCATGGAACACTGGCTTCTGTAAGACAGTAACAGATCTTACTGAAAAATAGAGATGGCTGCTGAAAAACTTTTTTCTAAAATGTATTTTAAATTCTGTATATGTAAGAAAACTTCTGAACACCTCTACGAAATTATTAGCATGGGATAATCTTTGTTTAAGAATTGGAGTGCCAACTTCTGTGCAACCAAAGTCACTTTTAAAAAGTTAAAAAACCATAGAGACTGAAGTTACATGCCACACATGTAACAGACAAAAGATCAGATCCAGAATATATAAAACATGTGGACAAAAGATACGAACAGGTAATTCACAAAGGAGAAAATCAAAATGATCAACAAATACATGATGTTCAAATTACCAGTAATCGGGTGAATGAAAACTAAAATTAAAATAAATACCATTGAATACTGAGATTCACAAAAACTGAAAAGTCTGACAATGTTGGGTGTTGCCAAGAATGTGAAACAGGAGTCTCACACTGCACACGGGAATGTAGTAAATACCACTTTGGAGAGTTGACTGGCAATATATCTGGCAAATTAACGATGTGCTTAACGCATGGTCCAGTAGTTCTACTTCTTTTTTTTTTTTTTCCAGTAGTTCTACTTCTAAGTACACTCACAGACGTGTTACTTCTAGGTACAGTCACACACAGTGTTCATTGCAACAACAAGAATGAGAAGCAATATACATGTATAAATATGCCTAAATTGGAGAATGGATATACCGGGAAATATTCATTCATTGATGCAAGGAGTATTTATTGAGCACCTATGGTATGCCAGGGCTGTTCTGGGTATCAAGGATGCATCACTAAACAAACCAAAAATATCTGCTCTCACAGAACTTACAATTCATTGAGGGGGAGGGTGTGGGTTGGGGAGGAGAGATAGGAAAAATATGATGTATGGGAGATAGTGAGATGTGTTACGGAGAAAAATAAAGCAGAGAAGGGAAGTGGGGGGAGTTCTTGGGTCTTCAGGAGAATCCTACAGTGCAGGTGGCATCTGAGTAAGCCCTGGACAGTTGAGGGAGTGAGCCATGGGAGGCGCGTCAGAGGCACAGGAGGCTACAAATGTGAACACCTCGATGCAGGTGGGTTCCTGGCAAGTTTGAGAGACAGCATTGGTGGGGACGGGGGTGGGTGAGGAGGTGGCCAGTGCCTAGAGCCAGGTAGGCCTGAGATCACTTTGAAGATTTTATTTATTTATTTGAGAGAGAGAGAGAGTGCGTGCGAGCGCAAGCGGGGGAGGGGGAAAGGGAGAGGGACAAGCAGACTCCCCGCTGAGCACGGAGCCCAATGCAGGGTTTGATCTCGTGACCCTGAGATCATGACCTGAGCTGAAATCAAGAGTCAGAGGCTTAACTGCCTCAGCCACCCAGGCGCCCCAGGCCTGAGATCACTTTGAAAACCACCACTGTCATCACTGGGGCACAGGTTTGGGGCACTCACAATACGCCCAGCACCACTCCAAGCTTTTTAACACATATTTTGTTACTTAACACTCATACTCGTCTAAAGTCTGCTTTAGATATCCAGTCCCATTTCATAGATGAGGAAACTGAGTCATGAAGAGGATAACTTGATTTGGATCAGTAGATGATAGTGTGCTGACTCAAACCCAAGCCGATTAGCAGACTCTCTCAGCTGCCAGGCGGGCTGCCTCTTGCCTTTGTTCTGTCTGGTGCTGTGTGTCTTTCCCACCATCCTCAGCGATGCTTCAGGTCACCCACTGGCCTTGTTCACTGTCACTACCCTGAATTTTAGTCTCCTGTCTTCTGGAATCTGGGAAGAAATGGGATAGGACAGTGAACTTTTCCCTGGCCTTTCCATCCTTTCCATCTCCCCAGGACCAGCGCAGCAGGCTGTACCGGTCTGCGAGAACTTCCTGAGGAAGGGCTGGGGCAATTTCACAAGAGAGTTTCACAAGTTGGGCTTTTCAATTGATTCTCTTTTTTTTTTTTAAAGATTTTATTTATTTATTTGAGAGAGAGAGAATGAGAGACAGAGAGCATGAGAGGGAGGAGGGTCAGAGGGAGAAGCAGACTCCCCGCTGAGCAGGAAGCCCGATGCGGGACTCGATCCCGGGACTCCAGGATCATGACCTGAGCCGAAAGCAGTCGCTTAACCAACTGAGCCACCCAGGTGCCCCAGATTCTCAAAAGGGAGGGCAAATTAGGACATAGGCCCTTACAAGAACGTACCCCTTACCACTTATCCCTATTCTAACCTGGTTCCTCTCTATTCCTTTTAGGCACCTCCTTCTATGTGGAAACTTGGATATTCTCTTTATTATCTGGGCAAGAGCTTCAAACCTCATTACCTCCTAATCACTAGTTTTTTCTGATTTGTTAGTGGTAGTGGTGGTTTCACCTTCCATCTGCCACACGTATTTATGATGTTATTCTATTTCCACTATAAATTAAACTTTTCTAACTACACTCATTTTCCACAAATCTGAGGCTGAAAGAGGCCAATTAAAAAAAAAAAAAAGCCATCTTGGGTGTCTCACACTTTCTGAATCCAAAAGCAAATCTCTAAATACTTCAAAGTGAAGCTGAACAAATGGCACCAGCAGTTTTTAAAAAAACTGGGAGGTGAGGGGCACCTGGGTAGCCCAGTCAGTTCGACGTCTGCCTTCCACTCAGGTCATGATCCCAGGGTCCTGGGATCGAGTCCCGCATCGGGCTCCCTGCTCGGCGGGGAGTCTTCTTCTCCCTCTGCCACTCCCTCTTTCTCTCTCTGTCAAATAAATAAAAATAAAATCTTAAAAAAATTTTTAAAAAAAGCTGGGAAGTGAATGGCAAAAGCAAGTTTGGGGAATGTTTTTGGAATATGCTACCATTTGGGGTATAAAGATACTGTCTGTAAGGACACTTGAGACGCTGACAGAAGCAGTGGTCTCTGGGGGAGGTGCACTAGGCATCGTGGCTCAAGGGTAGCAGGTGGAGAAACTGGCTTTTCACTCTCGACCTTTTTGTACAGTTAGAAATCTGTTTTGTTTTGGTTTTTTTTTTTTACCAATATACATAATACATTTTTAAAGAACGTAATAAAAAACTAAAATTACCAGTCTGGAAGTGAACTATTGAAAATATGCAGTGATTTTTGTAACGACCTCTTTCAAAAGTACTTGGATATCGCAATCTATGCAATATTTGTTTTGCTCCGATGCACCTTGTGAAATGCAGCTCTGTTTTGTGAGGACAAAATGCAGGAGTAGACTTGATGCAGCACCTGATGTGAGGACCTGACTTGCGGTGTGACTCTCAACATCAGTGGCCACATTATGGGGAAAAAGAACGCTTCCTCATTTAAAATTTATGCATATTACTCTGTATATTAAAAATATGAGACATATTTAATAGTAGATATCATTTGTTCTTAAGAAACAGTTTTGATTTTCCTATGGATGAGTCAAAAATGGGGGAATAGCCAAATTTGATCATTTCTTGCAGTTCATCTGGGGGACAGTTTTGGCTGCCTACTTTAATTCAGACAGGCACTGTATCTACTGATTTTCTGATGGTGTTTCATCAAGATGTTATTACGGCAAAAAGCATTTAACTTTTGATGGTCATCCATGAATACATCATAATTATAAAAAGTACTCTGGGGTCAGTTAGCTTTGGGAAAGAATGAGTATGAAAGTCCTCAGCCCTTCTCTCTTACTGGTTCCCATTCACTCTCCCCATTTGTGAACCTTTGCTTTAGCCAGAATATTCTACTCCTTGTCTCCTGATTCCACTTCATTTCTTTTTTTTTTTTTAAGATTTTATTTATTTATTTGACAGAGAGATAGAGAGAGAGCACAAGTAGGCAGAGCAGCAGGAAGAGGGAGAGGGAGAAGCAGGCTCTCCACCGAGCAGGGAACCCGATGCGGGGCTCAATCCCAGGACCCTGAGATCCTGACCTGAGCCGAAGGCAGATGCTTAACTGACTGAGCCACCCAGGCGTCCCTCCACTTCATTTCTTACATTTTCCAGACCTTGTTCTTATTCTTGCTCTCATCTGGAACCCTTCCCCTCCACCTTTATTAATTATTATTATTATTGTTTAAGATTTTATTTAATTATGTGTGTTAGAGAGAGCGCAAGCAGGGGAGGGGGAGGGACAAGCAGACTCTGCGCAGAGCCCTATGGGGGCTCAGCGCAGGGCTCAGTCTTGACCCTGAGGTCATGACCTGAGCCGAAATCAAGAGTAGGACACTTAACCAACTGAGCCACTCAAGCAGCACCCCCTCCCTTCCACTTTTAAACCTATGCTTTTAGGACCAGAAGAAATCTACCTTTTCCTTTAAGATTTCCCTGACCATCCCCAGCTGCAGTGACATTAGACTCCACCAAACTCTTATCAAGTACCATTTCTTTACTTCACTTGATCATTATCATTTACTAGGAGCATTATAGAGAGGATACTCCCCCACCCCCAAGATGTCCATGTCCTAATCCTTGAAACCTATGAATATGTTAGGTTCCTCATGGTAAAGAGGAATTAAGATTACAGGTGGAATTAAATTTGCTAATCAGTTGATTTTAAGGTAGGGAAATTATCCTGGATTATCCAGGTATGCCCAATGGGATTTTAAGAGTCCTTAAAAGGGGAAGAGGGAGGCAGTAGAGATAACCAGAAAGATGCAGCTTGGGAAGGACTCAGCCTAGACATTGCTGGCTTTGAAGGGTGCCATGAGCAAGGAATGTGGGTGGTCTTAGAAGCTGGAAAAGGCAAGGATACAGATATTCCGATGAGAGCCTCCAGGAAGAATGAAGCCCTGCTGAGACCTTGATTTTAGCCCAGTGAGATTCATTTCAGATTTCTGATCTCCCAAGCTGTAAGTTAATACATTTGTATTGTTTAAGCCCTAAATTTATGGTAATTTGTTACAGCAACAATAGAAAATTGGGGCCACCTGTGTGGCTCAGTTGGTTGAGTGTCTGACTCTTGGTTTCAGCTCAAGTCTTCATCCCAGGGTCGTGAGTTCAGGCCCTGCGTGGAGCCAACTTTAAAAAAAAGAAAACTAATATACTAGGATTGCTTAGTTTTTTTTTTAGGTATTTTGACATCATCCTTTTAAGTGATTTTTAAGTTCTGAGAAGATGGCTATCAAGCCTTAAATATGTTGATAAGTCAACATCAAAACGTATATTGAGCATAGTATCATTATCCCAATTCTAAGAATCCAGGAAGGAGAGGGGAGAGTTAATCCACTGAGACACTGTATATTGACTTTGAGATGTCATATACACACACACAGCCTCTAACCAGTAGGGCAGTCATTTTCTGCTTTAATAAAGTTCTGATAGTGGCCATGAGTATTTATACTGGTATTAAAAAGCTCTCCTGAGCAAACTTGAAAGACAAGAATGTAATGTGTGCAGCTTCATACTGAGTCATTTATTCAATACACATGATGTGAAGGCTTTCAGATAGTTATTTTATTTTTATTTATTTTTTGAGAAAGAGAACAGAGCAGGTACACAGTGGGGCGGGGGTGGGAGGGAGGGGGCAGAAGGAGAGGGAGAGAGAAAATCTTAAGCAGGTTCCATGCCCAGCACAAAGCCCAACTCGGGGCTTAGTCTCATGACCCTGAGATCATGATCTGAGCTGAAATCAAGAGTCTGAGGCTCAACGACTGAGCCACCCAGTTGCCCCTCAGATAGCTCTTTCAGAAGGTGGTCCCATTGCTTGACTGATGTTTGTAAAGCCCGTAGTTAACATTTACAGGGTGCTCATTAAGAACCAGCAACTGTTCTAAATGCTTTACATATATTATCTCATTTTACCGTACAACCCCCAAAGTAGGGTCTATTATCATCCCCATTCTGAGGAAACCAAAGGACAGAGACATTGTGTTGCCTGGTGACCTAGCGCTTGTAAGTAGTGGAATGGTGAGTCTAGGAGACTAGGCAGTGAGTCTCCAGAGCCCAAGCTTTGAATTTTAACTTGTGCCCTCTTACTGGTTTATCATCCATTTCTTCCCACTTGAGGGCCTGTGGTGGTTAGGTAAAAGTTTAAAAATCAATGTTAACTAAAGGTGACTCTTACTCCATTCATTTTCCTATGTCTTTTCAATCAGATTTGTTTTCTAATCCGTATTTGGAAATTTTTACCTTATTTACATCTCAGTTTTTCTGCGTTATTAGCTTTGTCAAAGTTCAGATGGGTGCAGGAAGTAATCCATCATAAAAGGTAAATAGTACATACTGGGTTTACTCATTTATGAACATTCGGATTAGAAATTAAATTTGATGGGCACCTGGGTGGCTCAGTAGCTAAGCGTCTGCCTTCGGCTCAGGTCATGGTGCCAGGGTCCTGGGATCGAGCCCCGCATCAGGCTCCCTGCTCCGCGGGAAGCCTGCTTCTCCCTCTCCCACTCCCTCTCTTGTGCTCCCTTTCTCGCTGTGTCTCTCTCTGTTAAATAAATAAAATCTTTAAAAAAAAAAAAAAGAAATTAAATTTGACATTTGCGTTCCCAAAGACCATGTTTTTGCTCTATTTGTTTACATTAGATTCTCCTCCATATAACCAACATTAAACTATAAACAGTGAATATATCTGTTTGGTGAAATTTTGGGTGATTTCTATGTTCTTTGATCTTTGTTTTCCAAATCCTTTTAATGAATGTGAAACTTATGATCCAAAATACTATATGTAAATGTTAAATCACAAAATTACTCCTACTACACGAATTTTATGTTTTTCCACTTTACTGTGTTTAAAGACATTCCCATCTTATTGGTACTACTTCAGTGACATCATCTTATTCTACAATATGAATGTATTACAGTTCACTTTGCTAAGATCTAATCACCTTTTCTCATTTCAGTTGTGAGAAACAATGCTACAGTAAACACTTTGTAACTAGATTTTGTAGACTTTGATTATTTCCTTAAGATATATTTCTAGGGCGCCTGGGTGGCTCAGTTGGTTAAGTGACTGCCTTCGGCTCAGGTCATGATCCTGGAGTCCCGGGATCGAGTCCCGCATCGGGCTCCCTGCTCGGCGGGGAGTCTGCTTCTCCCTCTCCCACTCCCTGTTTGTGTTCCCTCTCTCGCTGTGTCTTTCTCTGTCAAATAAATAAATAAAATCTTTAAAAAAAAAAAAAAGATATATTTCTAAATGTGAAAGTGCTGTGCCAAGGATTTATAGGCTTTTAGAGCAGATTTTCATGGCATTTTAAATATAGGCCAAATTTCCCTCCAGGACATTTGTACCACTTTTCCCTCCCCCTCTAGCAGTGATTGAGAGGTTAGATTTTCCCCTTCCTTGACAAGGAGATTTTACCTTGTATTATTTGTGAGCTTAAACATTTCCTTGTTTTGTATGTGTGTCTTCTTTTATTAATTGCCTGCTTTAATTTTTTGCCTACTAAAAAATCTGTTTATTTTCCTTATTGATGGATAAAAGCTTCTTCTGTATCAAAGAAATTAACTCTTTGCCAATTTTTTACATATTTTCCCTAGCTTTTCATTTGCCTTTGCATTTTGTTCATGGTGGGGTCTTTTGGTTTATTTGAACTTTAATCAGCAGGATGAACTATGCATAATTCTCAGTTCATGGCCCACCTTCCTTACTGCTTCATTTAAGGCCCGTCTCATGTGGTAGCTAATTTTTTCTGTTTTCCATCCTCCTTCCCCAACCCTGTTGTCCTACACCTACCCCTGGCCTTGGGCTCCTACTCTAGAGTATGACTCTAATACTGAGACCTGTAATACAGGTTCTTGAATGCAGATGTGTTCTTTCAATATATAGATATAGAAATGCATATAGTGTTTTATGTGTGCAACTATTTTAAATTTTTCTGAATTACATGGTGCTGTGTAGACCACATAGATTTTGCTGTGTCCCTTTTCTTTTTCACTCGATGCTATGATTTGAGGATGAATTCATGTTTTAGTATGTTTATCTATAGTAGTCCATAGTATAAAACTACAGCGTTTAACTTATCCATTCTAACAATGGATACATAGCTCCCCTGTGTAATAGACAATTTTGGCATGACTATCCCTACATATGCCCGTAGACACTGCTGGGTGAGATTTTTTCTGGACCTGAATCTCAGTTACTTTTGTGCTATAACCTCGGTAGCAATGTGGTGAAGCCAGTGGACTCCTCAAAATAGTGCCTTTAAATGCATAAGATAAAATACATGGGATTATAAAAGAAATTACTTATATTAATATACAGTAAATGTGTGCTTCTTTATTGATGAATTAAATATGTAGTAACAAATAACTGACAGTTTCAAAGTAGTGATAGCCATAAATAACATGAAAATATTTATTATTTTTATTTACCCCAATGTCACAGATATTGTCAGTCTTAGCGTGGTTTGTTGTCTATATACATAGTCAAAGAAAATGCTAGATCTCATTGGCACAGAGAGCTCTGTCTCTGGGAGGACTTACCCCATCTGTTTGTGTTCAGCTGTGTGTAGCAGCAGTGCATTTTGGGCTCTCACTCCACATAGTGAGGGAACCTGTCTGACAGCCAAGCCTGAGTTTTATCTTCGCCCATCAGTTGGCCAGAGGCATGAAGTGAGGCATTAGTGTACTAGGAGTAGGAGATAGGGGCGCTTGGGCCACGCTAGACATTATCCTGTGCGTATCATTTACCTTTTATGACAGGTGACTGCTACACCTATCTGAACTTACTGTTTGATGGGTCTTATCAACTCAAATTCATGATGGCTTGCCTTGGTTGCACAGTTGCTTGATGCCCCATGTTAGGAGCTCAGTCTATACTGAGACCTCCTAGCACACCAGGAGCCACTTTTCTTTCCTTTTTTAAGATTTTATTTATAGGAGCCTCTTTTCAAATGACAACTAGTTCTCTGCCACCAAAGCACCACTTTGCACCATAATCCTAGGGTCTGAGTTGCAACTCTTCTATTAAGGTTTGCCAGTGATTCTTAATATCTTTAAATCCTTACATATCAATGATACTTCTAATACCATTGCTTCTTCGTTAGCATATGACTTGAGTACCTAAAATTGCTAATACACTTTCTCTTTTTCTAGGCCCCACTTGAAGCTAGCAGCCCTCTGAATTGCTTAATAAATAGGTTGGAGCAGTATTCCTAAATTCAATAAATGCTGCCTCTAAAATCTAAAGAGGCCCACCAAGCCCTGTGCCTCCTAGCACTCGTGGTGCAAGGTACAATGATTTGTCCTATTCCTTAGGTGGCCTGTCTGTGACATCTTGGACTACTGGACCTCTAAAAGTCTCACCCAAGTAGCAGGCCTGTGAATCTTTGTAGTATTTATCTCCCACCCTCTGGCATGCAGGGGTCTTACTAGAGTATCCAGAGTACTTGTCACTTTCTATTTACCAAGTCTCCTTATGATGTCATACCAGCTTGATTTTCTGGAGAATGTCACGATGATCAGGAATTTTGCAGACAATCTTATTACAAAAGCAGAAGACTTTATATGGCCCTGAGTGAAGAGAGTAAAATGTACTACCATCCTTCTCATGTAAAGGTAAACTTTTTTGACCCTCTTTACTCTTGGATATTGAAAAAGACATGTTTGTAAGATCAAGAGCTGTATGTATACCATATACCAGAGCTTATATTGATCTTTTGTTTTAAAGATATTATGTCCAGCCCATCAGCTGAAGTTGGAGCTACTGAGTGGTTAAGTTTAATATATCACCATTAACTATCATAATCTGTCTGGTTTTTGCAAAGGTCATACAGGTAAATTAAACAGGGATGTGATGGAAACCAACATTTCAGCATCCTTTAAATATTTGCAAGTTGTGTGAATTCCTGAAATTCTTCTTGGGACATGTTTGATTTACTGTCTTGGCAGTTTGACTCTAGTGGGGATGGAAGGGGTGATTTTCAAGGATTTCTTCATAGCCCTTCTTATCATGATGACTTTCACACTGTTGGTCAGGGAGTGTGAAAATTCTTCCAAATGATAAATACATCCATTCAAATTTCACACTGGGGAACTGGGAAGATAACCACAAAATAAGTTATTTTGTGTCTTCAAGATTCAATTCGGCAGCATTTTGGGGCTCACAGTAACATGGACTTCTGCCATTTATCACTTGACATCCATAAGTCCTTTCTCTACCCAGTGGTCTATGATGGCATTTTGGGTTTGATTGTTTCAGTGGCAGTTCAGACCCTATTATGTGACAGTCCTCAAGAAGTCTGGAAAGACTCCATTCTCCAGTGTTCAGTTTCTATAGGAAATGGCTGCAAGATTGGAAGAATATTTATTGTGCAAACTTGAGGAGGTATTCTAAAGTCCTTCCTCAAAGAGATGCATAATCTGCTTTTATCCTAGGCTGTGGTCTATGAGCTAGTTTAAAAATGGATGAGAGACCACAATATTTTTCCATTTTGTAGCTGTTGTCAATCTTCTCAGCAGTTGTTTGTTGTTGTTGTGTTTGTTGTTGCTGTCTTACAAGGTAAGTCAAGTAACACCTTGATTGGATATCTGTCTTGCTCCTAGGAATATCATAATCTATTAACCATCAGCACAATTTCTGTAGGCAAATATACTTCGATTGCCCTTCCAGCCTTGCTGTCTATTATAGTAGTTATGTCCATATTGACTCTGCTGGTAGGTGCCATTCCCTGGCCTCTGCCATTCTAGAATTCTATCATCTCTTTTGAAGGCTCATTTCAAGGCTGCATTTCTTCAACATATAGAGGAAGTGTGTCATTGAGTTTCTCAAATGACCCAGTGCAAACTTCTTGGTGCATTTCTCATTCCCCTAGTGCAGTCAGTGCTCTCTACGGCTGTCTGGGGAATATAGTCAGATCGTGGGTTCTCTGATCATATGTAATAAGTGTAACAAATCTGTTTTAACATTTTTATCTCCCTGAGCCTTAAGACCCCTTCCTCATTATTCTGCCAAAGTAGTTCTGGCCTCTCAATCTCATTTACAGGGAGAAATCTGTCTGGTCAACCTTCAGGAGCCTATCTCAGCAGCAAAAAGATGACTGGAGATTTCCTTTCCAGGAGGCATAACCCCAAGTCACAGGAGAATGCTTCAATGTCAACAAGTTCCCCACTATGCAGATTTATTTTCTTTCCCCTTACCACCACCCTGATTGAACATTCTCGAAATACACTCCCACACATTTTCTTCCAGTTCTTGCCAGTACTTATTATTCTGGTCCTGTAATTGTTTTGATTGTATAAGCTATTTCCTCCCAGAGTAGGAAATGTATTTTCCCAGTAGACACTTGTTATTCCTGAGGCAATGGAGGATGTGGTGGCAGATCTTAGAAAAAAAAGCATTGTCTTGCAAGACGCCTGACTCAGGTGAGGTTTTTGCAAAGCTTCCAGCCATTGTGAAATTTTTCTCTCTAGCAAGGGGGAAAGGACTGCTTCTCCTGACGAAAGATTGATGGGAATCTGGGGATTCAAGATATTTTCGTTTGTCCACCCAAATGTCACCATCCTAGATGTCAGGATACCACGGCTCCTACCAGGGCCTTGACATAGGCACAGAAGACCGAGGCCATGCATTCACTCTCCTTTGCAATTTTGCCGCCCTTACAATTAAATCTTGGGTCTGATTTTTTCAGCATGTATTTCCCTATAGCCACAGGAAATGAAGGACATTTTATTTATTTTTCATTTTTACCCCCTTTTTTAAAAATTTTTTATCAAGGTGTAATTGACATGGAGCAAAGTATATACATATCAAGCACAGTGCTTAATATATATTGACCTTTGTGTACACCCTTATAACTGTTACCCAATCAAGACACAGACCATTTCCAGCACTCCAGAAGGCTTGCTTCTTCATGACCCCCTCCCAGTCAACATTTTCCCCTCAAGGATATCACTATTTGGCCTCATTCATCATAAATGCATTTTTCCTGTTCTTTCACTTCACATAAAATAATTTGTGGTTTGTACTCTCGTTCACCATTGTATCTGTGAGATGCATTCATGTGTTGTGTGAAGCAGTAGTTCGTGTTCATTGCTGTTCAGCATTCCGCAGCATACCACAATTCATTTATCCACTCTCCTGTTGATGGACATTTGGGTGATTTCCAGTTTGTGCTATTATGATACAACTGCAATGCACATTCTTACATATGACTTTTGGTGGACATAAAACTCATTTCTTTTGGGATTAGAATTTTCCAGGAGTAGTAGTGTTGCTTTGTTATTGGCCATAGGTACATAAAACTTTAATACTATCAATCAAGTTTTCCAAAGTGGTTGTACTGATTTAAATGCCCCCACCAGCAACAAATAAGATTCCAGTTGCTCCATATCCTCACCAGTTAATTACTTCTCATTGACAGCCCTTTTCATTTAAGTCATTCTTGTGGGACTGTGGCAGTATCAAATTGTAGTTTTAATGTGTATTTCCTTGATGAATAATGACGTTAATCGTCTTTTCATATGCATTTTTGCTATTTGTTTATCCTCTGTGTGAAAGAGTTTTGAAGGCAGTTTTTAAAAATCCAACCATATAGGTTTCCTTTTCTCTTATTGATATGTAAGAATTCTTCATATATTCTGGATCAAAGTGCTTTGTTGAATAGATGCTCCAAGTCTTGGCTTCAAGCCTTTTAACTCTTTTTTTTTTTTTTTAAGTGATCTCCACACCCAACATGGGGCTCGAACTCATGACCCTGAGATCAAGATTTGCATGCTTTACTGGCTGAGCCAGCCAGGCTCCTTGCCTTTTAACTCTCTTAATGGTGTCTTTTGGTGACCAGAAGTTAATTTTAATGAAGTCCATTTATCAATCTTTTCTTACAGTTAGTGCTCTTTATGATCTCTTTAGCCCCAAGGTCATGAATATGTTCTCCTGTGTTTTTTCCTAGAAGCTTTATTGTTTTATTATTTACATTTAAGTCCATGATCCATCTAGAATTAATTTTAGGGTATGGTATGAACTAAAGATCAAAATTCATTTTTTTCCGTATGGATATCCAGTGGATCCAGCACCAATTATCAAAAAGATGCTGCCATGGAGGACTTTTTATTTTTACAGTGGGCTTTGAGTTGGTAGTTGGATGACATGAGTATGTTGTTTTCTTTTATCAAGACTTGAAAAACAGCTAACAAATGCCAAACCATTCTATAATTCTTAAAATTACCATCTGTACTACTGCCAAATTACCACATAACCCATGCTTTGCCTTCTACTTTCATCATCTTCCAATCCAACATAGATGATTGCAATTCATGAAACCATTGTTATCAGAGATTATAACCGTCTTACATACTACCAGCAATGGGGTTCTTTTTGCTGCATGACCAGTGGGCTATCCAGGTTTAGAATCCTATCTTGAGGGTTTTCTTTTCATAGCCACTTCTGATATCAACTTGCTTATTCTGGGTTTCCCCAAAAGCACAACCTGGTCTAGGGTTGCATGGTGGTGGTTAATTTGGGATGTGATTCCAGGAAGTAGAAATAAGAAACCAAGGAAAGTGAACTAGAGAAGGAGGGAAATGTAACATGAGACTGCATTACTAGGAGATTAGTGCTTATTCCTACTGAGAACTTCTGCAGACCTCTGTGGAAGAGACAGAATGAGAAGCATTTCCCCCCACTGCTGGTGTGCACTTCTGCGTGCATTGTGTCCGTACCCGTGGGCTCCCGTGTTGTCCTACACACAATGCCCGAGAAGCCCTGGGTGGGAAACAAGAATGTGAGACCCACTCTTGGGGTGAGATGCTGAGAGAGGAAATGAGTCAAAGCTTGTGTGGAATCATTTGTAACACAATCAGACGTAAGAAAGGGAGATGTACACAAAAAGTTTCTTATAGGTATTTTTTTTTATTGAAGTATAGTTGACACACAATGTAACATTAGTTTCAGGTGTACAACATAGTGATTCAACAAGTGTATACACTGTGTTGTGCTCATCACAAGTGTAGCTACCATCTGTCACCATACAACACAATTATAATACCATTGACTATATTCCCTATGCTGTACCTTTAAAAATTTTTTTTTAATTTTTAAAGTAATCTCTACACCCAATGTGGGGCTCCAACTCACAACCCGGAGATCAAGAGTCGCTTGCTGTACCGACTGAGTGAGCCAGGTGCCCCCCATGCTGTACCCTCATCCCCATGACTTATTCATTCCACAGGTGGAAGCCTGTACCTCCCACCCAATGCATATGTTGATACAGCTCATGAGACCCAAGGGAAACAATGCAGCCAGGTATCAAAAAGTGTCTGAAGCCCAGTATTTGAAATCCCCTCTTCATATCTGCTTTTTTCTGTACATCTGCTTCATTGACAATCATATTTTGAATAATTATCAGCCGAGCAGATCTGGTTCAGATAGATATCTTTTATAAGAACTTGAAGAAGTTGTCAAGCTTCTTCTCTATCTGTAATTTCTGATTTTTAATGCCTTCAGCTTGCTCCTAAGTTTAGTTTGCTCCTAGGTCCTTCTAGGACGTCTTTGAAGTATCAGTTCCCAATGTTAGTTTCCTCATCTATACTCTCCCATTTCAAATTCTTGAGAGGATGGTTTTGTTTGTCCCAGCTCTAGTGGGTTAAATAGTATCCACCACCACCACCCCACCAAAAAAAATCATGTCCACCCAGAATCTCAGAATGTGACTTTATTTGGAATAAGGATTTTTTCAGATATGGTTAAATTATAGCTAATGAGATGAGATCATCCTAGAGTTTGATGACCCCTAAGTCCAATGATGAGTGTTATTATAAAAGACAAAAAAGGAGAAGACATAAAGACGCAGAGGGGAAAAGGCCCTGGGAAGATGGAGGCAGAGATTAAAGGGCGGCCACAAGCCAAGAATGCTAAGGATTGTCAGCCCCCAGAAGCTGGGAGAGAGGCATGGAATGGATTTTCCCTCCAGGCCTCAAGAGGGAAGCAACCCTATCAACACCTTGATTTCAGACTCTTGGCCCCCAGAACACAGAGTACATTTCTGTTGTTTTAAATCATCCAGTTGGTAGCAATTTGTTATGGCAACTTTTGGAAAGTAATACTTCTCCTCATCTCTGAGGGCTTTTAATGTTTATAAGCCATTGGTTGGGCTATGGATTGGGCATCCCTGGGTGAAGTGCTTGGAGCCAGATCATCGGCAGGGTTGTGGACAAGGTGCTTTGCTTTGAAGATATTGCACATGGGAGACGTGTAGCTGATGTATCTAAAATAATTTAATGCTTGGCAGCCAGGCATCTGTACTCTCTTCCCTTATGGACAGAATTGTCTCACCTGAGGTCCTCCAACTCTCCCACATGGAGACACTGCCTGTGTCTGATGGGATGAATATCTGGGGATGATGTCATAGGGGCATTTCAAAATTTACTTGCCATTATTGGAATTCTTATTTTCTAGGCAATGTCCATTTCTCTTTTATTTAATTGAACTCCCACTTAGTGTTACATCTTTGATATTTAGTATCCAAAGCTGAAACTGAAGTTCTCAAATGTGTGATCTACTTTAAAAGGACATAGATGGCTGTAGACCCCTGAGTCTTGACTTAAGTCATTTTAACAATAATGCTCCCTTACAATGTGTGTGGGTTTTTTTAAAGATTTTATTTATTTACTTGACAGAGAGAGAGCAGAAGCAGGGGGAGCAGCAGAGAGAGAGGGAGAAGCAGGCTCCCCGCTGAGCAGGGAGCCTGATGTGGGACTCGATCCCAGGACCCCAGGATCATGACCTGAGCCGAAGGCAGTTGCTTAACTGACTGAGCCACTCAGGCGCCCCTTCCCTTGTGATGTATTAAAAAAATGTGTTAAAAAATACAAACCTATAGAGCAAGGGTTGGCAAAGTGTTTCTTAAAGGGTCAAATAGTAAATTTTTTAGGCTTTGTGGGCCATGTCATCTCCGTTGTGACTATTGGAGCATGAAAGCAGCCATAGACAGTACATAAATGAATGAGTATGGCTGTGTTCCAATAAGGTTTTATTTGGGGAACACTGAAATTTGAATTTCATATAATTTTCACATGTCATTAACTATTACTCTTTTTAAAATCTCCCCCCCGCCACACACACTATTTAAAAATGGAAAAACCATGGGGTGCCTGGGTGGCTCAGTAGGTTAAGCATCTGTCTTCGGCTCAGGTCATGATCCCAGGGTCCTGGGATCGAGTCCCCCATCAGGCTCCCCGCTCAGCAGGAGCCTGCTTCTCTCTCTCTGCCTGCCACTCCCTCTGCTTGTGCTCTCTCTCTCTGTCAAACAAATAAATAAAACCTTTAAAAAGAATGGAAAAACCATTCTTTGCTAGTGTGCATAAACACAGGCCGTAGGACATATGTGGCCCAGGGACTGAGGTTTGCTGACTTCTGTTATAGAAGATGCTTGATCTTCCTTATCCACCCAAAGTCACCCCTTATTTTATTAGTAGGACTTTCATTTCCTTTTGGGAAACTTCCCCCACCCTCACTGCTCATTGAAAATCGTCTGTACGCCTCAGGTTGTGTAGAGGAGCTCGTGGCCTTGGCTACAGTGATTGCTTCCATCGGTGTGAATCCTGCAGTTGTATGGGGTCTCCTTTCTCTCTATCCACAGGAACTTGTAGCAATAAGGAAGATGTGAGCCTGGAGATGCCAGAGGCTGCCACATGAATCTTAAGAATGAAGCTTACACAGCAGAAGGCTGAGCCAAGAAAGTAAGAGAAATTGAATTTTCATTACATTTTTGGAGCTCCTGGATCAAGCCACTCATGACACTAAACAACTCCAAGGCTTTTCCACTACATGAATAAATACATTTTCTTTTCTACTGAAGTGAGTTGGGGTTTGGATTCTGTCACAATAACAAGATACGAACTGTGGCAAACCTCTTACCTCTAACGCTTATTATAACTATAAAACAAAAACAAAAATTAAGTGCCAACATAACTACCAAACCAGAAGAGCTCAGATCAACAATGTTATTTTTTGTTTTCTGAAACTCAGTTTCTCCTCCCCAAATGCCAAAGAACACGCATTGATGAGTATGTTGTGGGTTGTTTGGAGTTCTGCATACCTTTGTGTCCTGCACATAAGGTATGTGCTATGTCATGAGTCATTTCTTCACTGCTTTTCTCTTTTTGAGCTATTGCAAAACCTTCGTTCACAGAGTTTGCTATGACAACATTCAGCCTTCTCTTGGTACAAATGTGTAATTTACATAATAAGTCTGTTTCTGTACTTTGCTTAGTTGCTAAAACAAAGAAGAATATCATTGTGCTTGCCTTTCAAATTATATTGATATCAAATTAAAGTCTCATTTTATTAAATTACTGAAGGCAAAGTCTTTGATCTATGAAAGTGTGTTTCAACTATGAATTGAAAAGAGAAGCTTTGTGTTTTCAACAGGTGTTAAATTCAATTCAACTGTGGTGATTGTGTTATTCGCCATTGGGACATACCGACTCTCAGGGACTAAACAAGCTTGTGATGTCTAGACCTGCTTCATTCATTTTGGGCCCAGTTTCTGCACCTTCCTCTGACTCCTACCTATGTCCCATAATTCTCCTCACTAGTGTGGTCTGTTACTTCCATTGGGGATTTTAAACTAATTGCACAATTTGTCTGAGTCTCTTTATCTCCAATTGCATATAAAGTCCTCATACTAGTTTTTAGTTGGATTACTGGAATCTGTACACGTACTGCCTATCTTAACTAGGACTGGTGAATTAGTACTTACTGCTCCAGAAATCCAGCAAAGATCTCACAACCACTCTGGCTTATAACAGGAAGCCTATATATAGGCTGCAAGACGCTGGCTCTTGGCTTTAGGTGAAGTGTAGGACTGCCTGTGTATCTCACTTTGGGGCCCAGGCTGAAGGGACAGCAGCTAATTGGCATAGTCAGTTTTCATGGCAATCACGGGAATATGAGACATTGAGCCAAAGGACACAAGGACATTTAAGGTTTTGTGTGTGTCATGTTTACTGACATTCTGTTGACTAGATCAAGTTATATGGCACAATATCAATAAAGTGGGGGAACACCCATCCACTCTGGTGTGCTGTAGGTTTCCATGGCTGAGGGATTGAGGGGAGAATTGTGAACAACAATCCAGTCTGGTACATATGGCTTCACTTTGTATGAACTTTGTCTCTGTTCCTCCAACCCTCTGATCTCAATTTCTATTACTAATATGCCCTGTGGGAGTGAAAGGGCTTTCTATAGCTAGTTTGAATTTTAAAGGAAGAGAATAGTTTCCAGATAGCTTAATGGCCATAAATTCAGTAGCTGTTATAGCTGAGTTTTCATTTTGGCTCAACCTTGTGGCTTTGTTGATTTTTTTTTAAAGATTTTATTTATTTATTAGAGAGAGAGAGAGAGAAAGCATGAATGAGAGCGAGAGAGCACAACCCTGGGGGCCGGAGAGGGGCAGAGGCAGAGGGAGGAGCAGGCTTCCCGCTGAGCAGGGAGCCCTATGCAGGGCTGGATCCTAGGACCCTGGGATCATGACCTGAGCCAAAGGCAGACCCTTAACCGATTGAGCCACCCAGGCTCCCCTTTGTTGATTTATTTAATGATAAAATATTTTTAAATCTATTAAGCTTCAATTTTTGTGTTTTCATGAAGTAAAAAATAAAAACCTACATGATTCTATCATTTGATGTATCCTTAAAAGTACCATGTAACTAGTAAGAGATAAGGGGTTTCTTCACAGCGAGATTTGTAGGACCTAGCATAGTGCTGGGCATATAAGATATGCTTAGTAAATATTTGTTGATCGAAGTGCATTGTTTTCTTATTTACTAATGATTAGTAAATTGTACCTGAACAGACATTTTCTTTTTTAATGCAATGACGTATATATAATCAATATCCCCCAACCTCATTGGTGCCTGTGAACCACACCAAAAAGGTGTTTGTAATGTGATGCATTGAAAAATGCTAAGTTTGTGTTTGCTCTTTTCAGGACCAATACAAATTATTGGTTCCTGTTTTTCTCAGGTTTTTTTATTTTTTATTTTTTTAAGATTTTATTTATTTATTTGAGAGAGAGAGAAACTATGAGAGAGGGGAGGGCCAGAGGGAGAAGCAGACTCCCCACTAAGCAGGGAGCCCAATGTGGGACTCATTCCCAGGACTCCAGGACCATGACCTGAGCCGAAGGCAGACGCTTAACCAACTGAGCCACACAGGTGCCCTCTCAAGTTTGTTTTTTTTTTTTTTTTTTAAAGATTTTATTTATTTGACAGAGAGAGACACAGCGAGAGAGGGAACACAAGCAGGGGGAGTGGAAGAGGGAGAAGCAGGCTTCCCGCAGAGCGGAGAACCCGATGTGGGGCTCGATCCCAGGACCCTGTGATCATGACCTGAGCCGAAGGCAGACGCTTAACGACTGAGCCACCCAGGCG
>NC_138376.1:106845980-106907964 GCF_054177405.1 Leptonychotes weddellii | reverse complement strand
TCAAGTTTGTTTTAAAAAGTATCTATTTACATAACCTTTTGATGTGCTAAGAGCTCTTAGAAGAATAACTACATGGATAGTTAGAAATATGTACAAACATAGACAAAAATCTAATTTTCAAGTTTATCAATTTCAAACAGTGAAAATGCCATTTAAAATTACCTTTAAAAAACATTTAAAATTAAAATGATGTGTAATGTAGATACAAAAAGATCATGAATGAGAAAGGTAGTAAAGAATACATGCTCTTGGGGCGCCTGGGTGGCTCAGTCGTTAAGCGTCTGCCTTCTGCTCAGGTCATGATTCCAGGGTCCTGGGATCAAGCCCTGCATCGGGCTCCCTGCTCGGTGGGAAGCCTGCTTCTCCCTCTCGCACCCCCCCTGCTGTGTTCCCTCTCTCGCTGTGTCTCTCTCTGTTAAAGAAAAAAGAAAAAAGAATACATGCTCTTAAAGGGTTATTTCCTTCTTAGAAGGAAATAAATTAATTCCTATAGTTGATTTTATGAAAAATACTTCATAAAACAAAAAGAAGTTAATTGAAAGATAGTTTACTTTTCATAATAGGTCATCTACTTTGGGTAAGAGCAAGACTAAAGTAACAAAATGCTTTCTTGGGCTTTCTTCAATGATTCTGAAAGTTGAAGCTATTTCCTTTGCTTTCTTACAGGAAACATTTATTAGAGCTTAAACATGCATTAATGTCTCAAGTTATAATCATCCTGCCAGATATACTTATGGCATAAAGAGAGGAAGGAAACTAATATTCATGAAGTGTCTACTATATGCCTGATAAGGTGCTAGAAGCAAAGACTTGTTAAGATGAGAAATATTGTCATTTCAGAAAAGAGGAAACTGGTCTCTGAAAGTTTAAGTGACAGAATTTTTTGACTCCAAAATCATGTTCTTTGGAATGTACCAAAACCCAAGAAAATGGCCTATTTGATAGTGTGGTAAACTGGCATGAACTCCACTTGCAAGTTCAATAATTACAATGTAGTAAAACCAAGTTTTATTTAAAGATAAACAAGTGACAACTATGTACATATGTTTTGCAATAGACAAATCACAGTGGTTCAAAGTCCTACAGTGGGTATTCCCCAATGCCACATAAGAGGCCCCGAGGAATTGTTCAAATGTGGATCTACCCAATAGACATTCCCCAGTCCTGGGCTTAAGTTGACACATTGACTCCTCCTGGCTGGGATTTCTCCTTGTGGTTGTCCCTGCAGCGCTGACCTTCCCCCAGCCTCGAAATCCACTTCCTCTTCTGGTGGTGTCTTGTTCTTCTCATGCTTCTAGACCCATTTTCAGGTCTGGTGGAGTCTCTAGACATCATTCTTTGACATTTCTTGATTTATAAGACTTCCAAATTCCTTCTAATGCAGGCAGGAGTTCTCTTTCATCAAATATTTTTCCTAAATAAGGGGGTCCTCCTCTTGATTATCAATTATAATCATTTAGCAAGTGCTTATTGTCTTTACAGTCTGTTTCTAATGTGTCTGTCCTGTTTTCAAAGAATTTATCATCTACCTAAAAGCTATCACATAAAAATAGAAGCTGCCAAGTGAGAGCTACAGACAAGAATAGTAAGCACGACTTTATAGGAGGGAAGAATGAACATGGACTAATGTTCTGAGGGAGTTGAGACTAGAGCAGGCCTTGAAAGCATGAGGTGACCACTGGTCCTCCACCCCTAAGTCTATCATGCTCTGGCTAGCATGAAAGGACACATCAAAGGCGTGAGGAACACAATGGGGCTCCCATTCTGGAGGAACAAAGGTATCAACATGCTCTTTCTCCTATGCTGAGTCATCTCCCCTCTCCCCCTGAGAACTTGAAGAGGGTTTTCTTTCTTCTTGGTCCATGACTTCACTCTCAGAGCCTGGACTTATGAGAAAACATGAGCTGGCTCTATGCGGGGACCAAGGGGGAGACATACTTGTGGCTTCTATGTTGTCTAGCCCAACTCACAGAGTAGGAGATAAATATCAGGCAGATACTCTGGTCACAGGAATAACAAAGGTGCATCTCCCTCAAAAGAGCTCACATCATATCTCTCTAGAGATCCTTATGGTAGGATGAGGCGGTATAGCAATAAAAAATGGCTAATGGCGCCTGGGTAGCTCAATCGGTTAAGCGTCGGACTCTTGGTTTCCGCTTAGGTCATGATCTCAGCATTGGGAGATTGAGCCACTCCCTGGGCTCTGTGCTTAGTGGGGAGTCTGCTTGAAGTTTCTCTCCCTCTGCCCCTCACCCACGTGTGCACATGCTCTCTCTCTCTCTCTAAAATAAATAAATCTTTTTTAAAAAAATGGCTAATGGCTCAGATTTGGGGATAAAAAATACTGTCCCTAAAATAGTTGTTCTAAGTATAACAATACGAATTTAGATAGGTCCAGAAGGCTTCAACTGAGCTAAATGCAGAATTTGGAAAAGTTATCAGATTATTATTCCATTGCTCCAGGTAAGTTGATAGTACTCAGTCCTCAGGATAGTTGATCAGCGGTCTTCTGTGCCTCTAGGTGCTTCATACGTGTTCATGGCAACACCTGCTTGGTGAGGTGGTAGCTCTATTACAACGGCCTAGAGAAGTTATCTTGCCCACATTTATGAAACTATTAAGTGACTGATTAAACATTTGTTGGGATATGAATGTCAGTTCATGGATTAAACTAATTTTTATTTAATGCAATTGAAGAATTAACCACCTGAGAGTCAAATGAATAGTTCCAGAGTTCTCCACTACTCTAATTCACTAATTTGCTAACTTAGCTAATTTTTAATGTTTCTGAGAATGGTGATGACTTAATGTTACCTCTCCCAAGTAATGTATTTTCATTTAAAACTGGCACTAGGATGGGGTGCCTGCCTGGCTCAGTTAGTGGAGCATGCAACTCTTGATCTGGGGTTTGGAAGTTTGAACCCCACATTGGGTGTAAAGATTACTTAAAAATAAAATCTTTTTAAAAAATTTAAACAGGGACCCCTGGGTGGCTCAGTTGTTAAGCGGCTGCCTTCAGCTCAGGTCATGATCTCAGGGTCCTGGGATCGAACCCCACATGGGGCTCCCTGCTAATCGGGAAGCCTGCCTCTCCCTCTCCCAACTCCACCTGCTTGTGTTCCCTCTCTCGCTGTCTCTCTCTCTTTCTCAAATAAATAAATAAAATCTTTAAAAAAATTTAAACAAAACTGGCACTAGTATATATCTTAATGCAGTAATAATTTTTTCTTTTTTTTTTTAATGCAATATAAACTTGCCACAAATGAAAACTTACTGCAAAGCCTCTTGAGTAGATGTGTGTACAGCACAGCAGCTTAGGCTCAGATGTGATGGTGTGGGGAGAAGTGGTAGACTTATAGGGTCTTTTCTTCCTTCCATTTCTTTTTTCCCCAAGGTTGTCCCTGAGTGACCCCAGTGGAACTCCAAGCCTAAATTATACCTGTGATGACCAACCCCTAATTTAATCATAGGGGGTTGAGAACTCTGATCTGGTAGATCTACAGAGGTCTTCGAGTGTACACCCCACGGGTGGACACAGAGACCTTTTGTGGCAGCTAAAACCTTGCTTATAGTTCAAAAGTCTCTTTCTTTTAGAGGAGAGTGATCTAATTTAGATAGAAATTTCCTCCAGCTCAAGGTTCAATTGTGTCATTTTGATTATAACAATTAGAAATAGCCAAGAGCTGTCTCCAAAATTCACATCATCTCATGGGTAGGGGGTTAGGGAAGCGAGTGGTTGAGCCTACTTATCTATGTTTGGTTCTGAGAGTTGCCATATTGATTTACTTCCTCTACCCCTCCCCAGCCCCAGAATGAAAAACATGTAATTGTTATGTTGCGATGGTTCATCTTAGTAGGGAGGAATGTTTTTAACATCTTTGGGAAAAAAACTGGAAGGACTGACTCTATAATATATCCACATATCAGAATTCCATTGATATTGTCTTTTTTTAGAGAAAGATTTTATTTCTTTGAAAGAGAGAGAGAGCATGAGCAGGGGGGAGGGGCAGTGGGAGAAGGAGAAGCAGACTCCCCACTGAGCAGGGAGCCTGACGTGGGGCCTGATCCCAGGACCCTGAGATCACGACCTGAGTTGAAGGCAGACACTCAACTGACTGACCCACCTGGGTGCCCCCATATTGTCTTTAAATTATATATTCATTCTCCATGATAGTGAAAAATTTTTAAATGTTAGCTTTACTTAAATGTTTCTGTCATTAAGTTGATTTTGGCAATAAGCTCAGGGAAGCAAAATTCACATTGCCCATTACATAAAGGTTCTCGGGCTTTCCTAGTACAATTTGATAAAACATTTTTTTCTTATGTCCTTTACAGTCTCTGGAAAAAGAAATTACTAATGTCAGAGAACAATCTATTTTCCCTGATGTGTTACTTTTATCAGTTATAAATATGTTGCCTGCAAGCAACTGAAAACCCAAGTAAGAGAGGCTTAAACAGGGGAAAGATATGTTTGCTTCAAGCAACAAGGTATCTGGGAGTAAGCTTCCAGAGCTGGGATGATAGCTTAGCAAGGTCTTCATGTGGCTGTCATTTTCAACATTGAAAGATACCTTCATTTCAGGCATCATGTTAGTTACAAGTGGGAGAAGGAGGAAGAAGGAAGGGCAAAGTGCAAAGCAAACTGTCAGCCCAGTCTTTAAAAAAGCTTTTTTAGAAGCCATAAGTAGAGACTTCTGTTTATACTGTATTGGCTGGAATTGAATCACATGGCCACCCTACTTATATTCGGCCAATCTAGGAAAGCAAGTATCTCTGTTTTCAACCAGCATACTAGTAGAAGAGGCTGGTTGGAAAGGCGGTGAACCAGGAGATAAGGGAGCCAGCTTACACGATCTGCCACCACTGATTGGGGATTCTTCTCTTACTGATACCTTGTCATGTGGAATTATTTTAAACAAAAAGTTTTCAGTTCAGAAGTTCCAGTTGAAGAATGCAATGTCCTTACCACTTATTTCCTCTTTTAAATGATAGATTCGGTCTGTCTTGTCTCGAAATAGCTACTTACTGTAGCTTGTGTTTTGAAAGCAGCATATCTAAGATCAAATGACAAAATGAAGGGAAACATCTTGTGACCTTTTTGGTTTCAGTCATTTGGGATGTATTTCTTCCCAGGACAGACAGTTCGGTATTTTTAAATATTCTGGTGTTTATTTGTTCAAGACCAAGACAGAACTATCATGAATAATGAATATATGAAAAAAGAGCCAAACAATGCGATACACACTTTTGAAATTCACTTGAGTCTATTGAGCTAAAACAGTTCCCATTAAGGAACTGTATTATGTTTGTCTAGGAGGCAAAAAGTTTGCTAATATCGATGGGTAAGATTTCACATTGTAGCTCTTAAACTCTAAACATTGTTGATTGATCATAAAAATACTAATTTTGAGTTCCAGATCCTATATAATTCTAGTCATCAGATTATTGCAACTCAGAGCTTAAAAAATATTTCTTTTTACAATTAGAAGAAAACACTCTCATTAGAGTAACTCTGTAAGAGGAGAGAAGATTTTTTTCATACATCCACTATTATGACTACTTAACATTTTGGTATATTTCTGTTCACGAAGAGGAAATAATAATAGCCAGTGTCCATTGAATACAAACTCTATGCTGGTAATTTTATATGTATTATATAACTTAATCCTCTCAAAAATTCTAGTAGCCAGGTATAGTTTTATCCCATGTTTATAGATGAAGGTAGTTATGGTTAAATAACTTGCTCAAAGTCACATGGTTAGTAAGTAACATAGCTGGAATGTGAGCTCAGAAAGTCTTCAAAAACCTCAAAATTCTCAGGATGTGAATAGGCAGTGTCAAATAGCCAGGAGGCTGAAACACACTCCAGGGCTTGCCAATGCTTTTCTGTCCTTGTATCACAAGATTCAGGACTCCAGTTTCCAAGACTGGTGGCTCAGCTGTCCATCAGCAGCTTAGATCTGAGAACCACTTGGTTTTTGTTCTTCCTGAGTGCTGAAGTTGCATGTCTCCTTAGATTCCGTGAGCTCCTCTGTAATGTTCAATAAATTTTTGTCTTAATTTCCAGAGTATCTCTGATGCTTCCTATCAAGGAACACGGATACAACAGGTTTTGTGAAAACCTAAACATTTGTCCCATTGGAGAATGCACAGTTTCCAACAAGAAATCTATAGATGAGCTTAAAAACAATTCATTAGAAAATCTGATATTCTATTCATAAATATGACATGTTATTATGTTCCTTATAGCCTATCCTAATGAATCCTTAAAACAGTTCTCTTTCTTAGTGCTATTTGGTCATTTTATTGCTGGAAGTTAAGTGCACTGGCCCCTAATACATTGACCCTAAAATTGTGTACATTTAGCCATTTCCATTTGGCAGGGACCTTACCTCTTTTACATAGCTAGTACACTGTTTATGCTTAGTAAAAATTATTCCTACTCTTCCACTTGTTTTAGTTAAACAAGTTCTGTTGGGTTTATTCATGGGTAAAAACTTGAGGCAAAACAGGCCAACCAAAAATCTCCTTTTAACTCCTCCCAATCCTCATCCCCTCCCTGGATGTGAACTCAATTATCCATTGAAGGCAGAACCTTCTTGTTGTCCTCTATACATTTACCTACATGCATGTCCACATATAGAACTAGAGAGGTTTGTTTCGTATGTTTTATTTTTTAAAAAAACTTATACTAAAGAATGCAGTTTTCTCCTTTCATGACAACGTGTCCTGGAGCTCTTTCGCATGTCAGTGCCGATGGCTCCGTCTAATGCTTTGAAACTCCTGCCAGGTGTTCCATGATGTGGGTCTACAATGGATTATTTAACTACTCCTCTTCTGATGGACAAGTCAGTTGTTTGCGATTATCATTACATGAAACTGTGGCGAATATCTTTTCTACGCTTCTCCTTGTGAACACGTGCCAGTAGTTCTCTAGGAGGAACATCTAGCAGTTGAGTTCTTGAGTTGAAATATGTGTGCTTTAAAATCTTTAACCAATGGCAAAAAATGAACTCCTAGCCAACTACCACAATCATGACCATATACCACTAGTTCCTTGTGATCACACCAAATTTTTTATTTCTCAACAGTTACCCTTTTTTAAAAAAGTTTTATTTGTTTATTTGAGAGTGAGGGAGAGAGAGCACGCACACGAGCAGGGGGGAGGGGCAGAGGAAGAGGGAGAAGCAGCCTTCCTGCAGAGCAGGGAGCCCAATGCGCGGCTCGATCCCAGGGCCCCGGGATCATGACCTGAGCTGAAGGCAGATGCTTAACCGACTGAGCCACCCAGGTGCCCCTCTCAACAGTTACTCTTACAGTCATTCTTACATTCCTTCTTTTGACTCCTCTCTCTTATACTTCAATTCCTCTAAATGACTCATACTGAAGACACATATTTGGTTGCAAGGAATAGACAACTGACTCACACCAACTCAGACAGGAAGGATAACTTATTAGCTCATGTAACCAGAGTGTGGGGAAGGCCCCAGTCTAACTGTCTCTCAGGGCCAACAGCACTTGAGGCCAGGACACCGCCAAGACTCATGCTTCTCAGTTTCACTTTTTTTACTGCAGAGCTATAAAAGGAATAAAATAAGGATTTCTTTATATTCTGATACAAGTCCTTTATCAGATAGATATCCATGGCTTGTCTTCTAATTCTCTATCTTTTTTTTTTTTTTTTTTGGTGGACAGCAAAGCAAAGTTAAAGCTCCCGAAGAGGGAAGGGACCCGAGAGCGTTGCCCTTGTCTTGTAATTCTCTTAACAATATCTTTCAAAGGCATAACTTTCCGATTTTCACCAAGTCCAGTTTATTAATATTTTTTTATGAATTGTGATTTTGGTGTTGTGAGAAATCTCTGCCTAACCCAAGGTCACAAAGATTGTGTCCTATGTTATCTTCTAGTAGGTTTGTAGTTTTAGATTTTATATTTGGGTCAATGATCAATTTTGAGTTAATTTTTGTATATAGTGCAAGGTATGGGTGGAAGCTTATTTTATTTTTTTGTAATGGATATTTGATTATTATAGCACTGTTTGTTGAAAAGATGATCCTTTCTCCACTGAATTGCCTTTGCATCTTTGCTAAAAATCAGTTGTCCATGTATGTGTGGGTCTGTCTCTGATTCTCTATTCTGTTCTGCTATTTGTCTATCTTTGCTTCAATGCCATACTGTCTTCAATATTGTGACTTTATAGTAAGCTTTGAAGTTGGGTAGAGTTAGCCCTACCTTTGTTCTGCTTTTTCAAAGTTGTTTTGACTTTGTCAGGTCCTTTGCATTTCCATATGAATTTTAGGATCAACTTGTGAATTACTTCAAAAATGCCTCCTAGGATTTTTTTTAGGTAGATTATTTTTTTAATTGAGATAAAATTCGTAGCACATAGAATTCACCATTTTTGCTTTGAAGTGCATAATTTAGTGATTTTTGGTGTATTCACAAGTTTGGGCAACCATCACCACTATTTAATTCTAGAACATTTCCATCACCTCCAAAAGAAACCTTATATCCATTAGCAATCACTCCCCATTACCTTCCCACAAACTCTTAGTAACCAATAATCTATTTTCTGTTCTTTGTGATTTGCCTTTTGTGAACATTTCATATAAATGAAAGTATACAATATTTGCCCTTTTATGTCTATCTTCTTTCACTTAGTATAATGTGTTCACGGTTCATGTCATAGCATGGATCACCTTCTGGGGTTTTGATTGGAATTGCATTGGATTCATAGATCAATTTGGGGAGAACTGACTTCTTAACAGTATTAAGTGTTCTGACTATGACAAGATAACTCTCCATTTATTTAAGTCTTTAATTTCTCTCAGCAGTGTTTTGTAGTTTTTAGTTTGGAGGTCTTGCACAGATTTTGTCAAATTTGTCCCAAAGTATTTATGTTTCTGATACTATTATAAATTATTTCTTTTTCAAATTTGAATGTCCAATTGCTCATTGCCAATATATAGAAATACAATTGATTTTTGTATATTAATTTCACTGATTTTCTCTATAGTTTTTATGTTTTCTATTTCTTTTATTTCCTCACTAATCTGAACTATTTCCTTTCTTCTGCTTACTCTGGCTTTGATTTGCTTTGTTTTTCTAATTCCTTAAGGTGGAAGCTGGATTGTGATCTGACACCTTTTCTTTTTTCTAATATAGATAATTAGTGCTATAAATTTTCCCACTAAATTGTTTTAATTTTCATTCAGTTAAAAAAAAACATTTCCAATTTCCCTTTTGATTTTTTCTTTGGCCCATGGATTATTTAGAAGTGTGTTATTTTGTTTCTAAATATTTGAGGATTTGCCAGAGATCTTTCTGTTACTGATTTCTGATTTAATTTTATTGTGGTCAGAGAACATATTTTGTGTGACTTGAATCCTTTTAAATTAATTGACACTTGTTTTGTGGCCAAAAATATGGTCTGTTTTAGTAAATATTCCATGTGCAATTGAAAAAATTATGTTTTCTGTTGCTCTTGAGTGAAGTATTCTATAAGTGTCAAAGCAAACTGATAGGGCCATTCAATTATTTTTTTTCTTCATTTTCTGTCTACTTGTATTGTCAATTTTTGAGAAAGAGATATGGATATCTCTGACTATAATTGTGGATTTCTCTATTTGTCCATGCAGTTCTGTCAGTTTTTGCTTCATTTATTTTGAAACTCTGTTATTAAGAACATAAACACTTATGATAACATGGGGTACCTGACTGGCTCAGTAGGTAAAGAATGTGACTCTTGATCTCAGGGTTGTGAGTTCAAGCTCTATGTTGGGTGTAGAGACTACTTAAAAAGAAAATCTTAAAAAAAACCCACTTATGATGGCATGTCCTCTAGATGAGTTGATTCCTTTATTATTATAAAATGATCTTCTTTTATCCTAGTAATATTTAAAGTATTTTCTTGGGCAGCATAGAGTTTGTTCTTGTTTTATTTTCTTAAAATAGGAGAAGGAAGGGAAAAATGAAGGGGGGGGGAATCGGAGGGAGAGATGAACCATGAGAGACTATGGACTCTGAGAAACAAACAGGGTTTTAGAGGGGAGGGGGGAGGGGGGATTGGTTAGGCCGGTGATGGGTATTAAGGAAGGCACGTACTGCATGGAGCACTGGGTGTTATACGAAAACAATGGATTGTGGATCACCACATCAAAAACTAATGATGTATTGTATGGTGACTAACATAACAAAATTAAAAAAATAAAATAAAATAAAATAAAAGTAAAAAAAAAATCCAAACGGACAATTTGGGGACATTTGGATTATTTACATTTAATGTGATTATTGACATGCTTGGTTTAAGTCTATCATTTTGCAATTTATTTTCCATTTGTTTCATCCATTCTTTGTTTTCTTCTCTTTCTCTCTCTCCATTTTAAAGTTTAATTGAGCATTACTTCTGTGGTTCTACTTTATCCCCTCTATTGGCTTATTAGCTATAATTCTTTGCTTTGTTATTTTTGTGGTTGCTTTGGGGTTTATAGTATACATTTTTAACTTATTGCTGTCTACCTTCAAGTGATATTATATCACTTCACATTTTTTAAGTTACTTATAACAGTATACTTCCATTTCTTTCCTCCCAGCCTTTATGCTATTGGTATAATACATTTTATTTTATTTTATTTTTAAAGATTTTATTTATTCATTTGAGACACAGAGATACAGAGAGAGAGAGAGAGCATGAGCAGGGAGAGAGGCAGAGGGAGAGGGAGAAGCAGGCTCCCTGCTGAGCCAGGAGCCTGATGTGGGGCTCGATCCCAGGACCCTGGGATCATGACCTGAGCCAAAGGCAGACGCTTAACCATCTGAGCCACCCAGGTGCCCCGGTATAATACATTTTAATTATACATGATATTAACTCTATAATGCATTGTCATCATATTTGTTTAAACATTCAAATATCATTCAAAGAGATTTAAATAATGAGTGAAAAAAATCATATAATTTACCAGTGTAGTTACAATTTCCAATGTTCCTTATTCCTTTGTTTAGATCCATATTTCCATCTGGTATCATTTTTCTTCTGCCTACAGGACTTTCTTTAGTATTTCTTAAAGTGTGGGTCTGCTGGTGATGAATTCTTTCAGCATTTGTATGTCTCAATAAAATATGAAGTTTGTGGTTAAGATGATTTAGTCTTTGTCCTTAGGATTAGTCAACAATTTATTATAGATTTGAATGTGGAATATTTATCCATGTTTATATTTGTATTTTTTAGCATAACAATGTCTTTTTTTTTCATTGGAATTTTGTTAGTTTTAGTGCCTACAGTGGGCCAGGCTTTGTTCCTGGGTGAAAGGGCTGTCCTAGAGAACAGGGAACAGCAGTTTTTGGCCCTCATGGAATCTGTAATTCAGCCATGGGATCTCACAATCAATACATCTAGTTCCCATTTACCATTTTATTATAATGGTGCCTAGATTGCCCCAAAACACCATTTTCCTTTTAAATCCTGGGAACCTTTATAAAATTATTTTCAACTTTGCTCCACTCCCTTCTTCAAATTTGGAATGATTCAATTGCTATTTTAGTATTCATTTAAACTTTTTTGGAATTCCTAAGATTAGAAGTTCTTATAGAAAGAACATCAGAAAACCAGAGAAACGTATAGTTTTTGCAACTGCTATGTTGTAGTGACCGTGTAACCCAGTTTTTTCTCATCTGAGCCATCAGCTGACAACTGCTAATTCTCCAAGGAACTTTGTTTAGCAGAGCAGCTCTTGGTTTGTTAATCCGACTTCGTGTCAGAAATTCGTCGAAAGACTTGATGTAGCTCACTTAGTGGCAATGATTATTTGTCAACGCCAATTACCCAGGACTAATTTAATAAGTGAAAGTGATTTGAAAATATATCCTGAGCAACATTTTTGTCTGGTTTGCCTATGGTATCAGAAGTAAATATATAGCTTTGTTTTACATTTGCTCAGCTAATGAATGTAATTGTTAAATATTCTATGAAAATACAAAAGCATCAAGACTAAACATATTATAAACCTTTTAAAAAAATGTTCCATTAAAAATTGATATATTTTTTAAAAGTTCATGTTGTTGATGGATAACGGGTGCCTGTGGGTTAGGGCATAGGGTGAGAGCCTTGACCACAGGCCTGAAGTCCAGACTGCAAATACAGGATGGGATAGAATGAGGCCTGGACAAGAGCAAATAGAGTTAAAGATACAGAACTTTGTATTAGAACAGTTCAAAATGGAAAAATGGAATGGAAATGGTGAGTTTCACTAGATGTGTTTAGTGGAACCTGGGCAATATGCAATGTCATAGAATATATCTGTATTAAGGAAATGTGATTTCTAAAATCCCTCCCCATTTTAAGATTTTTAGAATTTTACTAGTGCTATATATTACAGCAAATGGTTAGAAATAATACAATGTTCAACAGCAAGGAAAAGATGACACAAACTATGACTTACATGCCTTCTAGAATATATAAAGTTACAAGTTTACAGGCTCAGTCATTAATGACAAGTTCTACATAAGTATTTTTAAAGTATTTTTTTAAAAAACAGCCAAAATTACAAGTTTATATTGATTATAGGAGTATAAAATATGCTTTTTAAGTATTATTTAAATACTTAAATACTTTAAAGAGATAAATAATACTTAAAAAATAATAAAAGTACTTGAAATAATAAAGATTAATGACTGGGGGGATTCTTTAATTTTAAATAACATCTTTTAGAACCTTAGACATTTTGTTTTAAAAGAGAATCTATGTATTTTATTTAACAAAATTAGTGCTCAGGGATGAACTAATGATTAATACAACAACCCTCAGAGATATTATTATATGTTTTTAAGTAAAAAAAAAAATTAAGGTTCAAAGCAGTGTACAGAATGCTACTACTATTAAAATGTACAGATATAGACCTAACTTTGCATATGCATCTGGAAGAATAATTAATTCTCTCTGTCTGTCTGTCTCTGTCACACACACACACACACACACACACACCTGCCTCTGGAGAAAGGAACTGGTGTTCAAAATAAGTTCAATACCTTTTTGTACTATGCAATTAAAAAAATTTACATGTATTGTTTAAGAATACTATTTAAAAATAATTGGGGCGCCTGGGTGGTTCAGTCGGTTAAGTGTCTGGCTTCGGTTCAGGTCATGATCTCAGGGTCCTGGGATAGAGCCCCACATTGGGGCCCCTCCTCAGTGGGGAGCCTGCTTCTCCCTCTCCCTCTGCTCCTCCCTCCACTCATTCTCTCTCTCTCTCTTTCTCAAGTAAATAACTAAAACCTTAAATAATCTATGAGTCTATATTATAGAAAAAAAGTCTTTTTTTTTTCTGAATTTGAAGTCCCTAAAAAAGGTCCAGTAGCATGACCAGAAGTCAATGCTTGAGATGGGTTGAACAGGCCATAAGGATGATATGAGCAATGCCATAAGGATCCTATGCCCAGTGAAAATCCAGATGAGAATGAAACCAGCCACCAGATCATGAAACAGAGACTAGGACAAAATAAGAAGTTTAAGTTAAATGAGAAATCATAAATCAGGAAGGAGAACAATTCCTAGGCCAATGCCATATCAAAAGGTTCTAGCCACTGGGTGGTCAGACCTAAAGATGGTTAAAAAATTCACAACCACCAAAGGAGAAGAGGGTCCAAAGGCCTGGGAGTCTGTGTCTGTGCAGTGGTTCATTTAGAAGCAGCAAACTTTCAGTCCTAAGATGGCATCCTAATGGTGACCCAGGCACCTCCTCTGTGCCAATAACATGTCAGCAAGCATAAACTAACATACTTGAAAATTTGGGGAGAAGAGTGCTATTCTTTCTTAATCTTTTCTTTTAAGATTTTATTTTATTTTTTAAAAAAGATTTTATTTATTTGAGATAGAGAGGGCATGAGCAAGGAGCGGAGGGGCAGAGGAAGAGGGAGAAGAGGCTCCCCACTGATCAGGGAGCCTGATGATGCAGGGCTCCATCCCAGGACTCTGGGATCATGACCTGAGCTGAAGGCAGATGCTTAACCACCTGAGCTACCCAGGCGCCCCTCTCTAAGTCATTTAATAAGCAGACTGACCCTAGGGTTTTTACATGGGTGTTGTAATTTAGTCCCATCTGGTTTACTCTGTCATTGGAGGCCTAGCAAACATTGTAGCCTAACTAGTGTATTCGTTTTCTGTTACCGCTGAAATGAAGTACCACAAACTAAATGGCTCAAAACAGCACAAATTTACTCTCTTTCAGTTCTGGAGGTCCAAAGTCCAAAATCCGTCTCACTGGGCTAAAGTCAAAGTATCCAGAGGGCTGCGTCCCTTCCAGGGGTTTTAAGGGAATATCCATTCTCTGCCTTTTTCTACCTATCTTCCTTGGCTTTTGACTGTTATCTCTTCTGTCCTCACATCTCTGACTCTCTTGCCTCCCTCTTTTCCCTTACAAGGATCCTGGTGATTACATTGGGCCCAGCCAGATAATTGAGAATAATCTCCCTTACATAAATCTAGTGATTATGGACTTTAGTCACATCTATAAAATACCTTCATAGTGACACCTAGATTAGTGTTTGATGGGATAACTAGGGATTATAGCCTTGCCATAAAGCGATCATTATATTTACCTATTATTTTTCTTTAATATGACCAGTATTTAAATGTTTACTGAAAAAGAAAAATGATTTCTGTTACATGATGAGAAACCCATATCACACTCCAAAAACATAAAATATATGAAAATACTTGTTCAATTCCAGCTAGATACCACTGCCTGCCAAAGGCTAATCCTGTGGCTTGGTCTCATTGTTTACAAAAGGAGAGCACCAAGGGTTAGAGAGTTGTTGAGAGTTTAGCACCAAACTGAACCTTTCTCCTTGATAGGAAAAGAAGGATTGAAAGACTTTCAAAAGAACATTACTTTCTCAATATTTAAGGAAGCATCTGTGTCCCAAATAAAATCCTATCACAGACTGCCAGAGATTTTGTTTCAAACTTTGGGACACATTGGCATAAGATTTCAAATCCAAGCTCTTGAGTGAGACAGGCTGAATTTAAATCCAGAATTTTGGGGGTGCCTGGCTGACTCAGTTGGAAGAGCTTGCAACTCTTGATCTTGGGGTCATGAGTTCAAGCCCCACACTGGGTGTAGAGATTACCTAAAATTAATTAAATTAAAAAAAATAAATCCAGAATTTCTCCTTCCCCTACTAGCTATTCACTGTTACACCACCCCTATGAATTCATTTTTTTTACCTGTAAAGTGATAATAAAACCTCCTTCACAGACCTGGTAGTTATTTAAATGACATAGTGGACGTAGAACCCATGCACGTATAGATAAAGGCATAACGCCCAGCACATGGTATGTGCCTCAAACTCTCAGCCACTTTTAAAGCAGAAAGGCACTGTTGTAACTCTGATATCAGGACACTCTATGGAATTGTTAACTTTCTTCCTCCCTACCTCGAAGTTGAGACACTTGGCCTTGACCTAACCTCGTCACTCTTGAGGTGCAGAAACATATCACTGAATCTTTTATTTTGACTATGGACTCAGTACCACAATTCATATCTAAGTGACTTTGTGGAAGGGGCACAGGAGGAGATCCAGGTGGGAATTGTGGGCAAGGTCACTTGAGCAATAGATACTCAGTCCTGGCTTGCCATAATCGTCATGGTGTATCACCAACAGATATTGAGGGGTGAGCCCCTACTGTGGGTGACAGCCTTGAGAGTACTCTGTGAGGTGGCCTTTGTGAGTGTTAGACTGGATGTCTGCAACTCACTCTGGGAGGCCATCTGGAAGCTGCAGATCATGTGAAACTGAGCTACTTTATGGCTAAGAGGCACAAGCTACAAGGAATAAAATTATAACTTATTCAGAATTGTACTCCACATTTCCCCTTGGCTGCCTGTTTTTTTCTCAGGATAATTGAGGTGTTGACTATGACCCACAAAAATCTAGGTGGTTTTGGGTACAGAGCTGTCTTATAAACTACCTTTTTCTTTAACTTCCTTGTGGCCAAGATCAGCAAGCATAGGTTAGGATTTAAACTACATAAAGAGTGGGGGCGCCTCGGTGGCTCAGTTGGTTAAACATCTAGTTCTTGATCTCAGCTCAGGTTTTGATCTCAGGGTCTTGAGTTCAAGCCTCACACTGGGCTCCATGCTGGGCGTGGAGCCTACTTAAAAAACAAAAACCTGCAGAAAGAGTGCTCTTTAATGAAAAGTGCTCATATGTTTAAATGTTCTGATTTGAGAAAACTTTAGTCTCCTTACATGTAATTTTTAATGGTTGATTTTTTTTTCTTAATACTTTGTTTAGGTGGGGAGATCTAGGGGAGACATTATTTCAACTCTTTATAGACACATTTTTTAAAAAAAATTGTTCATCTCTATAAAATCTTAATTGTATATTGAATTATTGCCAAGTTCTCCTAGTTTATTGGGAAACATGAATAATGGATAAATTATTAATAGAAGTTAAAATTTAATTCTTGAAATTACAGTTGGACATATTTGAATAGAAAGAAGGACCTGTTTTCCAAATTGCATTTCCATATTACTTTTATTTATTTTATTTTATTTTTTAAGATTTTATTTATTTGAGAGAGAGAGTGAGCGACAGAGAGAGAGAGAGAGCGAGAAGGAGCGGGGGAGGTGCAGTGGGCAGAGGGAGAAACACTCCCCGCTGATCAGGGAGCTGGACTCTGGGCTTGATCCCAGGACTCCAGGATCATGACTTGAGCTGAAGGTAGATGCTTAACTGACTGAGCCACCCAGGTGCCCCTTATGTATTTTATTCTTATTTTTTTGGTAAAGATTTATTTATTTGTTTTAGAGAGAGAGAGAGCACAAGCCTGAGGAGCAGAGGGAGAAAGAGAGAGAATCTCAAGCAGACTCTGCACTGAGGGCAGAGCCTAAAGCGGGACTTGATCTCAGGGCCCTGAGATCAGGACCTGAGCTGAAAGCAAGAATCAGAGACTTAACTGACTGCACCACCCAGGCGCCCCCATATTACTTTAAAAATAGCCTAATATAAATGACCCAAATAGACACACATTCTTTCTCAGTCTTATGCAATTAAAACAGTATTTTACAGACGAGAGCTGGCTTGCTGTAGTTACAGTCTTACTTTGGAGAAAAAATAAACTGCTAAATTGCTTTTCATTGAGATGAGGCATAGATCCAGATTTTATGTAGCCCAAAGCTTATGCAATTTTGGAGTCCTTCTTGGAGGGGAAAAAAAATACCAAACAATTGACTTTGTCAACTTTACAAAATTATGTGACTCTGTGGACACATCGGTCAGGTTCCCTTACAGGGCTTAGGAAACATCATGTGAAGTGTCCCTGAGGCTTCAGCTTCATTACCTCCGTAGTAAAGTCACCTGTGACTAAGATATATTATTGTGGACATTTCTGAGAATGTTCCAGCTTCCCAAATTAATTAAAAGCCTCTTTGGGTTGGCAATAACATAAATAATCAGTTACCTGCACAAGGTGATGAACTATTCTGTTATTGACAGTGTTCCCTTATCATGGTTATTTATTGAAGCATGATAAAACAATGAAAAAATCTAACATTTTGCATTTTTCAATGGAAATAGCCAGGATTACAAGTAGCCCTTTCACAAGACGTGAGAAAAATATGAGGGCAAAGGATTATACATATCTGAAAGCATTTTTTCCCTCAGTGTAGCTTTTCTCCTGGAGACTTACTAAGTAAGAGAATTATATGTTACTTGTATTTACATAATTACTTTCTCAAAGAATGTTACTTGCATATATTCAGTTTCACTAGTGGTTGAAAATAAAAAGAAAAAAAGAAAAGAGTAAATCAAGGAGACTAAACTTAAAGTTACTTCTCCGTAATTGGGAAAGATCAATTTTCCTGATGATGCTTTGCTTAGATCTCCATGATCAAGAAGTAGACAATTTAGATATTTACTGCATGTGGGAAATGCAAACAATCTCTATAGATGATTCTAGAAGAAACTTTGTTTCTTCCTGAAGAAGAGCTTTCTGAAATAAGAAAAAAAAGTCCTTAATTTTCCACTGTGACCAGAGGGACTTGGTCTCTGACTTCTTTCTTGTCTGAGGTACACAATTTTAACAGCCTAATGTTTGCTCATGTTTTATCCATTTCTTTCTTTCTTCCTTTTTTTTTTTTTTGGAAGATGAAGAATGAAATCATGAAATGTCCAGAAGAGGGAGGAAGGAGAGGAAAGAGGCCAAGAATTAGGATCCTCAGTTAGAAACTGGGGAAGGAAAATAATGAGTTTATTGAATAATAAATTCATGTGAGTCCCCTCATCATCTCTCAAAACCATATTTGGAGCATGGGCACTGGATAAAGGAGAGGTCTATTGTTTGGGATAAGAGGATTTGGCACACCCAGATGGGGGGCAGGACGCGCTCAGTCTGGTCAGTCTGGGCGGGGGGAGGGAGGTTACTGCAGTTGCCAGGGGGGCTCATTTGGTTCAGGTGCCTCCCCTCAATAATGCATAAACAATATTTGTGGCCTTAGAACATTAAAAATAATAAGGGGGGTTAACTGGGAATGGTGGCACCCATGTTAAAGAATTAATTTATAATTAATTTAAATTTAATGCACACCTCGCCTTTTCAACCAAGGATTAGAGGCAGCTCACCAGATACACATGTAAGAAAGTAAATAAATACCATGTTTTCAAAACTATGGCCATGAAAAATAGAGTAGGATGTTAATAATTGTGGTGGTGATATTGGGTGCCAACAGAAGACATATCCTGGCTAGGAGGGCACGGACACTGCAATAGAACAATAAATTTGTCTTGAAGTTTCACAGAGACCAAAGTGAAAAGGGAACTATGGCCAGTTAAAAATTTCTAATTAACCATAAGAGAAAAAACATTTCTTCTGTGAAGCAAAACTTTCATAACATAAATTTAGAAAAGAATTTCTCAAGTGAAGCTGTTGTAAACAATATTCATAGCAAACAAAATAATCAGTTCATAAGCTGTTTTTTATATTGCCTGTTGACGAAGGCCAGCTGAGTTTTCAAAAAGCTGCTGAGTAAAAACAGCTCCGGGTGTAATCCATACTATGGAAAGTACCCAATATGGATTACTAAGCAGTCGCAACACACTATATACACAAATATGAAAGCAACATGCTAAAAATAATATGTATTAGTATAATACCGGTACTTCCAATTCCTTCTCAATAAGATGTTGGAGAAATTGGCTAAGGTTGGTTCTGATTTAGGTTTTCTTTTTATCTTTGCCCTTGTTCTTTGTAAATGTCATGTATTGAATAACTGTAAAGGATTTGTGTCTAAATTCTCTGATTGAGATTAAGCGTTATTTATTAGCTGTATTTAATTTTCTACCACTATTTTCTCTCTCTGAAACACAGGTCCTTCATTAGTTCTTGTGGTAGTTGCTTATAGAACAGAAGAATGGCAACATGATTTCAGTAAGGCATTTGATAGACTTCCAAGATATCCTCATAGACAAGATGGAGGAATATAATTGGGGAGGCAGATTTGTAGCAATTAACCAACTCTACCTCAGAAATGTTGAAAGATAGATGGCTGCCATTCTGGAGTGAGGACATAGGCATGCTGTAAAGATTAGTCCAGGTATTAGAAATGCTGAAGGAAGAGCACATTTGGGTGGTGGAGGAGATGGCCTTAGTTTTGGATGTTTATGTGGGACTTTCAGGTTGAAATATTTTTTTATCAGTTGAGTAAACTGACTTGAAGGAGGAAAGGAAGAAGGGAGGTAGAGAGATCTAGTTATATAACAAGCATTTATTAATTACTAATTATGTTCTAAACAATGTCTAAAGAATTTTACATGTTGCATCTTATGTGGGTCTCCCAACAACCATATTGGGATTATTCTACTATGATCTCTGCTTTACAGATGAGGAACTGAGATATGACAGGTGAACTACATGGCTGGCAAGTGACAAGAGCTGAGATGTAAACCCTGGTTGACGAGTTGGGCATAAAGCAATAGCTGAAGTCATAGGCATGGTTGAGTTGCTCAGGGAGCCTGTATGACTTGAGATACATCAACTCTTTGAGGATCTGTTTGTTGGCTTTAGTGGCTGAGGAAAATAAAAGTTGCCTTTTTTGTGTATGCTGCCTTTTCTGAAGAGTACGGTCATAGCTTTTTGCCCCCCAGATTGGGAAAAGATGATATAGAATAAGTAAGGAAGAGCATGACAGAAACCTAGGAACCATTTCAGGAAAGTGGGAATGGTCAATTATGTGAGAGGCAACATAGGGCCAAAGGGCAAAGCAAGCAGGAAGCGACCTCAGCAGAGCCATTTTCAAAGAAAGGAGAGTTGAGAAAGCAGATTGTAGTGGCTTGGTTTGTGGACCTGGGGACTATGAATGCAGACTATTGTAGAAGCTTGACTATGAAGGGAAAGAGAATGAGGGGTTAGTTAATCATATAGGGAATCAGGATGAAGGGAAGGGGTTTAATCTTTTGCTGAGAGAGACTTGAGTGTGTTTTAAGGGCTGAAGTGGCAAATGGAGAGAGAGAGATCAAAGATACAAAAAGGGGGTAATTGTAGGAGCAAGGTGTTGGAGGATGTAGGAAGGGATGAAATCCTAAGCACAGGCAGGTAGAACATCCACCTGGACATGAGGTAATGATGAGTATAAATACAAGTAAATTTGAAGGTAAAGGAGAAGCCTCTATACTCTTTGTCATGAGGAAATAAGGCCTTGATAAGCTAAGTGTTTGGCATAGGGTCTCACAGCCAATTTGGAGCACTTCTGGATCTAGAATTCACTGTGCTTTCCATGACATCATCGGCTCTTCCAGTGAAAAACTCTCCCCTTCTTGACTTCCAAGACACTAGGTACTTTAGGGATTATGTCAGGCTTATTTGAGGAACTCTTTTCTCTTTCTTTTTCTGGATCTTTTCTCTTCTCTCATCATTTCAGTGTGTTCTTTGCCCCCTGGTAGTGTGATATAGTTGAACAGTTATGGATCTTGGTGCCTTACCTGGTTTCAGACTCTGACTCTATTCTTCCTAGCTTTGTGATCTTGGGCAAGGTATTTAACTCTACCGAGCCTCTCGATTTCCTCATGTATAAAGTTGGGACGATAAAACTGAACTTCAGGGGCGCCTGGGTGGCTCAGTTGGTTAAGCGACTGCCTTCGGCTCAGGTCATGATCCTGGAGTGCCGCGATCGAGTCCCGCATCAGACTCCCTGCTCAGCAGGGAGTCTGCTTCTCCCTCTGATCCTCCCCCCTCTCATGCCCTCTCTCTCTGTCTCATTCTCTCTCTCAAATAAATAAATAAAATCTTAAAAAAAAAAACTTCAGATTGCATGAAGATTAAGTGAGATAATATGAACAAAATGCCTAGCACAATCCCTCATACATAAGAGGTGCTCAGAAATACAACTCCCTGTCTATTCTATCTTCCTTAGTGAGCTCCCTAGAGACCCAGTCTCCTTGCCTGTATGCAATTTTGAGAAAGTCACTTAATCTTGTTGATTCTGTTTTCTCATGTCAAAAATGGAGAAGGTTCTCCTTACTATACAACATTGTTGTGAATATGAAGATGACTGGAAATCTCCAGGAGGATGGTCAGTAAATCCTCATTGAATCTAAATCTCTTCTCCTTCCTGAGTTTCACTTAACTACTCCTATGACCACCTCTCCCAAGCGTATTTTCCAGCCTGTTCTTCTCACTTGAGCATTCGGCTCTATTTCTAACTACTTGTTGAATATTGCCTGGATCATCTACCAAGGGGTATAGTTATTTTTATTTTTAACTTGTTATATTCAGAACTCATCTTCAATCTCTTCTTCATCTTAGATAGTTGGTAAGCCCCTTCTCCTGACTGTTACTTTCCTTGGTGGCAGCCACGTCTTCTCCCATTTCTTCTCATTGTGCTGGTCATTTTCTATTTATTCTCTATCCATCACTGCCATGAGGGCTGATTCCTGTGCAGCACCTCTCAGTCTCCCTTGCCAGGTGGTTTTTCATTGGAAGCCCTTGTTCACAAGAGAGAAAAAAGCTTATGTTCTGCTAGAGACCATGGTTCCATTAAATCGGAAGCTAAGACTACCCGCTTGGTTATTTGGGGCTCCTCCTGCCACGGGATGTATTGGCTGCTCACTAAGGAGAAATTTGGTTGTTGATTCACAAAATAGTCAATGGAAAATTGTTTTCCTCAGGACTCAGATCCTGCAGGAATAAAAGTTTGGGTCACCCCAACCAGTGCTGACCACAAGTAAAGAGAACATGGAATGGGTGGTAGAAGAAGGTACTTGTGATTATCAGCTTTGACCTCAAGACTAGTATAGAGGTGGGTGCATAACTTCTGCTTATTGATTTTTTTCTTTATTCTCCCACTTTCCTGCTACCCTGTATGCAGTTCCAAAGGTAGTTATTACTACAACTTAGGTCCTTCTCAGAATATGACTGAATTGACATGACCCTGTGGTTGATAGTAGATCAAGGTGTTTCTCACAGGTTGGGGATCAGAGTATTTCCATCTGAGGGAAGAGCAAAATGGATTCTAAGAGGCAAAACTTGTGTGCTCTTCTGGTCAACCTCCATTTGTGCCTGCTCCTCTCTTCCCACATCTATTCTCTATCTGTCCTACCCCAGGACTCTGATCCCTGTGGATTACACCACCCAGGGGCTTCCAGCTGTGTGAAGTACAGGCAAGAGATACAAAAGTGGGAGGGGAGACATGAGGATGTTTCTTCCCCACTCTTCCTCTGCTCCAGTGCTACACTTTTGGCAGTGAATACTCTTCGTTTTTTATAGGTGATCCTCTTCTCCATGGTGACAGCCCTCACAGTGCTTGGGTAACTCTTTCTTCCTCTTGACCCTTTTTCCAGGTCAGGTTCAATGGGAAACAGACTCTGATACTCTGCCTGTAGGAGGTTTCCTAGGGAGCGGTCTTGGGGTTACTACTTGGGGTGGAAAAGAGAGGGACACAGGATTGGGCAGAGTGAGCTGGGATGGCCCTGCAGTTAGTTGTCTTGACTTGGGGCAAATGGGCTAGACCTTTATATCTTTGTGTAGATAGGTCATTGATGCAGTTGCTGGGGGAGGGCATGTCTTCGGTGAGGAAGTTCCTTTTAGTGGAGGACAAGTCCCAGAGAGGGATTTGCCTAATACCTGTTGGCCACTAGTGCTCCCGACTGCTGGTGGATGAGTTCAGTGCTCCCCTTATATCCTTCAGACTGAAGGGTCCTAATGGCTTCCCAGTACCACTTGTTGTTGGGTGTCTCAGCATCTATTGTTGGCACTCTTTTTTTTTTATCATTATTATTCATTTATTTGTCAGAGAGAGAACACAAGCAGGGGGAGTGGGAGAGGGAGAAGCAGGCTTCCCGCGGAGCAGCAAGCCCGATGCGGGACTCAATCCCAGGACCCTGGGATCATGACCTGAGCCGAAGGCAGACGCTTAACCGCCTGAGCCACCCAGGCATCCCATATTGTTGGCACTCTTAATGTACTTACACCTCTGTGCATTGTCTCTTTGTTAAATTTTCCTAATTGAACAATCTGAGTTGATTTGTTTCCTTTCCAGGCTCTAATATAGATAGTAATTTAAAAATCACATAAATATATAAATACAAATTCTCGTATGTTCAAGAAGAAATAAAGTATCCTATACCTGATCTGGCTGGGGAGGCGAGGGCAGGTTTTGTCAAGGAAGTGATATTTGAATTGAAATCTGAAGGGCACGTGATATGATGAGCACTGGGTGTTATATGCAACTGATGAATTATTGAACACTACATCTGAAACTAATGATGTACTATATATTGGCTAATTGAATTTAAGTTAAAAAAATGAGAAAATCTGAAGGGGGAGCCAAATTAACTATGAAGAGGAGCATATGAAAGAGAGAGAGAGGGAGAAAAGTGAGAGAGGGAGGGAGAGAGGAAGACAGGGAGAGGGAGAGAGACAGAATGTTCTAACTGAAGACAACATAGTCTGTGGGGCAGGAAATAAGGCTGGAGAAAGACAGGGAAAGCACCTTCTGGGCTTTACAGCCCTCATTAAGGATAATCCTAAAGATAATGAAAAAGCTTTGAAGGTTTTTGAGCTGAGGAGGGACACAGATTTGCATTTGAAGATCTCTCTGGCTAATGAAGACCAGTGTCATTTTTAATTTGGGGAAAATTACCACTTGCCTGCCTGTGCCCTTAAAAGCAGAAAAGACTTTGGTTTCTAGAAATCTCCAGACTAGCTAGCCAGAAGTGGCTATCCCTTGGCAAATCCTGCATATAAACTAGAGTAGTTCATGGACAGAATGCTACATGCCACAGTGCCTGGTGTATCTTTTCACACCATGATAATCTGTTGCTTTTTCCTCCTGCTGGGTAAGATAATACTAACAATGTATCAACCATTAGACTTTTTACAATAACAATTTTTACTACCCATCAAAAAGTTGGGGGGTGCCTGGCTGGCTCAGTCGGTGGAGTGTGTGTGACGCTTGATCTTGGGATTGTGAGTTCAAGCTTCACGTTGGGTGTAAAGATTACATAAAAAAATAAAATCTTAAAAAGTTGGAAAATACTATATACTTTATCAGAACTTCTTATTTTACTTTCCACTCATTTTTGGAGTCCTTACAAAATATAACAACTTCTACAACTTTGGTCTTAGAATTGATTTAATAGGATTTCTCTTTATTCTCTCTTCAGGTATGTTAATGAAAAAAATGTAACTAGGGAGTGCTAGTCATGATTTCACATTCAGATGTAGCCTAGGACCTCAGGGCTCCTTTCTTGGTTTCTCAGTTCTTGGTGACAAGTGAGCAGAGATTAACAGAGGCCCCAGGCAGAGCCCAATCCCTTGCTGAATGTACAGAATGAGGAAGAGGTGACAGCCACATAGGGGTGCTGTGACCAGAGCCCAGAACACTAGCATCACCAACTGTTTCTATCCCATTACCCTTCCTTGGCACCCACTTGCCTTACTTACCCAGAGAGGTCCAGAACCAGGACCTGGAAGTAATGTGCCATTGTTTTTTGCCTCTAATAATTTGGGCATGAAGATTCTCTTCATCTAAATAATTAGCGAAAAAAGTCTGTTTCTGTTATCTCACTGGGTTGGTGTTATTGATTGGATTTTGTCTCTTAAAAAGATATGTTGAAGTTCTCTCTCCCAGTACTCCAGAATGTGACCTTATTTGGAAGTAGGATATTGGCAGATGTACTAAGTTAAGATGGACTTTGGGGCGCCTGGGTGGCTTGGTTGGTTGTCAGTCTTTGGCTCAGTTCATGATCCCAGGACCCTGGGATTGAGCCCTGTGTTGGGCTCCCTGCTCTGTGGGGAGCCTGCTTCTCCCTCTCCCTCTGCCTCCCCTCCCCCGCTTGTCCTTGCTCTTGCTTTGCTCTTTAATAAATAAAAATCTTTTTTTTTAAAAAAATGATGGAGTTTTACTGGAGTAGAGTGGGCTCTTAATCCAGTAAGACTGGCATCCTTATAAGAGGAGAGATACAGAGACAGAGACAGATGGGAAGAATGTGGCCATGTGAAATTGGAGGCAGAGACTGGAATGATGCATCCACCTATGAGACAAGGAACACCAAAGATTGTTGGCAAATACCAGAAACTAGAGGAGGCAAGGAAAGATTCTCTTTGACAGGTTTCAGAGGGAATAGGGCTCTGCTGATATCTTGATTTCAGACTTCTAGCTTCCAGAACAGTGTGACAATAAATTTCTGTTGTTGTAATCCACCCAGTTTGTGGTAATGTTATGGCAGCCTGAAGAAATTAATATAGTTGGCTTCAGTTTTTATCCTAAGCCCCTGAGGTGAAGCCCTACATCCACTGTTCATTTAAAGTTTGAGTCATATTTAGTAAAATTTACTGAATACTATAGGAAAAAAATTTATTGAGGACTATAGAAAATATTTTGTTTCAGGGCACTTGGGTGGCTCAGTTGGTTAAGTGTCCAACTCTTGATTTTGGTTCAGGTCATGGTCTCAGGGTTGTGGGATTGAGCCCCACGTGGGGCTCCATGCTGGGCATGGAGCCTGCTTAAGAGTCCCCCTTTCCATCTGCACCTCCCCTCCCTCACATTCTCTCCCTCAAAAAAAAAAAAAAAAAATTAGAAAATACTGTTTCAAATGGGATGAGTATTTTATTTCTATTAAAGGTAGACTTTAATTTTTACCTTTTGGATAATTATCAAGAATCCATCAACTGTGAAGTTTGCTTTTTTTTCTCATTAAGAACATTTTTTTTATTTAAGCTTAATCAATTAATATGTAGTGTATTATTAGTTTCAGAGGTAGGAACATTTATTTTTTATTTTTTAAAAGATTTTATTTACTTATTTATTTGACAGAGACAGCAAGAGAGGGAACACAAGCGGGGGGAGTGGGAGAGGGAGAAGCAGGCTCCCCGCTGAGTGGGGAGCCTGATGTAGGACTCAATTCTAGGACCTTGAGATCATGACCTGAGCTGAAGGCAGACGCTTAACGACTGAGCTACCCAGGCGCCCCAGGAACATTTCTTTTTTAAATTCACACAATCAACCATAGTTCATTGTTGGATCTCTGAAATTTCAAATTTGGTGCCCCCTTTCTAGTCACCATGCTCTTGCCTATTTTTCCCTCAGCTCCTTCGCAGACACTGAACATTCTCTTGGGCCTTCCCTGGATTGTATGTGAAACTCTCCTGTTGTATTTAGGCCATTTACTTACTTTTGTCCACCACATTCTTTAATCTACTGCACACTCTGTAGTCAGTCTTTTAATGATGACCCTTACCATTGGTTTGACCCCCCACCCCCCTCCTGCTAATGTTCACACTGTGTTGGTCTGCAGCCAGCCGATGTCTCGGTTCTGGGGTTCTAGAGTGCAGAGGGTAGATCTGTGTACATTGGGGCTCACTCCTTACCCAAGCTGTCCAACTTCCCGGAGCCCTCATTCGGTAGTTCCTTTATTCACCACTTGTTGAGTTGCTAAGAAACTCACCACTGCCTCTTTCTTAGATCCACTCCAAACACGATTTTTGCTCTCCTTACTGAGACCTAGGCCATGTGGCAACTTCCTTGTATTCTCATCCTTCCAATATTCTTCTGATTCTCTCCAGAATCTTTAATCCTTTGATCACCTACTACTTCTTCACCTCATAAATTCCTGTGTATTCAACTATAACAGAAAAACCCAACTAATAGGAGTTTAAGCTAGTGCTTCTCAAACTGTAAAATACATCTGAATCACCTAGGGAGCTTGTTAAAATATAGATTTTCATTTAGTTGGTTTGGGGTGGGCCCTGAGAGTCTGTATTTCTTGCAAACTCCTGGGTGATGGTAATGCTCGTGATCTCCAGACCATAGCGATTTACACCTTGTGTGCATATGGAGTCATCCTTATGGGGTAAGCTCAGTATTTACATGATGGCTTTGATTCTCCTAGTCTGCCCCTCACGGTCTCAAGATGCTGCTGTAGCTCCAGACATCCCATCCTCACTTGAGTGTATCCAAAGGCAACAGGTGGGGGTCTGACAGGAGATGAGAATGAGAGAGCTTTCTCCTCTCCTCAGGGAGGTAAATATTTGTTGAAGCCTCTCAATTCTCCTTACAGTTCATTGGCTTGGAACTGGGTCACGCCTGACAGGTCACTGTCAAAACAGAATGGGATAGATGAATTATGATTTATGTCAAGAGGCTGGACATACTGGTAAACAAGTTAAGTCCTGTCAGCAGAAAGAGGGAGGATGGCCCAGTAGAGCAGTTTCAACCGTATCTGGTTTTCAAGTACCATCTTGAGGCGAAAAAGATTTTTTTTTTTTATAATATTGCTTCATCTCACCAGTTTTTGAACTTCGTTTCAGGAAGTTTTCTCTGTGAATGTTCTGGTTCTATCATATGTATATCCTCTCTATTCATATACCTGAAATCTGGCTTTTGTCCTCACTGTCATAAAGCACTTGCTCTTTTGGAGGTTGCCAGGAAGCCCTTCCTTGCTTACCTCCATGTCTCTGGTGGCCACCTTTTCACTCTTAAGCCCCTCTACCCTTGGAATTGGTGAGTCACCACTCAGATTACCTCCTCACCCCACCCCTGCCTTTCCTTCAATGCTCTTTTCTTCTCCTCGTGCCTCCTGGTTGGGGGCTTGCCCTTACTTGGACCTTAGCTCTCTGCTCATCATTCCTTATACTCATCTATTAGCTCTTGGGATATCTCTTCTCATGGCTGTTAAGTATGGCTCCCAATTCCCATGTGAATCCCACCCTCAGATCTTTACCTGCCCATCAGATACTTCTCACTGCGTGTCACACCAAACCTCTTCTCTCCCAAACTGCTTTTCTTTCCCATTTCCCTTTGGTAGTATTACCAAAGGTGGTATTAAATTCCTCTTGGGATAAATTAGCATAATGTTTTGTTCTGTTCTATTATTTTATGGGATGTTAAACGATAAGTTGTGACTGATGCACCAGGAAATGACAGATACTGGATACCAAAATGAGTTGTGATTCAGACTAAAATGTGGAAACTTCAAAGTAACTGGTAGAGGGCTGGTTAGATTCTCATTCGTGCAGAGGGTTCAAGAGTAAGGTGACTGAAGATTGGTGGTGGTGGTGGGGGGTGCTTGAGGAGATTTTATTTGGATAGAGCTGCACTGGGAGTTCTGCCTTCATACTCCCCACCCCTCACCCACGACTGTGGGCAAGAGCACTGGCATCTCATACCAAGCCCAGTGAGGAGGGCTTCTCCAGGACCTCTGAGAGCTTGGCACAGACAGTGGGTAGTTGCTAGACTCCCACCTGAGGAAGGTACTGCATCCTATGGCAGCAGAGTAGAGGACTATGCCTGGGATGGGCGGGTGAGGGGGGGGGGTGTCTACCTTTTAACATGAACTTTCTAAAGGTGTGTGAATTTCAGAGACCATGTGTAGAGTCCACAGTAGGAAGTCATTTTAAAAGAGATTCTGCCTGAAAGGTCTCATTGGAGGGTTGACAGGACCCCAACAGCAAGAATCTGGCCTGAAGGAAAACCAAGACTGAGGTAGAATAAGTAGTTCGAGAGAATTCATTGTCTATCTCAGGAAGTATGGTCTGACATTCCCAGTATGGGACCACAAAAGTGTTCATGGAAACTTCAGCTTCAAATATCCACCAGGCCCAGAGGGTGTGATGCCCTTTTGTCAGAGTGCTGGTCTAGTACAAATTTCCCTGCCCCTCCACTTCTCCCTCTCCATATCACTGTTAGCAAGCTGGCCAGGAGAGGGTGAGATGGAGCAGGAAAAAAGCCCCTTGCCCTGACTCCTGCCCCAAGAAAGTCTTTGCAGGGAAAGGGGGCAAGATTTTAATTACTGAGTTGAGAACATGTCTTAACTTCTAGAGTAGCAGTATGGTTTTCTATTACGCAAGAAAATAAGATAGTTGTGGGACTCCTTGAGTTGTCAGTCAGTTGACGAGGAAGAACTGCCCTCCTTGAATAGGACACTAGGCAACAAAACTTGTTATGGGTACTCTCCATGAATCCTATTTATTCAGTGTTTTGGTTACACATAGTTTCAATTCAGCTTCTGGAGCAGTGAAATCATTTGATCAAAAAATTCTATTCATATTGCCCCAGGATTACAAATTTACCAACATGTCCTTGGCTCCTCTTATATTAGTTTATGTTAAACTGTATTTCTTTTCAGACAAAGAAACAGTCTCAAGGGATGAGGATGAATGCATAAAGAACAATGCTTAGCCACAAAAGACTGTTGAAGCACTAAGTAATTGTTACGCATGATAGACAACATGTATCTAGACTATATAAACACCTATTACATCTTAATAAAAAACAGCAATAATCCAATTTAAAAATGGGCAAAGGATCTGAACAGCCACTTCTCCAGACATATGTTACCTTCTTCCAAAGAAGATAAATATAAGTGGCCAATAAGCACATGAAAGATGCTCAAAATCATTAGCTCTCAGGGAAATGTAAATCAAAACCACAATGAGATACCACTTCACAACTGTTAGGGTGGCTATAATAGAAAAGACAGATAATGACAAGTATTGGTCAGGATGTGAAGAAAGTGGAACCCTCAGACATTGCTGGTGGGAATGTAAAATGGTGCAGATGCTTTGGAAACCTGGCAGTTCTTCCAAAAGTTAAACATAGTTATCATATGATGCAGCAGCTCTAATCCTAGGTGACTGTTCAACAGAACTGAAAACATATATCTACACAAAAACTTGTACATGAATGTTCACAGCAGCAGTATTCATAATGGCCAAAAAGTGGAAACCCAAATGTCCATCAATGGATGAATGAATCAACAAAATGTGATATACATACAATGGAATCCATCCAATGGAATCCATCCATAAAAAAGAACTGAAGTTCCGATATATGGTACAACATGGATGAACCTTAAGAACATATGCTAAGTAAAAGAAGAGAGACACAATACTGCACATACTACATTATTTCCTTTATATAAAATGTCTAGAAGACGCAGATACACAGAAACAAAGATGAGTGATTACTAAAGAGAACTGTGTGGGGTGGTGGGGAGGATGAGGGGGTGATTAAAGTGTTCTAAATTTGATTGTGGTGGTGTTTACATAACACTGTGAATATATTTTAAAAACTCTGAGTTGGGACACCTGGGTGGCTCAGTGGGTTAAGCATCTGCCTTCAGCTCAGGTCATGATCCCAAGGTCCTGGGATCGAGCCCCATGTCGGGCTCCCTGCTCAGCGGGGAGCCTGCTTCTCCCTCTCCCCGTCCCCCTGCTAGTGTTCCCTCTCTGTTACATAAATAAAAAATCTTCAAAAAATAAAAATAAAAACACTTGAGTTGTACACTTTAGGTGAATTGTATGGTATATAAATTTGAAATGTTATTTGTGGTCCTTCAGCCTGGGAGCCTCATGATGGCAGGGATGGAGCCAGCTTTGCACTACCTTCTCTCTCCAGCCGCTGCCTCAGCAGGCGCTCAAAAATATTTCTTGAGGAGACATACCACTTTTATACTGTACCTGACGTTTATATAGTGCTTCATAAAGTTCAACGCATTTTTTTGGTCACTGAGAGCAGCAGTCCCTTTGTGCGTCGTAACAATTCCGACGGTGGTCAGAGTGGGTGATTAGGAGACTGTTATTCGCTCATATTATGAAAAATGATCAGCTGTATAACAGAGGAAAGATCCCAAAACATTTCTGTCTACTAAATTTTATCTCAAGATGCTGTCTCTCAGGCCTTGGTTCGTCTTGCATTTCTTGGGTCTCCCAGAGGGAAGAATGCACTTGGTAGTTGAATCAGCACAGCTCTGACAGACTGGTTCCCAAACTGCAACCCAACAGCACAGCAATTCGGGTCACTTGTGGGGCAGAAACCAAAGAACCGAGACTCCTTTTTTGAGCAAACATAGTGATGAGACCAGCAGGATTTTAGCTTTGGGATTTTGGACTCAAGTCTTCTCAAATACTTCTAACCATAAGGTTTGAGGCTGTGTCCCACAGCCATCATGTCAATAGCGATTAATTTATAAGCGCCTTCCTGGTTTAATTCAGGTTTCTAGGTTCTGGTCCCCTTCTCCCACTCCCCATGTCCCCCTCCCCCACGCTTGGGAGAAGAAACTCAAATTCTGCACATTTCAGCCAGAACCCTTCCAGCTGGAGGAGTAGGAGCCACCTTGCTAAGAAAAACTCACTGGAAGCCCCTCAGAAAAGAGGTCCTCAGAGATTTTATCCCAACTGGGACGCGGACTCCTAGTCGCCTACAGAACCTCTGGCCACTGTGCGATTTCACGACGTTCTCCTTTAGGTCCACCCAAGCGGCCAGAAGCCTCGGCCGACTTCCAAGGTGGGGCTGGGAGACCCTCAGAGGCCCCGGGGCGTTCCCTGCGCGGCGGGGCGCGCTCGACTCAACGGCCGCCGCGGGCTGGAGCGCAGGTGAGCGGCCGAGCGGGCTTCGCCGCGCTGTCCCCGGCGCCTCCGCCTCCGCGGCGCCCGCGCTGCGCTCCACCCCTCTCCGCGCCGGGCCCCGGGGGCGGGAGAGGGCTCGGCCCAAACACCGGTGGGCTTTGGAGGGAAGTGGGGCGCCGACGTGGGGCCCCCCCGGACTGCGCGGCCGTGGCCGCCGCGGCCGGCAGCGCGGAGACGCGGGGCCGCCACCACCCCTCAGGCGCTGGGCGCGGCGGCCGCGAGAGCCGCAGGTGGTTCCCCGGGCCGGCCCTTTTCTCCTCCCCCTTTCCTTTCTTTCGCCTCCCCTCCCTCTCGCCCGGTGTCGGCGGCACTTCCCCCGCTTCCTCCTCCCTCTCCAATCGGGAGGGAGGGAAGGAGCCGCCGGCTCTTTCCTGCCTCTCTGCAAACTTGAGCGGGACTCCCGTCTCCACTCGCCACTGCGGCCACCGCGCCCAGCGCCCGGGAGCTGCTCCTCTAACTTCCTCTCGCCGCGCGGCCAGGGCACCCCGGCGGTGGGAGGACGCCGCTGGGCGCCAGGCAGCCGCGGCTCCGACCCTCCGGAGCCCTTCCCCGCGGCTGCCCGGGCTCCTTTGCCTCGCCGCCCGCCCGCGCCTCCGTCGGTCCGTCCTTCCTGCCCGCCTCGCCTCCTCCCCGCGGCAGGAGCCACCAGGCTGCCCCGCGGCGCCCCGCCGCTGCCAGGACTTTCCTTTGTGTTGGATGCGCACTCGCGCTCCGCGCCGACGAGGGGCGGACTGAGGGTTGCGCTCGCCCCGGGCGGCCCGCCGCGCCGCGAGCCCGCGTCCCCGTCCCTCCGCCCCCCGCCATGCCCTTCCACCAGAGGACCGTGGAGCCCGCGCGGCTGCGCCGGCCCGAGGCGGCCGGGGCCGCGGGCGCGCCGCTCTTCCGCTCACTGGAGCAGGTCAGCTCGCACGCCCTGGTCTGCCTGCTGGCGCAGCTCGCCGACCTGTCGCGCTGCGCGGGGGACATCTTCGGCGAGCTCGAGGGCCAGGCGGCCACGCTGGGCCGCCGCACCGCCGCGCTGCACCGCCGCCTCGACGCCCTGCACGCCGCCGCCGCGCGCCTCGACCACCGCCGAGTGAAAATCCGTGAGTGGCCGGCGGGTCGGGGGAGGGGAACGAGGCGGGGATGTGCCGGGCCAGCTGCTCCCTCCCGCCCCCTGGCGGTCTCGGGTCGGCTCTCGGGCCGCCGCGCGGAGCCCCGAACCCCCAGCATCCCCAGCATCCCGCGAGGGTCGGCTTCTCGGGTGGGCACGGCCTGAGCCGGGACGGGGCAGCCGCGCAGGTGGCAGGCGGCGCGGCGCTCTTCGACTCTCGGATTCCGGGAGGTTCTTGGCCGCCTTGGACGAGTGGGCGCAGTGTGGGAATTGGGCTGGCCCGTCCCACTGTCCGGTCCTTGTCTCTGTCTGTGTGGGAGGCTGAGAGGAGACCCAGGGGCGCTGTAGACAGAGGAGGAGCCAAGGTCGTGGGAAAGGGTCCGGGGGAAGGTAGCCTGTTCGGGAAGCCAGGGTGCGATATAGATAGGGATACAGAATGATTGCAGTTCTTGAGACTCGGCAGGGTCTGTAAAAATCTCTGGGGATCTCAGCAAGCTTTCGGGCTGCTTGTCACCTCTCTGCCTACCGCGTACGGCGCGCTTACCTGCAAACGAAAGTATGCAGACTTTTAGTTAGGGGTGTGTGTGTGCGTGCGCGCGCGTGTGCTATTTTGCCTTCCCACCCCAGAGCTCTTTGTGATTCACAGGACCTTGACCTTGAGCTCAGACTTTGAATCCCATTCATCTTTGTCTGACCTCGTCCAACCCTGAAAATCAAGTCTATGTCCTGAGGTAGTGATCTCTGCAGCACCCATTTCATTTCAGCAGCTTAACAAGCTCCAGTGAATGAAGTAACTGGAATTTCCTGCTGGCCCAAAGCAGAGAAACTTTCAGAATGATGTTTGTGTGGTTTCTCCCCTTTTTAGTACATGGACTGGGTCATAATTCTAAGTGTAAAGAATAAATTGGAGATGGTTGATGGATTGCAGGGTGTGAGGGGAGGTGTTGGTGAACACACGCCTAGATTTCCGCAGCTCTGAATGAAATACTGTTTCTCTTACAGTCACTTCCTATACAGTCTCAAATAGCTGGTTTCCATTTTTTTCTCTTGCTAGAAAAACTTAGCTATATTTTAATTACCTTAAAACCGGAATGTTCAAGTTTTCAGTACGTTAATACTGATGAGATTGTTTGCTGTAATACATCTTTCTCCAAGTTGTGAAGTTATCATGTGATGACTTTACATTTTACATCTCTTTCGTTGTGTTGTCAACAGATCCTTGTAAGTTGTGGACAGTTCCCAACTGGGTAGAGATTACTCCTCTCCCCTCAAAAAATGAGAGGGGAAAAAAATCAAGGTGGTCTCATAAAGATGTTGGACAGAATATATCTATTGACTGTGAATAATGACCTTATGCATCAGGATATACTGTCCTAGTGGAATGTCCTCTCGGTGATGCCTTGTTACTTCTATGGCTTTTTTGTGTGGAGTGACTGTGTGGGTGAACGAGAATTTCACCCTTGAGGAATGATGTGATGAGGCAGATCTGACTGGTAGGTGAACTGATCTACTGTGGGAATTAAAAAACAAAAAAAAACCTCCCTGAAGATCAAGAACTCCTTTTGCTAGTTTTGTTTTGCATTTAAGCAGTACTTTTCTTTCTCTGTGTACATATGCACCAAATTGATGTCCAAAGCCAAAACTGCCCAAATGCTCTAACTTAACTAAAATTGTCATAGTGACTGATATAACTCTTTTTAAAACTTTCCACAAGTTTCTTTGAATCTTAAATAGCTTTGATTTTATACCAGAAAACTTGGCTCATCATTTTTTTTATGATTGAGAAAGGAGGCTTTTATTGAATATAATTATGTGTGAGAGTAGAAGCGCATGTATAGAGAAGGAAGCCAAACTGTAAACACATTAGTTTTTGTGGCTTTTCACCTTCATGCACTTAATGTTTTTATTGCTAAAAAGCAGTGAAACACCTGTGTATTCATTTTACTTAGCTTCTATTAGGATTAAAAAAAAACAAAAACAAAAAACAAAAACTGCTTCAAACTTTGTTCCTGAGTGAAAGCTACATTTTGAAATCATTTTGGTACCTTTTTAGGCAGGCCTTCCAAATAACATACTCCATTAGAACGGACATGTAGACTTTTAGACTGGGAGTTGACTGTGAAGGCCATCTACTTCATTAACTTAGCACGAGAGAAAGTTGAGTCCTAGAGAGTTGAAGTGGTGGGCTCCTGGCTTAGCATGGCCTTCTGATTGGCTCACCTGCTTGTCTCACTGGGTATATCCCTTACTTTTAGGATCACATGGGAAATAGGAAAAAAAGTTTAGATACATTCCACAAATAGTCCGAAGTATAACTATGACTGTGAATTTCATTCTTCTTGTCAGATAAACCTTTTAATGAGTCTCCCAAGGAGCAAGTAACAGAATTGAACAGTTTACCAGAAGCCAACTACGGTGGGAGATTATGCCATATTTCCTTGCCTGAAGGGTCTCTACCATAATAAAGTGTGTGAGTAGAGCTGTTTTAAAAATATATAGACTTAAAAAAATAAAAATAAAAACATGTAGACTTTATCTTTGTAATAGAGAAACATTTTAGTGCTGTGGGCAATGATTGATTTCATCATGTTTGCCATTCCTCAAAATCTCATAGGTTGATAGTTATCCAACATAAGTTTTTGTCATAATTTGGGGAGAAGGTATATTACTTTTTCTCCTACTTATCCTTTTTATTTTTTTAATGTTCTTAATTTTTAAAAATTTAAGTTCAATTAATTAACATAGTGTAATATTAGTTTCAGAAGTAGAGTTCAGTGATTCATCAGTCTTATATAACACCCAGTGCTCATTACATCCTGTGCCTTCCTTAAGGTCCATCACCCAGGTATCCCATTCCCCTACCCCCTCCCCTCCAGCAACCCTCATTTTTTTTCCTGTGATTAAGAGTCTCTTATGGTTTGTCTCCCTCTCTGATTTCATCTTGTTTTATTTTTCCCTCCCTTCCCCTATGCTCCTCTGTTTTGTTTCTTAAATTCCACATATCAGTGAGATCATATGATAATGTCTTTCTCTGATTGACTTATTTCACTTAGGATAATACCCTCTGGTTCCATCCACATTGTTGCAAATGGCAAGATTTCAATTTTTTTTGATGGCTGAGTAGTATTCCATTTTGTGTGTGTGTGTGTGTGTGTGTGTGTGTGTGTGTGTCTATGTGTCTATGTCTATGTCTGAAGGGGCACGTGCACCCTGGATCACTACATTTGTATCTTTGGGGTAAATACCCAGTAGTGTAATTGCTGGGTCTCTCCTACTTATCCTTAAAGACTCCCCTAATACTTTCCCAACACCCCCAGGTTAGAAGGAGTCCTCCTATAGCATCTATTATGGGCCTTCAGTGTCTATCACCACATTTACCAGCATGGGCTGAAATTGTGTATTCACTTCTGCTCCCCTCTGCTAGATAGCAAGGCGCTTGAGGTCCAGGATGGCTGCATCTTTATTTTTTCAAAGCTCAGAACAGTGCCTAGAATGGGATAGCTCAGTAGATATTTGAACTGAACCAATGTTTGGTTTCTTAGTGGTCAGTGTCAGGAAGAATAACTACAAAAATCTTCAGGAGGGACTGTAATACTGACTGCTACAAATCCACGGGAACAAGACAATAACTTTAAAAACAAATGAAACAGTAAACTTTCTACCTTTTTAAGGTTTTGTGCTGAACCACTAGTATGCTCTTTTCTCTAAAAGTCAAACTGCATTAATTTTGCTACAAGATAAGTGCTTATTGAAAAGAGTAACAGTAGCTAGAAATGTGGATAGTTATCTCTCAGCTCTGTAAAGATCAAAACAAATTTTCCTATGCAGATATCAATAGACACTCAACCTAAAAGCCTGTTTCATTATTAAGCCCCATGTGATTTGTTTCTTTTTATAATTAATAACACTACACTTATGGAGTGCTTTTATGATTGAGAAAATGTTTTGCATATTCATTATTTGACTCGAAATCAACTGGAAGGCCAAGTTGCATTTTATCTATTTCACAGACAAAGAAATGGAAGTTCTGGAACTAGTAGGTATACATTAGATCAACATGGAGACTTCTGATTTCTTCACCTTAACAACTTCCTGGGTGAATATGAAATGTAATTGTGGAAAACGAAGTAGGAAAAAAGATGCTTGCTGGCTTTTCTTCTTTTAGGTCCAGAGAAGCAGAAGGTTTTTTCCCCCCTTAGATTGTAGAAATTTTCCAAGTTCAGGGAGCTTTGTTGTGTTGCACAACGGTAGTGGGCCCCATTCACATCTAGTATATGTAAACTCCCGTGGGGTTGGTGCGGTTCTCAGCCTGGTGAACTTTTTTGTGATGGTCTTGATAGTATACAACTTTTATGGGAGAGATGAATGGTTGCAGGTAGTTGGCTGTGGCAGAAAGACTGGATAGATACCATCTTTGCATAAATAAGATACGAGCTTGTGCAGTGTCTGTGTTAGGCTGATGCTATAACCTAAAACCGTCAGGATGGTGCTCTGGGTGTCTGGCTGCATTGTTCTACATCCCAACAGACTGCCTCTTGACCCAACCAGAGGGTTGGTTGTCCTGATGTCAGAATATCTTTGCTTCTTCCTCAGAATGAACCTTTTATGAAGGTGCTTGTCAGAGTTCTAAAGACAGAGTGGAGGCTTCACTGCACTTCTAAGAACAGGTAGTATGGTGGTTTTTGTGCCTGCCTGCCTGCTGATAATGTTTGTATTGCTCGTGAAATTGACTTAAGACTTGCTTTCATTGAAACATACCACATGCTAAGGAGGGTGTTGGTATAGGAATGTGGTCTCCACCCACCTCTAATCCCTGGAGGGCCCCTAAATGTATTGACAGAAACTGAAGGTAGCCAAACAGCCAGATTGCACCTCAGGTTAAGGAGACTGGATGAGGTGAGGCAGTATTTTCTATACTTGCCTGATATTGAGAATTGTCTAGAACTCTTGTTAGAGTTACAGATTTCCAGAACCTTAACAAAGCCTTACTGAGCCAGAGCCTCCAGTATGTTTAACAGATGCCACTGTGTCCTTGGAGAACTTGGAGGAGCATTGAAATAGACATGAAAGCTCATTGGATTGAGAATTGGGAGACTCGAATCTGGCTTCATCCCTGCCATTTTCTAATGCAGATGTTGAGCAATTTACTCAGCACCTTAAGGCCTCAGTTTCCTTATCTGTAAAATAGAGACTTTGACCAAAATAATCTTTACTGGCCTTTCCAATTTTGGCATTTTGTGATTCTAATGAGGGGTTACTATTTGATAATATTAGTAGTGAAGATGACCTTGCAAATATGACTTTGATCAGTAATCCCTCTCTGATTCTTATGGGATTTAAAAAGTTTTGTGTGTGTGTGTGTCTGAAATAAACTCTTCATGACCAAAGGAACTCTTTCAAATCATATTTCACCCACATGGAGTACATGGAGCTTCATGTCTTGAGGGGTTAGGGGGTTCATAGCTTTCCTCCTCATCTTTAAAAAATGCTAACATCATTATGGAAAGAGAATTGTTGTTTAAATGCATTTGCTATGTGTCAGATTTCTAAAAGAGAGGTTTTGTTTTGTTTTGTTTTAAATTATGATGGTGTACTCTTTAAGCCTAAACATCAGTTTACTCTTTGGGTCTTGGGTATAATACAATTACCTGGTTCAAAAAGCTACCTACATTTATATTGAAATGTTATTCTAGGGATAGTTTAATTTTCCTCTGTATTAGAGGAAAAGCCAATATGAAAATTTCATCTGTATGTATTGTTTTTGGATTGGGACTAGCAAATGAAAAAAAAATTGAAAAACAAGAGAGATAAATATTTGAGATTTTTCATATTTTAGAAGAACATTCAGAAAATAATGCAGTGTTTTCCTCTGGCTATGATTTTAATGTGTTTAAAAAAAATCAAGTTTTAAGTATAAGATAAAATGATTTATACCTAACTGGGCACCTAGTGATTTTTAAAATCATTTAATTCTGTTTCTCCTCAAATTGGCTTTTATCCTGGGATGAATTATTTCTGCAGATTTGCAGTTCCAAAGCAAGAGGATGGTGCTGATGGCAGTCTTGACTTCACACATTACCTCTGTGGTCTGCACGTCTCAAAATGCGCACCTTAGCAGTGCCTTGGACAAATGTAGCAGAACAGATGGAGCTTCTGTTTCTGAATGAGGGCTCTTCCGAGCAAAGACCCTGGAGGTCCCAGCCTCAGTCCCTTGTGGATTAAGTGACATGTCTGTGAAAGCATTTAGCATCCCTCAAACAAACAATGACTTTACTGATCCCAGTATCTATGCAGTGGCAGCAGTGGATTTCCAGTTTCTGGCATCAGGCTGACTTTTTGGTGACTTTGTATTGCCCAAGAACACCAACAGCTGCTGTTGGAGCACTTGCTACAGGCCAGACCCCTGAATACAGGAGCCTCCCCTTATCCACGGGGGTACATTCCAGGACCCATAGTGGATGCCTGAAATCATGGATGGTGCCAAACCCTATATGTACTATGTTTGTTCCTGACATAGTGTTAGACTACTATTGAGCCTCTGAAGATGGGTCAGCAGGAGGATGGTCTGCTTCTGAACTGTGGTCACTGCAAGTAACTGAGACCATGGAAAGCTGAACTGCAGGTCAGGGGGTCTACTGTATGTGCAACAGCTCTACAAGGTGGATACTATTATTATTTCCCTTTGACAGATGATGCAGTTAAGGCACAAATAATTTGCTTACCCACGTTCACAGCTAGTAAGCAATGGAGCTGGTGTCTGGACTAAGGCAGGCTTGTCTCCAGAGCCCGTCCTAACCATTCCGCGATGCTGTCTCTCTTGATATTATGACATTGTGTACTCAGGTGAGGAAAACTGACCCCAAGAAGATGTGGCAAAAGCCTGTCACATAGCTGAGGGAGAAAGCCCCTGGCTTTCGGGCTTTTCCCTTTTCCTTCTCTTTTTGTTTTGAAACCTTTCAAACTACTAGTGGATGGCCAAGAAATCTGAGACCTGCATCTAAAGTACGTCGCACGGTGCTTGGCGCATCGCTAACATGTATTTAACACTTCCTGTTGTTGTGTGGATGACTGAGAAGGCCAAGTGAGCATCTGTGTGCACATCGATGTCCACGTATTACCTCAGCCGGCCCAATCCGTGGGAGGCTGCTCAGCTGCGGCCTGCACGGTGAAAGCTGACCAAGTTAGAGGGGAGCTTATGTCCGGGAGAAACATAATTTGAAAACCAGAAGGTTTGGCCCAGAGATCTTAAAGTATATGTCGTTCCTGACAGCAGCATGCAAAGGACTGTTGTTTCTCTTTTCTTCATGGGATGTGAGAGTTGAGGCTTGGGAGAGCGAGCCCATCTCTTGGGGCCTTTATGTATATGTCCTCTTTCTCAGACCCTTGTCACCTCCATTTCCTCCTATCGGAGGAACTGCATACCTAGCTCTGCTCCCACTTCGTTTCCTAGATGTAAGAGCTCCCCCTTTTACCTCAGTTGCCCAGGAGGCTCCCAAGCCTCCGTCTACACCCTACTTCTACCTGATTTCATGTTCCCACTCCGAACTTGAGAGGCCCCGCTCAGACCTCAGCTCTCCTTGGGCATCTTGGAACTCGGCATATGTTAGCACAGTTTCATTTATCTCGTGTTTCCCCCACTTTCTGAATCATCAGATACATTAGGGGATTGTTTAAAAACAGATTCCCGGAGATCCTGGAGATTTTGAGTCATCAAGTCTGGGTTGAGGCCAGGAACACGCCTGGCCAACAAGTACCTCCAGGTGATTCTGATTAACCAAGTTTTGGAAACACCAGTCTATGTGGTGTGTTAGGAATCTTGTCCATGGAGGGTGGCAGGATAGTCTTCCCGTTCATGAAATATAGTTCGGGTTATTCTGCTAGTGCTGAGTTGTGAGGATTACAAGATGAATGCTTTACAGTTTCCTGTGGATGATCAGATATGTAAATAAATATTAAGGAGTAAAGTTAACCAGTATTTGTAACATTATTTCTAAAAGAAAATCTGTTCTGAATTCCAAATTGCCCATTTAAATTGGATTTTTAGAAGATCTCTAACTTAAAAGACCTGCCTGTAAGCATGTGGGACAGTGGCCCTTTCTCACATACAAAATACTGATTTTAAATGTTGAGAGCATATTTTGCATACAAACTATATTCTGAAAAAGAAATGTAAACCTTCTGGAATAAGAGTTCTTTTCCTTGTGGGTTGGTGGATTTTTCTTTTTTTAGTAATGCTTTATTTTGACTTATTCTTTGGGAGACAAGAAACTTCCTTCCATGTAGAAAAGCAACGTATTGCTTTGGGAGGACAGACAACTGTTTCAGGTCATTCCTGCAGGGATGTCCTCTGTTACACTTTCCTCTATTCCCTGCTCCTTTTCTGATTAAGAGCTGGTAAAGATGTTATCAGTAATATGTAGGGGGGACTGTGTGGTAATGGGCTGGTTTAAATTGTAGTAACACATGGTAAAATAGAATGGGGGCTTTCTACATGACAGTATTAGCCATCTGATAAAATGTTCTGAGAACCGAGAGACCACCATGTGTAGCAAAGGAAATTGAATTAAGCAGATGCTATGCTATGCAGAATCAAATTATGCCTGATTCTCTTGGCATCTGAGAGCTACTGCTGAGGAACACTGTGGTTTCCCAGCTCATGGTCTGGCCGCTATGACCATCACTGAGGCAAGAGCACTGTCCCTCATCTCTCAGGGTCTTCCAGTCGTACTCATTAGCTGGCTCCTGGCATGACCAGTCCAGAAGCCGCAGGCAGCCTGACCCCACAGCCAGTGTTCTTTACCTCTACATTAGATGATGGCCAGGGTTGCTGGAAAATCATGATGCAGCCCGATCATCTTAGCCTAAATTTTCATTTAGTGTACTGAGCAGGCAATACATTTACATTGTTGGGAAAAAAAACATAAAGAAAGCTGGGCAATGAAGTCTCACTTCTGCTTCTGTCCCCTCTCTGCTTTGTCATCCCCCCCCCACTAGAATAATCAATTTTATTAGTTTCCCCTTGTTCTTCCAGAGTTTCTTTATGCAAGTATAAAAATATTATTTAGTGTTATTTTCCTTCCATTTGCCATATGCATAATTTGGGGATTATCCTGTTGCTCCTCTTTATTTGTATACATAATCCAAAGTGATTATTTTAATTATTTTTCTGTATGCCTTTTAGCCAGTTTTTTTTCCTATTTGTGAAATTGCACTTCTTTTTTTTTTTTTAAAGATTTTATTTTTTTATTAGAGAGAGAGAGTACATGCTCATGCAAGCATTGGGAGGGGCAGAGGGAGAGAGAATCTCAAGCAGACTTTGCGCCCAGTGGAGCCAGATGAAGGGCTTAATCTCACAACCCAAGATCACCACCTGAGCAGAAACCAACAGTCGGGAGCTCAACTGACTGAGCCACCCAGGCGCCCCAAAATTGCAGTTCTTTTTTGTCAGAAAATGCAGTTGATTTGGTAAAAATGAGATTAATTACCATTGAAATGCAGTGTTAATTTAAGCTCTTTCTTAATTTTTTATATTGCTAATGCTTTGCTTTTAGGTGTATTTTAAATAGGAGCTTCTCAAGAGATGGTTAATCTTTTCCTGTATTAGAAGGAAAAAGGGGGTGCCTGGGTGGTTGGTTAAGCGTCTGCCTACAGCTCAGTCATGGTCCCGGAGGCCCAGGATGCAGCCTTGCATTGGGCTCCCTGCTCAGCAGGGAGTCTGCTTCTCCCTGTGTCCCTCACCCCACTCGTGCTCTCTTTCTCTCAAATAAATAAAATCTTAAAAAAAAGGAAAGAAAGAAAACGGGAGAAGGGACTTCTGTTAAATGTCTGTAACAACACAGTATAGGTTGACTTTATTTAAAAGTGGGCATTTTCTGCCTTCTAGCTGGATATCCTGCATGCTAAATGTGAATTACTTCCTGGTTGGGGAGGGGACTACCACCAATATAGAGCTGCATTTGAATTTCAGTGTGGAGTGTTTTACTCTGACATAGTGATTTCATTTGCTAAATAGATGCATTTGATCATGAAGTCTGCTTGGGATTTTTATTTCACTGGGTTGGTTCTAACTACCTTGCCTGTAGAGCCCAGTAGAGAATGACATTGACAGACAAGTGAAGGAAGCAGCTATGGTCATTTGAATTATTTTTTTCCCGTTTGTTAACCTGCTTAAGACCAAAGGTTTGTACTGAATTAGTATAGAAATGACTAATTAAAGCATTATTCATGAATGTGGCCTCAGAAACGTAACACATCCTACCATGTAAGTTTTGTGTAAATAAAAGTACATTAAAAAAGCTTTAACTCATGGGGGCTCCTGGGTGCTGCAGTCGGTTAAGTGCCAACTCTTGGTTTGGGCTCAGGTCATGATCTCAGGGTTGTGGAATTGAGCCCCATGTGGGGCTTCATGCGGAGTCTGTCTCAGTTTCTCTCTTTCCTTCTCCCTCTGCCCTTTCCTGCCACACGTTCTCTTTCTCTCTCTCTCAAAATAAACAAACCAGTCTTAAAAAAAAGCTTTAACTCTTACGAAGTGTGTCATAAAATAGTTCTGATTATAACATTAATGTATATTCATCATAAAGTTCAACCTGTAAAATGCGGAATATATAAAGAAGAAAAAGTATCATAGCCCAGAGCATGTCGAATTCCTCTCCTTTTTGCTGATGTATCTGTATGAGTCTATACGAGTGGCTCTATAGCAACAGATAACATTCTTTTAACAGAACACAGCGCATCACTCTCTATAAATAGTTTTGTGTCCTGATTTTTTAAGACTTAGCTTATATTGTGAGAATTTCCCCCAGGTCATAGACATCCAGAGACTGTCTTAAAGAGAAGAGGATCTCTTACTTTGCGTTGGCTCCCCAGTGAAGTCCTTTTGATGTTCTCTGGAGTCTGTTTACACAAGAGTTATCATGTGGACCAAAGTTTGTTATCTTCTGGGGCTTCCTAGGGTTTCTCCTCTGTGTTATTTATGAACCTTTAAATTGCACTCATGAGGTATCATTTAGGAGAAGATGTGCTGGAATTCTACAGTCCAGTAGATCGCTAAGTCTTTGTCATTATCCCCTTTCTGGACAAATTAACCCTATTTTATACTAAGGTTGTTGACCCACAATGACCGTTCTCTTTCTCTTTACAGTGAATAGGTCATTGAGTCAAAAGATGGTTGTGTCCTTTCCTTACTGGTATTTTAGTTGAGTAGTGTGCCTGTTTGCTAATAAATTATGTTGCCTTTTTTTTTTTGTAGGAGAAGTTACATTTCTCTTTTTCCTTTAAAAAACAAATAAGCATTTCCCTTCCCCCTCCACCAAAATGTCAATCAGACATCTGTCTCTAGGTTTCTCACCTCGGTTCTTGCAACATACGGGGTCTGTTTAGATTTAGCTCAACAAGTTTTAAAAACAAAGGTCTGTTACCTATCTCTTGCTGCAACTTTGGCTCTCGTTTTGTGGCAAGATGAGGATTAAGCTTGCTCCATTTATTTTAAATATTGGGTGGTTTAATTGAAAAATTAATAGTCTATAGAAACATCGAGGAACTGGGCAAATTCACCCATGGTAATGGTGGCAGGGAATGGAGGCATGAAAGGGGGTGGAAGAAATGTCTTTGCCATTAGTAAATTTTACATAATCTAAATGTATTGCTTGCAAATTGCAAGGTCTGCTCAATAAAAATAATTCATATTAACATTTATGGTTTAACATTTATAGCTAACATTTATGGGATACTTACTATGTGCCAGTTTCATTTAATCCTCATAAAAACTGTATGAGAGACATAGTACCACCCCCCATTTTATTGATTTTACTGAGTGGCTACAGAGAGGTCAAGTAATTTGCCCAAGGTCACACAACTGGTAAATGGTAGAGACAAAATAAGGTATAGGTGAGTTCTGTGTTTAACACTTTATTTGAATAATTGTAATTATTTTTTGTGAATTTTTAAGTTCATTTTAATATTGAAAAATTTCTGAGTTTGGCTAGGAGTTGGTCAGTATTTTCTGTTTTATTCTTGTTATTTTAAATCACTGTGCCCATTGGCATGACCTGTGGAGGTGAATTAGTAGCTCATGTGATAGTGCTGATGTGAACCCATAGAGAACTAATCAAGTTTATTTGGTTCTTTGAGCTGCACTGATGAAAGGTACGTTAGTCTCTAATATAAAGTCCTTTTGTGAATGCTTCCCATCATTCTGGCTTCTTTTCCTTTGCCAGACATTCATGATCAGTGTCAGAAGACAGGTGATGTAGGAACGAAATTCCATCTCTGGCTTATTTTGATTTGATATGTTAGGGGAAACTTCTCTTTCCTGCTCTCCCCAAGCTTGCTGTCTTTAAAGGCTGTGTTGCTGTAATGCGCTCTCTCAAGGCTGTACCTCAAGGACGTTGTTTAGTTTACTTGTTAGTGATGGAGGATAAGAGAAGCTGTGATGAGACGAGGTGGCCTTTCCTCAACTCTCTAGAACATTTACCTTTGTTGACGGAAAATACCTTCAACTATGTGGTGCTTCCTGGTGACGCCAGCCAAGAATTTAACTTAGATCATCAGTTCTCAAAGTGTGATTCCTGGGTCGGCATCATCGGCGTCTCCGAGGAATTTGCTAGAAATGCAAAATCTTGGCCCCACACCAAACCTCCTCTATCAGAATCTGTGGGGATAGGCATAGCAGTCTGCATATACCAGCCCTCCAGGTGGTTCTGATGGTGACGTTTGAGAACCACCATCTGCAGAGCCAGAGAGGTGAATCTGCTTAGAGACCTACCACCTTTGCTGAGCTGTGGGCCATGAGTGGGGCTGCCAAAGCTCAGTTCCCAGAGGCTTCTTTAGAAGCTGGACCATATGGTCCAGGACAGTATGGGTTTATGAACTAATGCTTCATTACCGTACAACAATGAGAGTCTTGCTTTAAGAGTCTTTGAATCCCTGCCAATTTGTGCTTTAGAGGCCCACTTGGTAGTGGGCCTTCACCATTTGGAGATTAGTAACCTGGCCCTGGGCTTGTTTGTCATCCTCAGGGCTAAAGGCAGCCTCTCTGATTTCCCTTTCCGTAGGAACTTTAAACAACATCCAGAAAGTAGGGAGGCGACTCACCACAATCACAGGGTAGGGGCATACTTTCTAAAACAAAATCTGAGGAGAGAGGATTATTCTCCCTAAATACTGATTATATAAAACCCCCATTTTGATATTTTAGTGAGTGTCTCCTAGAGGATGTAACTAGGAAAACTTTAGGCAGACATGGGAAATCTTAATTGTGGATGGGACATACACGTTTGAATAAACATGAGAAGAATATGCAAGCATGAATGTACTGAGTGGTTGATTCTGGTAGCAGAATCCTGCTTGGCTTTACGTGATATGATTCAGCTTTTCATTCTATGTAATCTGCTCATAAAGTAGCTGTTAGTACAGTATAATCCATTGTAATTTGGAGAAGTGAGAGATAATTGAAGCAGTTTGATAAAAGGCAGCAGAACATGGTGGTTTAGAGACAATATTTACTGGCTGTGTGACCCTGCACAAATTACATAACCTCTCCGTGCTTAAGATTTTTTCCTCTATAAAATCGGCACTGTACTAACGGTTGTGCATATAAAATGACATATTTAGAACAATGGCTGGCCCATAACGAACAGTAAATATTAGCTGATAGATACTTTGGACTGGCCCTTATTATTTTTAAAACATTATTTTTGCTTATTTTTTTCCTGAGCGTGTTTTAAAATCTAGACGTAAATAAAATCAAGACATTGGAATAAAGGATTGGACTTAATTATTTGGTTGAGCTCTTAAAATTTCCTAATGACTGTGTTTGTGTTCTGGTTAAGTGAGTTTTCTAGATAACTGATGGCTAGGTTTGATAATTGGACATAATGTGGGAGTTAAGATCATTGTTTTGGACATCTTGATAATTCCGTTCTGAGAGTCTAGAATATTGGATTAAGTTTATTCAGCATGTTCTCTAAAAATGGTGTTTTGGTTACATCTCTGATAACGAGTTTGTTTTGATGTTATTTTCCTGTTTTCAGATTGCGATCAGATAAAATCAAGTTAGGGGTTTTGGTTTGTTGGTTTTATTACACATGTAATCTCTAATTTAGAAACTTGTCAAGTTACAAAAGTTAATTTGTAAGTTGTTTTAAACTTACAAATACATTTCCTCTTATAAACCATGTTTCCAAAGCATGACCAGGCACGGGGCAGTCCTCGCAAAGCCTGTTCATCCTGAATATAGATACCCAGACATGTAGTGCTACACGCCCTAATCATCATAGAAGAATTTTCTACGGCAAAATGGATTATAAATGACGGCCAGGATACAAGATCACATTTTTCTGTCCTCCCGACCCCTTCCCTAAGCTGTGTGACCCTGGTTTCATCTATAACGTAAATGATTTAGATCAGGCCTCCAGATTCCTTGTTTAGGGGGAGGTGGACTTCATGATTCCATGATAGCAGGATATGTGAGGATTTCATGATGCAGGATAACCCTCAGGAAGCAAGGGATAGGAGCGTTCCCAAGGAGTGTGGGTGCATGAGACTGAGCACTTTAGACCCTGTGCTCAGCCAGAATGTTGGCTGGGGACATTCATTCCAGGTAATAGCTCCAGGCCTGTGGAGGGAAGGTGAACTACCAGCAGCCTGCTGGTTCATGTGGGGCAATTGGCAAGTATATGCAGAGTGTTTATATCTGTTTGTAAGTAAGAAGCTACTTGTCTTGCCTCTTTTAATTTTTTTCTAGGAGTGTTTAAATGGATAAGGGTGAGTAGTTTTATCAGTTTGAAAAGCCCACTTAATTTTTTTTTCCTTTTACTTACCTCTCTTTTATATGGGCATGCATTTACATTTGATTTCTGTTCAAAGATTGTGGTTTTTTTTTTTTTTTAAGCAAACAACATGCAAAGCATTAAAGATCCTTTCCACTTCCCCAGTGCATTCTCTGTAAAAGGATCTGAATTGTTTATAGAATCCAGCAAGCTTTTGGTAAAGTACATGTTTTTAATTCATGTTGAACACGTAAAGAAAAGACTGACTTGAGCTTGTTAAAAATTATTCCTGTCAAGTCCCATGTAGCTTCACATGTCAAACAGGACATGAAAATGCTTTCCCCAAGTGGCCATGTCTTAACAGTTTATGTTCTTCAGGGAGTTCCTTGGAAGGAATTAAATTCTGGGAGGTCACATTTTTCTTTCAAGTTCGATTTCCAAAGTGAAAATGAACTTCTGTTTTTTAACTTGAACTTTGAAAAAAAATTCAATGAAGAGCTTTGAGAACTGTGGGATGATTGTGTTCTATGGAAGTGGGCTTCCCCATCTCTGTAGGCAGAAATGAATCTTGACAGTTTTCTTTGTAGCTGTAAAAATGAAGAGAGAAAGGGAAGAAGAGGTAAAAAGTGCTGAGTCTGGGAAACTGTTCTGGTTATTTAAATCTTAGCTACATAAGTGTCTGTTTATATTAATGGGGCAGGACCAAATAACAATAGTCTTTTTTTCCCCAGTTAAATATTTCCCCACTGAGAAAATCACTTTGCAAATTCCTCAGGCTTTCTCATTGAAAACATATGAATAGCTAAAATTGAATATTTAGCATAATTAAGAAATAGACAGTTTTTACTGTATTCCAATCATAGTGGCATATTTGGTTATTGAATTTTTACTTGATTATTTGGGCTAGTGCAAAAGAGGTAATGGGAAAAATCTAGAAATATTTTTACTGTGCTATGTCCTTTATGTTTTGAGAGTCATAACAGAGTACTTTAGGTTGATCCATGGTCATATCTGTTTTAGAAAGAATTAGAAAGTGTTCTAAATTACCTATTGTGTCTCTTTTGTTCAGGTTTTTTTTTTTTTTTTTACCCATTTCATATTAGAAATAGACATATCACCTCTCAGGTGGCATTGTGGATCTAGACCAAGCTAAAGTATCCTTTTCATATATGGTGGTTTTTAGTTTCCTGGCTAGAGATAATAATTAAATAGTTTAATTTTTAAGTTTTATTGTTGAGGGGTGGGTGGTCATGAGTATAACTATGAGGGGAAAGAAAAATAAGAAGGAGGCAGTGATAAAATTCTTCATTGCCTAATAGTTACTGCAGTACTTCTAAAGGTAATGTATTGTCCTTAGCATTCACTAAGATGTCACCCCTATAGGACAGTTAAACCACCTGCTTTGACTTTTCCCTAATGGCTGTAGAGGATTTATGGTGATTCATTTCATACCATATACTTTTCCCTTGATGATGAGCTGGCTTCATGGCCATGAAATGAGCAGGTAGGTTGGCTAGAGTGGAAAACCTCTGGACATGGATAGTCATTTAAAATTTTTAGCTGATTTTTTAAAAATTTACTTCAATATATTTAAACGTCATGCTGGCTTTGCTATTTCATGTTTCTGTAGTCTTAGGTATTGTCTGTTGACTTCTCAAGGTGAAAATTTAGCTTCTTTTGCTTCCCTCCATCTGACCCCTGCCAAACATGTTTACCTCCTCTCCCCAATTCCCCCCCACCCACCCACCACCCCGGACACTTATATTGTAGTTTTTCAGCATTCAGTTTTTATTTACAATGTTACGACAGCATACACTGTTCAGAGCGGAGCTATATAATCAAACATGATTACTTTTCCTTTACTGTATACCTTCTGTTTTCCCTGGCATTAATACCAGCCCTTTTTGGTGTGTGTGTGTTTATGTGTTTGTTATTATTTAAACTTCAAACTCTACTCTATCCACATCTTCTTTTTACCTTAAAAATTCTACTAATTTCCTCTTTTTTGAATAAGCTTATCTCCCAGAGCTTTCTGATCTAAATCAATGTAGGATGATTTTTCTTTGTGGCTAGTGCCTGTCACTCTGTCCTTCACTATCATGCTAGAGATTTCTTCTCTTTTTTGATGCCTGTCTCCTGTAACACATTCTTCTTGGTTTAGTCCTTCATTTTGGTGGAGCTCTACTTCTGGTCCTATCTTAAGAAATATTGTAGAACACGCAAATTTTTTGCTTGTCTGTCTTCTCATTTGATTGATAGTTTTTCTGGGTAAGGAATTCTAGGTTAAAAATCTTTTGCTTTTTCTATTTTGAAGATACTGCTTTTAGTTCTTTCGGTCTTTAGTTTTCTAATGTTAGTGTTAAGAAGCTCAAGACATTCTGGTTCCTGATCCTTTATGTGTAACTTCCTTTTCCTCTCTAAAAGATTTACAGTCACTTTAATCCCGGTATTCCAAAATCTCAGTGATGTCCTTTGGTGTGTATGTGTGTATGTTTAATTAATGTTGTTGGATACTTGATGAATCTAGAAGATCTTTTGCTTTAGTTTTGAGAGAAGTTTTTGAATTAATTTTTAATTCCTCTCCTTAATTTTCTCTCTTCTTTGTAATTTCAGATGTTAGATTTTCTGGACCAGTCTTCCAACTTTATCTTTTCTCTATGCTTTTTCATCTCATGTCTTGTTTTACCTTGTGAGATATTTCTTATTCTTGTAGCCCTTCCATTGAGCTTTTCATTTTTGCTATCAGGTTTTTAATTTCCAATTTTGTGTGTGTGTGTGTGTGTGTGTGTGTGTTGTGAGTGCCCCTTTATGTAACACCCTGCTCTTAATTCATTGATGTACTGTCTCTTCTTATCTCTTTGAGAATATTAGTAAGGTTTATAAGTTTTATTCACCTTAACAATGTTTATTCCAAGTTGTTTTTTTCTGTTTTGGTCTCTCTTTTATTTTAGTGATTTTCCTGAGATGTATGGTAATCTTTGGTTATCTACTTATTTATAAGTGGGGGGATGAAAGGCCAACTGGAGGGTCTGAGGGTTTGGATAGAGCTTGTTGATTGGGTGGGCAGATTTTGTGTGGGATCCTTGTTGTCAGTAACTTTAGATCACTGTAGGCTTGTCAGATTCTCCAGAGAAAACTCGTCTAATCTCTTAGCTGGAGGGTAAGTCGTAGCTATTAGCTTTCCTGGGACTGTGTGGAAAGAAGGCCAGGTATCTCCACATTCAGAATGCCTCTGTTTACTTAATCCTTCTGCTTTTGGTAGGTTCTCAACTGTGCCTTGTATTCTCAAGCCAGAAACCCTCTGTTTTAACCTCTTTTGAGAATTAACCTCCAGGCTTCTGCTAGGGTGTGTGAGGGGCGGTCACTGGTGACTTGGAGTGGGATGGGGGATGTAGCGTTCAGACTGCATAAGCAATTTCGAGCCAATCCTTATTTTAACTGTTACCCCCTTCCCAAGAAAATCAGTTGACTTCTACTTCCGGAAGCACTTGCCATGACCCATTCTGAGCTTTGAGAACTCTGCAGTGTAAATTGAGTAGGTTCTTAGTTTTCTTCCAAGCTGGTTTAGGATTGGCTTTATTAAGTCTCCAGTCAGGTACTGCTCAACTCGTTTCCTATTCCAGCTTCCAAAATTTTTCTCATTACCTCTTCCATTTTCTCCATCTTCTTAAAATAATTCCCTTGTTGTAGTTTTAGTGGGGCTTTGAGAGGGATCTAGATTTGAAGCTTGTGTTCATTTCACTCCCTGTGCCTAGAGCCCCTGGATGCTTTTTATGTGTATGCCTGTCTTCTCAAACAGAACACCTTTCCCTCACACTTCCTCCCTCTTCCCTGTTCTCTCGGGGTTACTGCCATTCTTCTTGCCGCCAGACCAGACCGTAAGGGTCAGCTTTGACTTTTTATTTCCCTTCTTTCCCCCATCATATAGTGAAGCAGTGAGCAATTTCTCTCTGAACAAGGTCTCCCTTATTTGTAGTATGAGTCATGGGGCCACCACATTCATGGGAAGGACCATAAAAGTAGCAGAGTAGACAGGGGCTTAACAGCCTGTCCTGGTGAGCCTCAATCCATTCTTAAACTGGGGGTCATGTCTGTTCCAGGAGAGGTGAGGGGGGAGCTGCGTCTTCAGGTTGTCTCATTTTTTCTTCAGGGGTAGGTGATGTCTTCTGGGTTGGGTGGGCACTCTCCTTGATAGAAGGAGAAAAAAAAAAAGCCTGTTTTTTTGGAGGACCGTTTTACCATGTCATCACCAAGACTAGTGAACCACTCATAGCATTTCTGACACCAGCTGTGTGGGTATTCCCCTTTCATTGAGTAATTCTGACACGAACCACCTGGAGCTGGTGGAGACCCCACAGGTCAAAGGCTCAGGCCCAAAAGACTGTCCCCCTCTTCAGATGTCCACTGCAAGTCCCAGGTTGTCACCCATATTTCTTACCAACTGGCTGTAAATCGGGAATTCTCACAACCCTTTCCTCCAGTTTGAGGATTTGCTATAAACTCACAGAATTCAAGGCAATGCTTACTTAATGTGAATTGGTTTATTATAAAGGATATAAGAAAGGATATGGATGAAGAGCCACACATGGAGAGCACAGCAGCTTCTGTCCCCGAGGAGTTGTGGTATACTACCTTCCTGGGACGTGGGTGTGTTTATCAGCCAGAAGCTCCAAACCCCATCTTTGAGGATTTCTAATGGAGGGTCCATCACATTGGCATAGCTGATTAAATCATTGGCCATTGTTGGTTGAACTCAATCCCCAACCTCCCAATGTCTTCCCCAGAGGTTGGGGTGGGAGTGAGAGTGGGTGGGGCTGAAAGTTCTAACCCTCTAATCATGTGGTTGGTAACCAGCCCCTGTCACCTAGAGTCACCTGATTAACATAAATTCAGGTATGGTTGAAAGGGGCTTACTGTGAATAACAAAGATCATCCTGTCATCTTTGCCACTCAGAAAATTCCAAGGTCCTGGAAGCTCTGTGCCAGGAACCAAGACCATATACATATATATTTCTTATATCACAATATCATAACTAGAGACAGGCCCCAATATTATACTTACCAGCTCTTATCTTTTTGGGGCCACATCATTTCAGTAGTCTTTAAGAATTTTCCCTCTTCAGGTGGCGCCTGGGTGGCTCAGTCGTTAAGCGTCTGCCTTCAGCTCAGTCATGATCCCAGGGTTCTGCGATCGAGCCCCGCATCGGGCTCCTTGCTCCGCGGGAGGCCTGCTTCTCCCTCTGCTGCTCCCCTTGCTTCTGTTCCCTCTCTCCCTGCCTCTCTCTCTGTCACATAAATAAATAAAATCTTAAAAAAAAAAAAAAAAAGAATTTTCCCTCTTCTATCATTCCTTGGTTTGTCAAATCACCTTGTGCTTTGCTTCCAAATGAAAGTTCCTGAAATAGTCATCCTTATAATTTTTTTCTATTGAAGTGTAGTTGACAACAATGTTATATTAGTTTCAGGTATAGAACATAGTGATTTGACATTTATATACATTATGAAATGCTTACTATAAGTCTAGTTACTATCTGTGACCATATGAAGTTATTGACTATATTCCCTATGCTGCATATTACATCCCTGTGATTTATTTATAACTTGAAGTTTGTGCCTCTTAATTCTCTTCACCTATTTTGCCCATCCCCCAACCCCTTCTGATAACCATCAGTTCAGTGTTTTATGAGTATTTCTGTTTTGTTTCGTTATTTGTTTTGTTTTTTTAGGTTCCACACATAAAGAAATCGTAAGGTATTTGTCTTTCTCTGATTTGTTTCACTTAGCATAATGCTAAGTTTTTTTTATTTGCCCTCTAGTGTCCATCCCTGTTGTCTCAAATAGCAGTTTCATTATTTTCTTTATGGCTGAATAATATTCCATTGTATATACATACCACATGTGTATTCATTCATCTGCTAATGGACACTTAGTTGCTTGCATATCTTGGCTATTGTAAATAATGCTACAGTGAACACAGGAGTGCATACATCTTTTCAAATTAATGTTTTCATTTTCTCTGGATTAAATACCCAGAAGTGGAATTGCTGTATCATATGATATTTCTATCTTTAATTTTTTGAGGAACTTCCATATTGCTAAAACAGTCTTTATGTCACTTCTTTGTTGAAAACTCATCACCTATAAATTAAAGTCTAAAGTCTTGACATACAGGGTGCTTTGTAATCTGATGTATGACTTCCCATAGTCAACAGATGGCCTTCTCAGTTCCCTTTGCTGGCTGTATGACCTGGGCCATGTCCCATCGCCTGTCCTGGTTTCCTCTTCTGCAACATGGAAAGATTGTGATGTCCAGCTTCTAGAGTTGGGTAATGATCAAATGAGATAAATCTTTTTTTTATTAAGATTTTATTTATTTGAGAGAGAGAGAGAGAGAAGAACGAGAGAGAACATGAGGGGGTGAGGGACAGAGGGAGAGGGAGAAGCAGACACCCTGCTGAGCAGGGAGCGCAGTGCAGGGCTTGATCCCAGGATCATGACCTGAGCCTAAGTCAGGGTCACCTGGTGCCTGCAAATGAGATAAGTCTTAGGAAAAAAATTTATGAGCTAGAAGTCTTATCTAACTTACTTTTTATTCATGTTATTAAATGTCTAGGTTTATGTCCTATTTTTTTTTTCTGGCATTAACCACTTTTTTCCCAAGCTAGGCTAGTTTGTCACAGTTCTCTGACTATAACTTGCTCATTTTTACCCCACATCTTTTGTTTCTGCCATTCTAATATTGACAAATAACTAGATTAGTGGTCAGTTGTTTAAGACTGACTTCTACCCTGGCTGGTCAGGGCCTGAAGTGTGGTGTCTGTGCTGAGAATATTGCTGAATGTTAGAATGATGCTTCTAGTTATATTTGATCCTAGAATGATCTGTCTTTTCTTCTCTTATGTATCTGAAATTGTACCTGTATTTCTGAGCTGAGTTCAAGATACCTTTCTTTCTAAATGTCTTTCTTTTCTACTTAAGTAATAATAAAAATTAGGGAATGGTTTGCTTTACTGTTATATATATCTCTGGAGTCCAGTTAAAATATAAACTCAGGAGTGGGAGCTGCCTTGTGCTTTGTAACATTCTTTTTATTTATTTTTTAAAAAAGGTTTTATTTACTTATTTGTGAGAGAGACAGACAGAGGGGACAGACAGAGGGAGCACGAGTTGGGGGGAGGGCAGAGGGAGAGGAAAAGGGATAAGCAGACTCCACGCTGAGTGCAGAGCCTGACATGGGGCTCTATCCCAGGACCCTGCGATCATGGCCTGAGCCAAAGGCAGACGCTTAACCAACTGAGCCACCCAGGTGCCCCTAAACATTCTTTATATGCACATACAAATATTCAGACAGAGCGAGTATCAGTGGATGTGGTTGGAAGAGTGTTGGAATTTTGAAGATTTCACGTTCTAGTGTATGACACTATGATATTTGGGAAAGTTATGTCACCTCTCCAGGCCTCAGTTTCCTCATTTGAAATGTAGGTGAGTGAAATTACATGATCTCTAGAATCCAAAGTAAAAGAAGAGGTGTTTTTTGTTTTCATTTTTTGGGGATTTGTTTAAAAATTACTAAGTAGCTGCACAAATTGTGATAGTCTGAAACTGCCGTCAGATAGAATGGATGATAGGGCAAGAATTGAATTTCTGGTGACTTCATTACATAGTATGACTTTGGTCACTGAATGCAGTCAACACTTTTCTCTGTTTGGGATAATAAAAGGGAATTATATTTTCCTTGGAGTTGGCTCAAACTCGAGACTGTCCTTGCTGGTTTAATATTTGGCATATATATCCCCTATAAAGAGTTCTTCCTGAGTGGTCCTAAGTTTTTCACACAGTCTGTAAGAAAGATATTATAATGTTTTTTTCTGATTTCAGAGGAAGAATTAAATACTAACTGCTAAAATTGTGGAACTATATAATAATGAGCTTTCTTTATAGTCCTCTTTCCCAGTTATCTACTATTGGCAGTCAGTGTATAACAGGTTTTGAAAATCATGGATGTTTTTCAGTTGCCAATACCTCATTTGATTGTTCCCTTTCTAAATTAATGTTAATGACTATATAGAAAGGCTATGAAAGTAAAGATAATGAATAAAGTAAGGATATATTCTTTGAGCAGACAGTTAAAGACTCTAAAATTCCTTCTGTTAGCTGCTCTGCATTTGACTTATTTGGGATTTGGTGAGTGAATGAAATTGTAGAAGAGACTGAAAACACTGTGGTTGACCAAACATTGACATTTTATCCTGCCTCCCCCACCCCCCGTTCTGTAGAATACTGTCCCGAGTATATGCATTTCCATTCAGTCCTTTCTAAGAGAAATTATGTTGTGTTGAGTGATGGTCATGCTATCCTCCTTCATTTTTTTTCTATATAGCAGAACAGAGGCTTCACTTGGATGATTTTTTGCATTATCTCAGGTTATGACATAACATGAAAATCCCAAATTTTGGTGTAGACTAGAAAGCAGTTCTTCGTGTTAAAATTTTGTTATTTCAAGCTATCTTTTAACAATGCCAAAGGTTCCTTTATTGTTTTTTTGATTCTCTCTTTCCTTTCGTTTACCTCATCTTGACCTGTTGTAGAAAGGAATATTCTTTAATTTCAGTGAGAAGGACATTGTTATATGGCAGATTGTACCTTTTACTGTCCTGCCAAAAGCCTTCAACCGAAGAATTGATGTTGTAAACTGTTATTGGACTTTAAACTCAGAAACAGCCCAGGAATAGGTATTTTAAAGTTCTACTTTGGATTTTCTTGTTAGGCTTGTGCTATGAATTAAGTTCAGAAATGGGACTCAGTTGTTGCTGCATTTAGAGCTCTGACTGGGGTTGCTGTTCTATCTACTTCTTTGCCTTTGGGAAGAAATTGCCCCAATATTATAGGGATATTGAGAGCAGTAGTAGTGATGGCCGCATATTTTCCCATGGAACACAGCTCTGGAACACTAATAATTGCAAATAGAAAGATGCAATTTGACATTTAGAAAAAGCCTCACAAAAATAATTCTGAACATTGCAGTTTCGAAAGCATTCTTTTTATGATAGCCATGTTGAGAGAGTGAATATTTAAGCTAGTGTTGCTGGTATTGCTAAAAACATCGGTGAATTTTTAAAAAATTGAATCTGGAATCTGTTAGCATGTTGATATTTTTGGTTTCTATGCATGTATTTTGGTTTGTGTACATCTCCTATTGATAGACATCTGGGTTGTTTTTCAATGCCATGCTTTTCAAGCCATGATACAGCAAAAATCCTCATACCTATCATCAGGTATTCTAATTTAGACATAGAATGAGAGTTTCCAGGCTTATTCCTGGAGTAGATGTTGTAGAGCCAGGAAGGAGGAACTGGCGTTGGGGGACGGTTTTGTTAGCCTGGGGACTCTTACAGCTTAAGCTGCCCAAGGCGGGTAGTCAGTAGGATGTTGGTAATGGGAGTTTTTTTGAAATAGATTTTGGGTTTAATCTGCATAGTGGTGCTAGTTGAAGCCACAGAAGTGAAAAATTGCGGTTAGATTCTGAGTTGTTAGAAAGTTAAGTCATGGGGCGCCTGGGTGGCTCAGTCGGTTAAGCATCTGCCTTCAGCTTAGGTCATGATCCCGGGGTCCTGGGATCGAGCCCCATGTCAGGCTCCCTGCTCAGTGGGAAGCCTCTCTCTCTCTCTCAGATAAACAAATAATAATAATAAAATCTTTAGGGAAAAAAAAGGAAGTTAAGTCATTACAGGGGTGCTTGCCTGGCTCAGTTGATAAAGCATGGGACTCTTGATTTCAAGTTTATGAGATTGAGCCCCATGTTGGGAGTAGAGATTACTTGGAAATAAAATCTTAAAAAAAAAAAGAAAGAAAAGAAAATTAAGGCGTTAGAAAGTTAAGCCCACATAGAATCCGAGCATCTAAAAGCCCTCCTCTAACAGTAAAGTCAGTAGACAGGAGGACTGAGAAATGAATACTGAATTTGGGGGACTGAAAAGGGAAGATGAAAAAATAGACAAAATTATAATGAAGGACTGAAGAACTCCTAACTTTATTGCCTTTATTTTTTATTCTACTTTTCTAATTTGACTTTTGTGATGGTTCATATTATGTGTCAACTTGGGTAGGCAGTGGCACCCAGATTTTGGTCAAACACCCATCTAGATAATTGCTGTAGTGTATTACTAGTTTCTGAGATAGAGGCCAGTGATTCATCAGTCTTATATAACACCCAGTGCTCATTACATCCTGTGCCCTCCTTAATGTCCATCACCCAGTTACCCCATTCCCCTAACCCCTCCCCTCCAGCAACCCTCAGTTTTTTCCTTATGATTAAGAGTCTCTTATGGTTTGTCTCCCTCTCTGATTTCATCTTGTTTTATTTTTACCTCTTTTCCCCTATGCTCCTCTGTTTTGTTTCTTAAATTCCACATATCAGTGAGATCATTCTCTGATTAACTTATTTCACTTAGGATAATACCCTCTAGTTCCATCTACATTGTTGCAAATGGCAAGATTTCTTTTTTTTTTTTTTTTTGATGGCTGAGTAGTATTCCATTATATATACACCACATCTTCTTTATCCATTCATCTGTTGATGGACATCTGGCCTCTTTCCATAGTTTGGCTATTGTGGACATTGCTAAAAACATTGGGGTGCAGATGCCCCTTCAGATCACTACATTTGTATCTTTGGTATAAATACCTGGTAGTGCAATTGCTGGGTCATAGGGTAGCTCTATTTTCAACTTTTTGAGGAACCTCCATACTGTTTTCCAGAGTGGCTGCACCAGCTTGCATTCCCACCAACAGTGTAGGAGGGTTCCCCTTTCTTCGCATCCTCACCAACATCTGTCGTTTCCTGACTTGTTAACTTTAGCCATTCTTACTGGTGTGAGGTGGTATCTTATTGAGGTTTTGATTTGGATTTCCCTGATGCCAAGTGACGTTGAGCACTTTTTCATGTGTCTATTGGCCATTTGGATGTCTTCTTTGCAGCATGGTATGTTCATGTCTTCTGCCCATTTCTTGATTGGATTAGTTGTTCTTTGGGTGTTGAGTTTGATAAGTTCCTTATAGATTTTGGATACTAGCCCTTTATCTGATATGTCATTTACAAATATCTTCTCCCATTCTGTAGGTTGTCTTTTGGTTTTGTTGACTGTTTGCTGTGTGAAAGCTTTTTATCTTGATGAAGTCCCAATAGTTCATTTTTGCCCTTGTTTCCCTTGATTTTGACGATGTTTCTAGGAAGAAGTTGCTGAGGCTGAGGTTGAAGAGGTTGCTGCCTGTGTTCTCCTCAAGGATTTTGATGGATTCCCATCTAACATTTAGGTCTTTCATCCATTTTGAGTCTATTTAGGGGGTATAGCTCAGGGGTAGAGCATTTGACTGCATTTTGAGTATATTTTTTGTGTGTGGTATAAGGAAATGGTCCACTTTCATTCTTCTGCATGTGGCTGTCCATTTTTCCCAACACCATTTGTTGAAGAGACTGTCTTTTCTCCATTGGACATTCTTTCCTGCTTTGTCAAAGATGAGTTGACCATAGAGTTGAAGGTCCATTTCTGGGCTCTCTATTCTGTTCCATTGATCTATGTGTCTGTTTTTGTGCCAGTACCCTACTGTCTTGATGGTGACAGCTTTGTAATAGAGCTTGAAGTCTGGAATTGTGATGCCGCCAGCTTTGCTTTTCTTTTTCAACATTCCTCTGGCTATTCGGGGTCTTTTCTGGCTCCATACAGATTTTAGGATTATTTTTTCCATTTCTTTGAAAAAAGTTGATGGTATTTTGATAGGGATTGCATTGAATGTGTAGATTGCTGTAGGTAGCATAGAAATTTTCACAATATTTGTTCTTCCAATCTATGAGCGTTGAACTCATTTTTTCATTTCTTTGTGTCTTCCTCAATTTCTTTCATGAGTATTCTATAGTTTTCTGAGTACAGATTCTTTACCTCTTTGGTTAGATTTATTCCTAGGTATCTTATGGTTTTGGGTGCAGTTGTAAATGGGACTGACTCCTCAATTTCTCTTTCTTCTGTCTTATTGTTGGGGTATATAAATGCAACTGATTTCTGTGCATTGATTTTATATCCTGCCACTTTACTGAATTCCTGTGAGTTCTAGCAGTTTTGGGTTGGAGTCTTTTGGGTTTTCCACATAAAGTATCATATCATCTGCAAAAAGTGAGAGTTTCGCTTCTTCTTTGCCGATTTGGATGCCTTATATTTCTTTTTGTTGTCTGATTGCTGAGGCTAGGACTTCTAGTACTATGTTGAACAGCAGTGGTAATAGTGGACATCCCGGCCATGTTCCTGACCTTAGGGGAAAAGCTGTCAGTTTTTCCCCATTGAGTATGATATTCACTGTGGGTTTTTCATAGATGGCTTTTATGATATTAAAGTATGTACCCTCTATCCCTACACTCTGAAGAGTGTTAATCAAGAAAGGATGCTGTACTTTATCAAATGCTTTTTCTGCATCTATTGAGAGGATCATATGGTTCTTGTTCTTTCTTTTATTAAGTTATTGTATCACATTGATTTGCGGATGTTGAACCAACCTTACAGCCCAGGAATAAATCCCACTTGGTCGTGGTGAATAATCCTTTTAATGTGCTGTTGGATCCTATTGGCTAGTATTTTGCTGAGAATTTTTGCATCCATGTCCATCAGGGATATGGTCGGTAGTTCTCCTTTTTGATGGGGTCTTTGTCTGATTTTGGGATCAAGGTAATGCTGGCCTCGTAAAATGAGTTTGGAAGTTTTCCTTCCATTTCTATTCTTTGAAACAGCTTCAGAAGAACAGGTATTAATTTTTCTTTAAATGTTTGGTAGAATTCCCCTGGGAAGCCATCTGGCCCTGGGCTTTTGTTTGTTGGGAGATTTTTGATGACTGCTTCAGTTTCCTTAGTGGTTATGGGTCTGCTCAGGTTTTCTATTTCTTCCTCGTTCAGTTTTGGTATTTTATACATCTCTTGGAATGCATCCATTTCTTCCAAATTATCTAATTTGCTGGCAATATCTTCCAATAGTTACCTAGAATGTAAATGGGCTACATACCCCAAACAAAAGACAAAGGGTATCAGATTGGATAAAAAAACAAGACCCATAGATATGCTGTCTGCAAGAGACTCATTTTAGACCCAAAGACACCTCCAGGTTTAAAGTGAGGGGGTGGAAAACCATTTACCATGCTAATGGACATCAAAAAAAAGCTGGGGTGGCAATCCTTATATCAGACAAATTAGAATTTAAACCAAAGACTGTAATAAGAGATGAGGAAGGACACTACATCATACTTTTTTTTTTTTTTTAAAGATTTTATTTATTTATTTGACAGAGACAGCGAGAGAGAGAACACAAGCAGGGGGAGTGGGAGAGGGAGAAGCAGGCTTCCCGCAGAGCAGGGAGCCCGATGCGGGGCTCGATCCCAGGACCCTGGGATTATGACCTGAGCTGAAGGCAGACGCTTAACGACTGAGCCACCCAGGCACCCTTCTCCTATTTTCAGTGACAGCCTAGCTGGATATAGTGTTCTTTGCTGCATATTTTTCTCATTTAGTGCTCTGAATATATCATGCTAGTGCTTTCTGGCCTGCCAGGTCTCTGTGGATAGGTCTGCTGCCAATCTAATGTTTCTACCATTGTAGGTTACAGACCTCTTGTCCTGAACTGCTTTCAGGATTTCCTCTATGTCTCTGAGAGTTGTGAGTTTTACTGTTAGATGTTGGGGTATTTTTATTGATTTTGAAGGGGGTTCTCTGTGCCTCTGGGATTTTGATGCCTGTTTCCTTCCCCAAATTAGGGCAGTTCTCTGCTGTAATTTGCTCCAATGTACCTTCTGCCCCCCTCTTTCTTTCTTCTTCTTCTGGGATCCCAATTATTCTGATGTTGTTTCACTTTATGGTATCACTTATCTCTTGAATTCTGCCCTTGTGATCCAGTAGTTGTTTATCTCTCTTTTTCTCAGCTTCTTTATTCTCCATCATTTGGTCTTCTGTATCACTTATTCTCTTTTCTGCCTCATTTATCCTAGCAGTTAGAGCCTCCAATTTTGATTGCACCTCATTAATAGCCTTTTTGATTTCAACTTGCTTAGAGTTTAGTTCTTTTATTTCTCCAGAAAGGGATTCTCTAGTATCTTCTATGCTTTTTTTCAAGTCCAGCTAGTATCTTTATAATCGTCATTCTGAACTCTAGTTCTGACATCTTACTAATGTCTGTATTGATTAGGTCCCTGGCA
>NC_138376.1:106822576-106845880 GCF_054177405.1 Leptonychotes weddellii | reverse complement strand
GGTCGTTTTTATGTTCATAGAATTCCTGCTATTCTTTTCTTCCATCTCCTGTTGAGTTTGTAGGTGTTCTGAGTGGTTTGATAACTATCTAACTGAATTCCTGGGACCAGACGAATTTAGGTTTCCTCCTCCTCCTCCTCCATCTTGCTCTTCCCACAAATAAGACTTTTATGCCAACTTTATTTTTAAAGTAGATTTTTGCTATATGTTATTGAAGTGCCCTTCAGAAATGTTTTATCAATATACATCAATTCCAGTGGTTTATGAGAGATCCATGAAAAGTGTTTTTAAAACATGTACAGGTATGTAAGTGACTGATTATTTTTTCTTCTAGGACATATTGCTTTTTCTTAAGCCTAGAATATTCTGCATCAGATCTTGTTCAACCTGTTAAGCCTATTAGTGATTCTACCAGGATAAATTAATAGTCATCATATATCCATGCTTGTTTGAACAAAATGCTCAAGCATCCAAAATATGAGTAGCCAGTCTTACAGCATTCATGAGTGACTCACTTGTTTGTCTAAAATGAGAAAAGATGGGAGGAGGCGAGTCAAATGACTATGAATCTTTTTAAAGGAACCATAATATAGTATGTAAGACCAAAGTACTTACCCCAACCCCAGTCCTTGTGGGAGAGAGTAGAGCACATTAAATCATGATGTGTTGTCACAAAATTCCAAACTATGATAAGTGATACAAATATCACTTGAAAATAATGGTTTTTCAAGATCAGGAGCATAACATTTCAGTTAGTACCTTAATGTGTCTTTGGTAAGAAGCATTAAAAGGGTAATAGTGCTGCCTCAAATTGATTTTTTCTTGTACAGATTACAATTAAACTATACTTGTAATATTTCTTAATGATGATCCAGGAACCTTTTAGAACTGAGAGGAGTCTATGAAAGTTATGGTGCCTATTCCTGTTGTTTTTGTTGTTATAGTTGTTGATGTTTATAAAGCCAAATTTATTTAACCTGAAGAGCTAGCATTTATTCTAAGATCTTTTTTGAAAAATAGGTTTATTCTAAGAATAAATGTGTTTTCTCATTGAAATTCTCCAAGACTCCTTTTCCTACTTAGATTTAATTCATTCTCCATTTAGCTTGGGGACGTTCTAGAAAATTCAAATTTCTAGCCAGAAAATGAAGACATGGTTTCGTAGGATCAGCCCTGCTGTTTCTTATTTGTTTATTGCTGTTAACAATTGTAATAAAAGGTAAGTCTATAATATGGGAAGTGAAATTTAAATTGTCTCATGTTTAGCCTTTTTTTTGGTTAAGTAACATTAAACAATTATTGGCATTTTGAAAATGTACGGATAAATACAAAGTAGTTCCCATGGTATCTGTAAATTAAGGGGGCATATGGGACTGAATACACCTGGCTTTCCATGTCTGTGGTCAGAGTGTTCTGTATTTTTCTCTCCGAGATTTCAAGGGAGGAGTAAGGAGTCCTTTTATAAAAAACATTTCTGTGTAATCAAGTTTGTGAGTATTAAATATTCAAATGTAAGTACTAAGACACACATTAGCCTGAAATTTTCCTTGCTCAGACTCAATTTATAGATCACTGAAACCTTAGATGTTTCAATATAGCCTAATTAAGAAGTAGAGGAAGTATAAAATTTGAACAAATGATTTAAAAACATAGTGCTGATCCTTGGTGTGCTACTGTAGAAGGGGAATTATGCAGGTGTGGTTCCTACTGCTGGTTGGAGTCAAAACTGCTAGGTTGAAACCATGGGCTCCTATGTCTTCAGCTGTAGACTTTACGAAAGATGTACTATTTTGTGGGCGCCTGGGTGGCTCAGTTGGTTAAGCGACTGCCTTCAGCTCAGGTCATGATCCCGGAGTCCCGGGATCGAGTCCCACATCGGGCTCCCTGCTCAGCAGGGAGTCTGCTTCTCCCTCTGAGCCTCCTCCCTCTCCTGCTCTCTGTCTCTCATTCTCTCTGTCTCAAATAAATAAATAAAATCTTTAAAAAAAAAAAAAAAAAAGATGTACTATTTTGTATCAGCAAAGAAATAATAGGTATGTGAGGTGTTATGTGAGGGAAGGACATGTTATGTATGTATTTAAGAAAGGGTGTGGTTCTTGTTCTCTTAATTAGCTTTTATGTTAGTTGCCTGACCTGACTTCAGATTATGTTCAATTATGGTAATAAGTCAAAATGTCATGAAATATTTTTACTAGTGGGTATCTTCGTGATTCCCATGCTCTTAAAACCTCAGTGAGTCAATTGTTAGATGTTAGAGCATCATCCTCTTCACTCCAGATCCATAGTTTGGTAGGAGATGCCAGGATTATCTTGGCTTTTCTATGATTGTAGAGAAATAAAAAAATCTCTGACATAGCTTCCGTTCAGAAATACCTTAATTTATTTATACTTTCACTAGTAGTCAGGAGAAGTATGAGAGTGATTTTATAAGGGAATAGTTAAGAATTATAGTATCTCATGCTACTTCCTGTTCTCTTGCCCTTCACCAGTATGTGTAAATGTTGAGTATCCGTGTCAGCCCTGTCTTGGTGTGAGTACAGCTCAGATTACTAGACTGTAGACATAATATGTATGAGAAAACAGGGATACAGCTGTAAATTTAAAAGAAACAAAACATAATTAAAGTTTTTTTCCCTCCTACTAGCCCCAGGAAATCCTTTTGTCATTAGAATGGATTTTGTCAAATTACTTAAAATCCTTTAATTCTAACTTAAAGTTAGAAGGACACAAACAGACAATAATAGAACTCAGTGACAGTGCCAAGCTTCAGTTTTAGGGGAGGACTGTAGATGGCAAAAATTTTTGCCAAGATAGTTTTATGATTTCCTCATCAGATACTCTTAAACGATATATACAGGAACCTTTTTCTTTTAACATTTCCAAGTATTATATCTTAAAACTCCTTTTTTTTTTTTTTTTGCAGTTTTCTCATTGAAATTATTTATAGATTTTTTTTTCCCTTACTTATATTTAGTTCATTTTCCGGATAGTTCAGGGACAGTCTAGAAACTTTCAACTTCTACACAGAAATTAAAGACATGCTTCATAGAGACAGGATGGCTTAGTCTTGGTGTTTTTTATCTTTTTCTACTGCTGTTAACAAAAGGCAATAAAAGGTAAATTCTTTTAGAATCCAAATGTGAGAAATGAAATTTAAATTTTCTCATGGTTTGGTAACTTATATTATTAAAACAAATTAAACATTGGTTTTGGTGCTGACATGTTAGGAATAGTTTATCTTCTAAAAGGCTTGTGCATTGGTTTTTCTTGGCTGAAATGATTTTCTTTGGTCTCTCAATATGGAATCTTTGGCCCTGAGCTTCTAATGTCATCTAAGGTAATGAAAATTTGCTTATAAAACTTTTCTAAAAATGTATATGAATTTCTTTAAAATATTATGGAATTGAGGGCGCCAGGGTGGGGCAGTGGGTTGTGTCCAACTCTTGGCTTTGGCTTCGGTGGTGATCTCAGGGTCTTGAGATCGAGCTCCGCCTTGGACCACACTCAGTGCGGAGTCTACTTAAAACTCCCTCTGTCCCCGCTGTGCCCCCCTCCATGCATGTGCTTTCTCTCTCTCTCAAATGAATAAATAAATCTTAAAAAAATTATGGAATTGACCATTAAAATGTAAATAATAAACCCCAGGTTGATTTTTCAAGTACCTTGATCTAGGCACTTTTCTATGTTTCGACTGTAAATCGTACATCCCTTCTCAGAGGGATGTATTAGTGAGTGATTGCCCATTTTTGCATGAGTATGGTTAGCATGGAGATCCAGTTCAAACGGGAAATCATCTTTGAGTTGTAACATAAGAGTGTGTGAATGTGTGCGTGTGTGTGTTTGTGGGGTGGAGAACAGTGCATACAGATTGAAGCAACTGTAAGTCAAATTAAAATCCTCTAAGTGAGAATTGATCATTGCAGCTGATAAATGTGGAAATGGATAATAAAATATGGTATGTAAGGAAACATACATTTTCTTCATGGTTGCCCTCTTAGGATAAGTTGTGGTGTTGAGAATCTGCCTTAGGTTTCTTAATAATGTTTTCATAGCTGGCTAATCAGGATGTACTACTGATATGATCCAAAAAGTGGTTAGCTTCAAAAGAAGGGAAGCCTAGGTATGTGCAAGTCAGGGAATGTAATGCCCATTTTATTTAGGAGTGACTGGCAAAAGTTGATCACGGGTGTACCTGTGTGTATCATCTCAATGTGCATTGACAGCTTTGTCTCCTCTGCTCATTTTTATATTGTTGTATTCCCTCAATTAGGTCTTCCCTTTCCCTGTATTATTCTAGATCCTCTTACAGTCTTAGCAAGGGGATTCAGTGCTATGTTGTTGATTTTCCCCCAGAGATGATATATCACTAGGAATGTTTTTACCTGCATTGCGTACAGAGACATTGATTTTTCTCAGGTAATGGAAGGTCAAGCAGGTAGGCCATCCAGGGTCATGCAGCCGCTCAACAACGTTAAGGACCAGCTCCTCCTATTTGGGGGGTGGGCCACCTTTGTCACGTAGGTTCCTCCTTAGAGTTACCAGTAGGCTGTTTCATCTCTAGGATTTATTCACAGCTGAAAGAAGAGGTAAGGGGAGGGCTTTCTCCTAATGAGGCTTGTTTTGGGAGAGGTGCTCTCTTTCTGGTGACTTCTGCCTATATGACATTGGCAAGAACCGTGTATGCCCACCACTAGCTGCAAAGGGGTCATGTGCTTTTATCTGGGCATGTGGCTACTCTGGACATTAATTGATGCTGTGTCAGTAAGAAAGCAGGGAGTGGATACTAGATTGTCAATGCAGTGTGTGCCCCAGAATGCTATTGTTCTGATGATTTTACTCTGGATATGATCCTTCCAAAATAATTGCTTACATAAAGTGGTAGTACTTCATGTGCCAAAGTTAGAATGCAAAAAAAAAAAAAAGTTAGAATGCAAAGTTAGAAAACAAAACAAAAAACTTTAGTATTTTATTAGAAAGGAAAGGCCAGTTGTAATTTCATTTTCAGCTATTGCTATTGAATACGGACCATCTTTTCTCTGACTCGTCTCAACCCTGTAAACTAGTTAAGAACTCATACCCAGTGAGGTATTTGTGTCACAGATCTTTTTCAAAAATCATCATTCTACAGCCTCTTCCTGAGCAGCAGCTCTTAGAGGAAGAGTGGAGAGTGGTCAGTGGATGAGATGTGGCCTCCGACCTCACAGAGCTTCCAAGCTGGTGGGGCAGGCAGGTCGCCGGCTGCTCAGCATGTGAGAGGGAGCACGAGGGGCAGCTGGATACAGAGGTCAGAGGTAATATTTTTACACATGTTGTGGGGGGAGGGTGACAATGAGGACCTAAGTAGTGTTATTGTTTAATTCCCATGTTTTAAATTGTCTTTTTATGTATGTTTAATTAGTATATTAAAGAGAGATCTTGTCACTTTAATTAGGAAGGAAAAGGACTTTTATGACTCCTGTCATTAGTACCTAGTCCTTCCTCTTACTCTCCTTCCCTCCTTGTTTTATAGCTTTGTCAACAGGTTCTACTCAGTCACAGTTCTCCAAATAGCCACATAAGGTTTGCAAGTATATTGTGGATTTTAGTTTCCCAAATAAAATGTTAAACTAATAAAATACAACCACTAATATAGAAAGAAATTTTTTTTTAAAAAATCAAACAATATTGGAGCTCATAGGACAGAAGTTGTAAATCTGTCTTCTGATGTCCTCCAATTCCGTACATTCGTGGTCACATACACCAGAGTGTGATTGGTTCATTTCACATAATTGCAGTCATACTATGGGTATTGTTCTGCAGCTTGCTTCCTTTTTTTCCCCCGTAATACCTTTTGAAAAAATTCTTTACAGTACACATGGAATAGTGGTTTTCTAACTCCAAAATGGTACCCTTCTCCCCCAGGGAGTATTTTTAAACACATAGGGGCATTTTATGAAGAAATATCCTGCTCAGAATGCTAATAGTATCCCATCGAGAAACAATGGTATGGAAAGACCTTGTCTTTTGGACATTTCTTTATGTAATTAAGGAATGTGATTGTACCATAAGTTTTTTCTTACCAGTGGTCAGGGTCTTGAAACATAGAGGTGCATCTGTAAGAGCCTAGCATAAATTACTGGAAGAATTGCTGGGTCAGAGGGGTTTGCATGTTTAAATTTTAGTTATATGTTCCCAAATCATTCTTCAAAATGGATATACAAAATTACAGTTCTAATAACAGTGCACACGTTTTCCCACATCCTTTTCAACACTTGATATTATCGGTTAAAAATGTTTTGCCAACATAATAAGAAAAAATGAAGTCTTGTTTAAATTTCCATTTTCCTGTCCAAAAGGGCCTATTATAGTACACTTTCAATAGAGTGATAAGTGACTAATTTGCTTTTGGAGATGCACAGTTAGTGCTCATCTGTTCTAGATATCCTGTTGCCTGTTTCATTCATGTTTCAGAAACAGTCCTGTTTTACAAATCAGTCAGCCCCTTTGGAGAGTCTGTTTAGTCTCATCTGCAGGGAGTGTCACACCAACACTGACTGGCAGGAGTGATTTTTATGAAGAACTATGAATTGGTATTCGTACAGAGGGAGTGGTGTTTTCCAAATTCTGGTTGCCGCCCAACCAGTGGATTGGTGAAACCAAATTAGGGACCATGAGCAGGATGAAAAAAGAAACAGAACAGAAAATAATGGAGAGTCTCAGATACACTAAAAGTATGACATGTTTCATGAAACATGCATTTCGGTATGTGGTTTGGATTTGAATATGTCTTTGTGTATATGTATGTGTGCATAGTTAATGTCTGCTACATTGTGATGTAAAATATCTCTTGGTGGGTTGAGGATTACTGATATGGAGAATCTTAGCTTTAAATTTTTTTCAAAGCACAGTTTCTTTCTATCCTAATTGAGGCAGAAGTTTCATACTTGGTTGTGACATTAAAAAAAAAAAAAAGTTGCTAATAGTATCGATACATTGCAAAAGGTTAAAAGCCCAGGCTTTTTAAAGGAGTTTAAATGCTTAAAGATAGATGTCACCTAATTGGACTTGGAGATGCAGTGGGTGTGGAAAGCCAAATTGGCTTGGGTGCAGTATGAAGAAATGATGAGTTACACCCTGCTCAAGTTAATTTCACTGAGCAGTGTAATTTATCTGCTCCCAGGCTGGTCCCTGCTCTTGATTCTGCAGTAGCTGTATCACTGTGCAGGCAAGGGAAGGCAGAGGAAATCTGGATGCTCAACAGTTCTCCCTGTGAGCAGGCACATGTGCAGCTGATGATCCAAGAGTAGTAGCTTAAACTAGTCTCGAGTGTTTAGCTTCCCTCAGTTCCAATCCAGATCTTGTGTTGCTTAGAAAATTACCTGCTGGTGGGGCGCCTGGGTGGCTCAGTCATTAAGCGTCTGCCTTTGGCTCAGGTCATGATCCCACGGTCCTGGGATCGAGTCCCACATCGGGCTCCCTACTCCACGGGAAGCCTGCTTCTCCCTCTCCCACTCCCCCCTGCTTGTGTTCCCTCTCTCACTGTGTCTCCTCTGTCCAATAAATAAAATCTGAAAAAAAAAAAAATGACCACTTTGCTTCTTACTTTATAATTTTATCTTTTTTCTTAGTTTACTGCACTAGATAGGATCTCATTATGATGTTGAAGTGAATGGTAATAATTAGCATCTTTGTCTCATTTCTAATTTGGGGAGAAAAGATGTGGATCAGGAGCCCACTAGAGAACACAGAGTCATGTGGTCAAGATACGGCTAACTATTTGTAAGGAACAACCAAGTTAGGTTTTTTTCTTCATTAAAAAAAACCCAGCAACTGGGGCGCCTGGGTGGCTTAGTCATTAAGCGTCTGCCTTGGGCTCAGGTCGTGATCCCAGGGTCCTGGGACCGAGCCCCGCATTGGGCTCCCTGCTCTGCAGGGAGCCTGCTTTTCCCTCTCCCACTCCCCCTGCTTATGTTCCCTCTCTCGCTGTCTCTCTGTCAAAAAAAAAAAAAAAAAAAGAAAATTACCTGCTAGTGATGATAATAAATGGTGATAATTAAAAAAAAAAAAAAAAAGCTATGGAACACTCTGTATGTGGGTGTATTTAATTACCTGGCAAGTGTTCATATTTCTAGAGTGTGAAACTTATGGGTAAACAATGGCCTTTCTGTTAAAGATTCTACCCACACTTCTGTGTTTCTTCCCTTTCATAGTTGGGTATTTTCCATCACTTAGCAACAGTAATGATTAATCTGTGTTGTACAGTGTGTTTCCCAAGTGCTTATATTTTTCATTTGTTTTACCTCAACCAAATCTAATTTTCTTGCTCAAATTATTACTCAATAATTGCATCTTCATAAAAAATGATATGAATGGAAACTTTCAATATTATTTTCTGGATTTGTAAATAATGGTGTTAGAAAATTTGTGCTTTTAAAGTTCTGTGATGTAACCATAAATTACTATCTTTCAAATTTTATAAAGGCATTACTGATACATTTTTGGCAAATGTAAACACAAAATCATGAATATTATTTCACAGGCCAAAGAAGATGGAAGTGAAGGGTCTTTAAAGACTATCAACAATGCATATTCCTGGGTACTTAAGCTCCAGATTGTTACTCTGAAGCATGGAGATGCAGTGTTGACCTTGAGTATACTTACTGCGTTACTTTAAGTTTAGGTAAAATCTTTTAGCCCCCAAAATGTTTAAATAATTTTATACATATTCTTATTTCATCTAATCCTGTCTATGAGATGGCATCCTGGAGACAGAGCATGAGTTTTCTGTCCATCTCAAGTGTTTGCCCCGTCGTGGTACTGAGGCATGTTGATGCCTTGTGATTTCGGGTCAGCATCTCCTATCAACTTTCTGGTCAGCATCTCCTATCAACGTAACAAAAAGTTGGCTTATGTAAGCACTTTGAAGCATTTGCCAGTGGTGAATATAATGGCACCATTTCTGTCCAGTGTCTTATGGAACTTCCATGGGTGGTTCTTCTCTAAGACCAGGTTTATTACTTTCCCTTCTCCTTGAAAATACTCCTTGCCATTCACTGTTCATCTGAAGAAGCCACAGCATCAGGAAAGAGAAGACAAGATATGTGACCTGAGTGGGTGTTGAAGTTTCATAGTTTCTACTTCAGCCCTCCTATTTTATTAATTTATGTAATTTGTGTAGTTACTTGAAAATGATGTAGATGCTAATTCAACCAGTTGCCTTGGTGAGAGCGTATTGCACATGGGAGGAAGAAAGTCTTATTAGCAGATGTTTGGAAATAAAAAGGAGAGCTAATGTTGTAACACATTATGCTCCATATGTTAAATTGAGGAAAATATATTTTGTGAGTTTCTTTGAATAGAATTCTTTGTGTTCTTCAACAACCTTTATGCTTTTTCTCTTCTTTTTCTAAGGTATGCCTTCCTTAAATTTAAATAATAAGAGAAAAGGACAAGTCCACATTTAGAAAAAAACTAAAGAAATGTCAGTTAAAGTTAGAATATATTTTTTTCTTTAAAAATATTAGATATTACATTAAATTGGCATATGTAGTTAAGTCTTAACAGGTGAGTGTTATGGCATGTTATCAAAATATGAGGCTATTAAAATAACTTTGTTACAAATAGATCTAATTTGCTCTTATTAAGGAAGATCCACACAAGGGCTCCTGGGTGGCTCAGTCAGTTAGGTGTCTGCCTTTGGCTCAGATCATGATCACAGGGTTCCTGGATCGAGCCCCACTTCTGGCTCCCTGCTTGGCAGGGAGTCTGCTTCTCCCTCTACCTCTCCCCCTGGTTTGTGCTCTCTTCTCCCCACCAAGTAAATAAATAAAAAAATAATAATAATAATAAAAAAGGAAGACCCACACAAAGACTTTCAGTAAAGAATTCCATGGTTCCTTCCAATGGCTTCCACTAGAAGGAAGTAATGATCTGTATCATATATAGGTCTAATTTATGGGGGATCCATACTGTATCAAGTTTCAGAATGGCTTCACTGACTGGAAGTAAAGCTACTGAATAGAAATGGTGTATGAAAGGAGGGTATTCTCTGCCTTTCCCAGCGAGGGACTAGAAGGAGTTTATAGAACCCACACTCTCCCAGGGTAGTGGTCTGTGAATTCTGGATATGAAGGTTGAGCCACTGCTTGCTATTGTCCCTCCACTAATTCTGCTTGTTAGCCTGACGGTCATCCTAATGGCTGATGAGGGTGTAGTGTATATACTTTCCTATAATAACCTGGTGTATCATTCCCCTTGTTCAGCTTCTTGAGGATTATGTGATGCATAATAAATAATGGCTAAGCTTCTATATGCAGCTCCTTCTTAATTTTACCAAGAAATGATTTAGCAATTAAAGAAAACCCCACATTTGTTAACGTACAGATTTTTATACCAGCTCTGTTCAGTTATGCTCTTTCGTGGTTGAGTGTATTCATCTTACTGGTAAGGATTTTCTTAAGTTTCTTTCACATATTTTGCCGAGCCTTTTTTATTCTTGCCTCTTCCATGGTGCTAACCCAAAGAAATGTGGTGCAGGTTCTGAAGGTGGAATATAAATTGCCCTCATTGGGGCGCCTGGGTGGCTCAGTCGTTAAGTGTCTGCCTTCGGCTCAGGTCATGATCCCACGGTCCTGGGATCGAGCCCCACATCGTGCTCCCTGCTCCACGGGAAGCCTGCTTCTCCCTCTCCCGCTCCCCCTGCTTGTGTTCCCTCTCTCGCTGTGTCTCTGACAAATAAATAAAATCTTAAAAATAAATAAATAAATTGCCCTCATGGTCTATTAGGAGGCTCCAATAAATTATTTCTGTAGTATATATACCATTGTGTGGGCCTATCCCTCTGATTGTGGGTTGGGTCTGAGACTTCCACTGACAGAATCAGGAGAAGTGACAGTGGGTAGTTCTAGGCCTAAGCCTTAAGAACTCTGGGCAATTACATCTAAAAAGTCCAGTTACCCTAATGGAGAGGTCACACAGATAGAGAGAGGCCCGGCTTTTCCAGTGTTCTAGCTGGTCCCTGCCAGCTCAGTATTAGCCTCACGTGACAACTGGCAAGATGAGCCAAAAAGAACTGTCCAGCCAAGCCTAGCCTAGATTGCAGAATTATAAGTAAATAAAACAACTGTTTTTACAGTCACTAAGTTTTAGGATAGTTTGTTATACAGCAAGAGAAATGAAAACACCCCTACATCGATAGACATTGATAAATGGATTTTAATAGCTACTTAGCAATAATTTGTATTTGTGTGCTAGAAAGGTAAAACATAAATTATTGCTAATCAGATGTTAGAATGGATTTATCAATGTATTATGTGCTATGTACTAATGGAGTTACATCAAGAGAGAAAGAAATGAAATAGTCATTGTAGAGGTTTGTAACTCAGTGCTGTTATAATTAAATGTAAGCTTTGCCATCCCTACTGAGTAAAGTAGTGATGACTTAAAATTTTGGCTATAATTTAGACCATAAAGTTGGAAGAGAAATGTATGTGAGAAAATTAAAAATATTATTTTCTGATGGGATGAGTTTTTTAAGTTCCTTTCTCCTCCAGAGTCCTTTTTCTGTTTCCATTGACATTTCAAGCTAAATGGCTCTGTAGGTTGACTGATTACAAATGTTTTCACTCAAGCACACTAGCTTTTAAATCTGTCTGTAAGCTGCTTTCTTAAAAAAGTGAATAAGCTTAGGAAATAATTATTCCTCAAAGTACACAAAACTCCCGAGCAAGCTTTTGTTCTGTAGACAGATCTGATTCATCAAGAAACATCAAGATAATTGTCACGATTTAAATTTTTTAAAAGAAACCAAGAAGCCTTTGGCTCAAGTGTAAAACTTTCTGTTGCTTTCTTGGCATAATGCCTTGAATTGAATATTTTGTGCTGTACGTTGCTCCATTTTTTGTTTTGCTTTGTATTTTTGCCCCTGGGACAGGAAACTACAGAACAAAATATATTCATTTTGGTAACCAATGCTGGTCCTTTGGTGACTCACGGTTCTTCAGTGATTGGTACAGAAAGGAGAGGCTGACCCTTGAATGCTGCTCCCTAGTGGATACAAATGATGAGCCAAGGTTTTATTTTTTCATCACAGATAGTTTTAAAACTGAGAATCACTGTTTTGACAAAGGAAGAAGAACATTCACATTAAAGCACTCTCCAGTTCATAAATTACTTCTTTTAGATGGGGTAGTATGCTCCCTTTTAATTAAAATTCTTGATGGGTTCAGACAGTTTACATTTGAATACACCAGTGTTCCCTCTCTCTTGGGATTAATCTGTGTGACTGTGTAAAAGTAATTTTATAGAAAAACATTTTCTTACAAGACTGTAAGCTTCACGATGGCAGAATCATGCCTTACTTGCTAGAGACTCTAAAACCCAAAATTGAGGGCAGGTTTTAGCATTTCTAAGTCTCAAATTATTTTTTGAATTCATGAATTTAGCTTTTTAAAAAACATTTTGTTTTTCAGGAGTTTCTGGTCTAGATAGAGTCTCAGCAATTCCAGATTGGCATATTATGTTGAAGGAATCATGTTTTCCAACATCTTCCTTAGATAGTGACAATTTTTTTCCTACTCCAATTCTATAAAATATTGATAATTTTTAATTCAAGTATCTATAATATGCCAAGTCTTTTCAGTATATTATTTCTAATCACAACAGGTCATTTGGAGTTAGGAGTTAAAAATATTGTGTAGCTGATTTTCTTATAATTCTCTAGTGAAAACCTGTGTGACAAGGGATTTATGTGGTATGTTAAGAATGTTTAGATGTTGCTGGAATTACTGAGTTGGAAGATGCTTGAGTAAGAAAGATGCATTGGGAAGGCTTTTGTATTCCTATATTTACATGACAAGAGAAAATTTTTAGGTTTTTGGGAATTTTACTAGGTTTCTGTGTTAACTGCTTGCATATAAATTTTTTCCCATATGAAAGAATAAAGAAATTTTGGTTCCTAGGTTTATCTTTTTTTTTTAATTTATTTCTTTATTTTTTTTAAAGATTTTTATTTATTTGTCAGAGAGAGAGAGCACAAGCAGGGGGAGCAGCAGAGGGAGAGAGAGAAGCAGGCTCCTCACTGAGCAAGGATCCCGATATGGGACTCGATCCCAGGACCCTGGGGTCATGACCTGAGCCGAAGGCAGACGCTTAACGACTGAGCAGGGGAAACCCAGGCATCCCCCTAGGTTTATCTTTTTGCTCAGATTATATCCTACTCTATTTCATTCATTAAAACACTTCAAAAAAATTTCAGCAGTACATATTGAGCACTTATTTTATGCCAGATACCTCTTAAATTCTTGAGGTACCTCAGTTAACAAAAAGACCAAAGTCCCCACTCTGAGGAAGTTTGGATCCCAGCACAGGAACACACAAACAATAAAAATAACAAAAAGTAGATATTGTAGAAGGTTATAAAGTGATAGGTGCTACAGAGAAAATAAAGTAGATTTAGGTCAAAGAGAGGGAGTGAGTTATCATTTTAAGTAATCCAGGCAAGCCTCATTAAGAAGGTGACTTTTGAGCAAAGCTGGAAAAAAGTGAGGCAGTGAGTGAGGAAGATGCTTGGTAGGAGCACCTTCCCTGCAGAAGGAAGGGTAGGGGAGCCATGAGAGGGGCAGGGGAGGGCCGGAGCAGAGTCCTGGGGCCCAGGCTGCCTCCTGCCTCTGAGGAATGTTTTGATGGTTCAGCTTGGTCCAAGTTGCTGTTAGATCCTGCTGGACCTTACTAGGAATGATCACTGCATATCACTAAATTACTGTTCATACCATTCATAAAAGAACACCAAAAAGGAAAATTACTAGAGTAGAACCACATAATAAGATGTGACATTGAAACATTTCTTTTGTCCTTTATGGTTTTGAGCACCTATATAAATCATACAGTGCCTCAGTGACAGATAACTGTTGTATAGAATTCCTGGGCAGGCCCCAGAGGCCTTTTAGATGTTTAGGGTTCAAAACTATTGGCCTCAAGGTTCGAGACTGTAGAAATTAGCTAATTAGACCGAAGGGAGTTGGAGTAGGAACAATTCCTTGTATCTGTGCCTGAACAAAGCAAGTACTCTACAAATATTAATTGAATCTAAAACCAGAATTTTAAACTAGAGGATAAATTATAATATTTAAATACTTATATAGAAAACATTTTTAAGTTAATTTTTATTTAAAGGTAATATTTTATCTTTTGTGTCATTTCTATTTTGTCTCTTATCACCTTACTTCCTTACCCCATAGTCCCTGCTCCTCCAAATCAAAATCAGGGTGTGAAATAATGACAGTAATAATAATAGCAATGCCTGTGTCTCCCTTTTGAAAACATTGTTTTATATGTGTGTTACATCTTTTCAATAGAGATGATTTTTAAACTAACCACCTGACACTTCAGCAGAAATTATTTCTTCATGTATGTTATAATGCGAAAAGTGTTTTTGAGAATTTTTTGCTGTCTTCTTATTCTGTAACATCCTATGATTTTGAATGACTAATATGTACCAATTTCAAAAATGTTTTCTCTTTTATTGAAAGTATAAATCCTCTGGTTCTGTTAAAATGTTACCTAATTATAGCATAATTTTGATGACTGAGATGCATTTATTTAGGGCATACTGTGTGTCAAGGATTGTCTAGGGGCTGATATTGGTGTATCTCCATCTTATGCAATACATATAGCTTTTAAAATGTATGTAAATGAGCATGCATTTAAATATTGGCCCTGTCAGTTTTAAAGATGTGTCGTTGTTCAGGTTAATTACTTAATTCTGTGAGACTCCGTTTCCCCATAATGAGAAATAGAACGAATGATATCTTCATCTTAGGAATTGTGAAGAATAAAGATGATGATGCAGAATGATCTGCAGAATGTCTAGCATAGTGCTTGACGCATTGTAGGTCCTCAACAAGTGAGTGGTAGCTGCTCTTCATCAAAAAAAAGTCATCCTGTCAGTTACTAGACTGTTTTGGTTTGATTCGCTTTCATCTTTGACAAGTCTCTGCCTAATATGTTAAGCTTACCTGTGCCTACCCTGTTCTTCAGTCTTTTGAAAATAACCACCTAAGGATTTGATGAGTACATTTATGAAGCAGATCCAATGTTTAAAAGAATCTTAGAGTAGCATATTTTGAGAATGATTACCCTTTAATTATAGGGTCCTTCTTTGAACTCTTGAGTTTCCTTTTTATTATCTTTTTCCCTCCCCTGCTCACCGCCCTTATCTCCTTATGCTCAGCCTCCTTTTGGATCTCCCCTCTAATTACTACCTCCCTCCCCACTTGTATTCTGTCTGCATTGTTGCTAGACTAAGTTTTCAGAAACAACTCTGTGCCCCTTCTTTTATTTTCTTAAAAAAATTTTACATTGGCTCTTTGTTACCAAGTCTGAACTCCTTTGCCTAAACTTCATGGTTCACTACAGTCTGAAACCATCTTATTTCTTCATTTATTTTAATTTTCCATGATTCCTAATCCATTTATTCAGTGGGGACTGTAAACAACGGTATATATTTCATATATGTTCCTATCTTGAAGCTTTGGTGTGTGTGTGCCATTCTTTCTGCTTAGATTGTTCTTCCTTGTCTTTTCTACCGTAAGTCAAACCCATTTTGTCAGTGTGTATTCAAGTTCTGTGGTCTCTTCAGTGTCTTTTTCTGACTCTAATTTCAGTGATTCCCACCCCCATGCATAAAATAGTAAAAAATTAAATGAGAGAATGTATTTGTAAAGTAATAAATGCTCATTTTAATTTACCTCTTGAGGAAAAATATAAATTCTTGTAGAAGTGGGTAGACAGGTGCTGACTACCCAGTGATCATTTGAGTGATTTGATTCTCTAAACTCCTACTTTCTTTGATTGATATTTATATGAATTTGGGAGTGTAACATAATATGGTTTATAAGGGAAATTTAATCAGATGTTAACTGGAAAGACTATTAAAAAAACCCCAACTCATTTGGAATAAATGTAAAACATGATACCTTTTTTCTTTGTGGGTATTTGAATGTGTTGATAGCCAGTAGGCAGAACATCTGAGCTGGGAATTTGGTTTGGAAGCACTTAGGAGTGGGTGGTACTTGAAGCTATGGTGGTGTTAAGATTGCTCAGTGAGTTTATAAAAGATGAGAAAAAGGTAGAGTGTAAACCCTGGGGAAAAGTCACTTTCAGGGATATCCAGAGGAAATTGATCTCAAAAGTAAACTCAAAAGTAAACTGAGAACAACACGGAAACTGAGAACATTGCCTATTGGTATCAGCAAAGCTGACAGTTCACCTGTTTTTGGAGAGTTCAGTCTGATATTATATCAGCCCATGTGCTTGGAAGGGTTCCAGATTGAAGGTGGCTTCGTTTTACCCATCAATCAATATTTTTAACATGCCTACTATATATGAGGCATTTCAAAAGTGCTGTGAAAATACTAAGAAATTACAGAATAAGTTTGGTTGCCTTAGCCTAAATGTCAGAGTACTAGGTTCCTTTCATTTATTAACTATGCCATCTTATGGCATAAGATAGTAAAAAAACAAACACACAACGAATAGATATTTGATATAGACAATTGATTAAGACAATAATAGGTAGTTGATATAGACAATGAGACCTTAGAAGTAATAAAGGGAAAAGCTCACAAATGTGCATGCTTTACCAGTTTGCATGGTAACTCAAGATGTTCAAAGATAAGGCTGTTTGCAGTTCTCCCTGAGATTAAATATGAGTCTTACTGATGAGAATTTTGAAATGCTGATAGAGCTCTATCAGATATTTATGATGAAATATAGCATTCTGGATAAAAAAAAGGTGAGTTTCTTCAAAAAGTAGCTAAAGTTCAAAAATTAGTTTATATATAAGGATAAGGCATTTGTATTTATCAGTGTTTTAAGCAGTTCAATGAATAAAAGTTACTATATGGCAATTACTTATTTTGTGGTGAATGAAATATGTTTATGCCAGATTCTCAAGTTTTTAGATAATGTTTTTTATCCTGAAGATGTTTTCAGGGATACCCTTAATTCTTCCCAAGAGTATAGATAGAAGGAAGAAATAATTTGACAGAGTTTCCAAATGGCCATTAAAAAAAATATAATAAATTTCCTTGAAGTTCCTGATTACTAACATTGTGAATTTTGTTGTATCTCCTCTTCAGACAAATCAAGTAATTCTGATGTGAGTATGAATCTGCGGTTAACCCAGATTTAATGTTATTTAAACAGATGGCACAAAAGAAGAAGAAAAGTCTTTTACCATCTCCTATGAGCAAGGCTTAAACTTATTTATCCTCATCCAAAGGCAGTTTCTCTCTGTTTTGGCCTGACTTCTGGGAGCCCAGAACTCTTAAAAGATGTTTTCTTGAAAATAGTGAGCTCTTTTCTTGTTTGTCCTAGTATTCTTGGCTGAGCTTCTTATATTCTGGCTGCTTTTACTCATTAATATTCAGCTTGATCCATAGTGACTGAGGAGGCAGCAAAGGGCTGGAAGTTAGTGAATGAAAGATTCTAGGAGGGCTTTCTGAGCAAAGATGCAAATGTCTCCAGGAATAGTGTAACCAAATTTCATCTTCACAAGTCAGGTGAATGCTTGAGGCTTTCAGCTGATTCATATAGAAAGGTTTTTTTTTTCTTTTCCTTTTGATGTAGATTCAATTAGGATTTCATTTTTCTGCCTCCTTTACAGTTAAGTATGCTTTTCTTGTTGAAAAGAAAGTACTGAATCAGGTTAAGATAGGCATAACACATTTCTTAGCTTAAGCATATTTACTTAGATTGACGAATATTAAATTGTTTAAGAACTGCTGTCAGCAATGTGGCTGAGATGAAATTGATCGAAAAAAAAAAAACGGAAACTGTATAACTGTAGAGTGACTTGTTTTCTTCTTAGCATTTTGGAAAAAACATATTTAGCTCTTCATCCAAAGATATAATTATTTCTTTCGAAGACTGCTTTGAAAAGAGTAATTAACTTACATAGTTTACAAGGTATTACAGTGTAGAGGCTTTTAATAGAATTTTTGGTGTGTTTTCAGGAGAAAGTGATTGTGTCCTGTTGAAAAAAAAACTGAAAAAATACATCATTAAAGAGAATGGTCATTATTTCTCTAGACATACTACTTTACAAAGCCTGCTTCCGCAGAAGACAACTTCTAATTACTATATATTTGCTTATTAATGTTTGAGGCTTTGGATAAGTTTAGAAGGAAATCCTATTACTACAGATGTTTTTGTAAGAGTTGCCTCCACAACTAAATCTGTGCATTAAAAAAAAAAAATCTGGTAATTGCTTCTCTTTAATTTAATGTAATATTGATATAAAAGTTATTGGGCTACAAATAAATTTGGTACTTTAGAGTTGTAGTGGGATCTGGCCCCCATTGAAATAATTAGGGATGAAGAGTCCTTGTTAACTCAGTTCAGTTGTCCAACACAGTAGTAGCTTCTAGGTAGGGCTGATGGGAGGCAAGTAGAAACCATTATCTCCCCCATGGTGGCCAACTTTATTCAGTTACACTGTGAAGAGAATACCTATGTACAGGTAGTGAAGCTTCCTAACATTTTTTAAGTATTGAACACTTTTTTCGAAGTTGCTACCCTGGAAGACAGCTGTGTTCTATCATTAGAATTGGGCCAGTGCCTCTCAGAGGCTGGGATACTTGGAAGTGGTTGAGCTCCATACTGATGTATCTGATGTTTTCTTTTAACCCTGTCAGTGTTTGATAAAAATGTTGAGTTTATCCGTCGTTCATCCTGTAGATGTTTACTAAGCACACAATTATGTGCCACGGTCAAAAATTTCTTGTAGTTACTCAGTTTCTGTGTTAATAGTTTCTGCTAACTAGTGTGGCTTCAAAAGACTTTAGTCTTGGTCGATGGCTACTGTAGATAGAGAATGAAGGGAATTCTTTAATTACACAGAAATAAGTCATTCAAAATCAGTACTTTAGATTACATATTGAATAATTCTTCTTGGGGTACTCAGGGTAACTTAAAATATTGAAGTTGGGAATTATCTTAACTGTAGGATGTAGTATTACAAAATGTGAAGATAAAGCTATTGGTTGTCAACTTTGTATAGCAATTCAAATTTGTCTTGTTGTTTGCAATGCCAAACATTAAAATAGTCTCCAAGACACACATATTAAGGAGGGAGTATAGGAAATTAATATATATTGATCATAATGAGTGATTATATAGATGCATATATTTTATGTATGTGTGCATATATTTAAAAACTTTAAGCCTTTTCAGATAAACTGTGTTGACAAAAATATTTTAAATAAGGGGCGCCTGGGTGGCTCAGTTGGTTGGACGGCTGCCTTCGGCTCAGGTCATGATCCCTGGGTCCTGGGATCTAGCCCCGCGTCTGGCTCCCTGCTCGGTGGAGAGCCTGCTTCTCCCTCTCTCTCTGCCTGCTGCTCTGCCTACTTGTGCTTTCTCTCTCTGTGTCAAATAAATAAATAAAATCTTAAAAAAAAAAAAAACTTTAAATAAGTTGCAGAACTTACCTAAATGAATTTCCTGTATCTAGTATACTACTAATATGTTGTAATGAATACTATGAAGATTAAGATTTTTTTCTTCTTTGATGAATGAAGAGCTCATTCAGTGTATATTTTATGGGTTTGGGTGTGTGTCTGATACTTTGTCCTAATATAAAATCAACTGTGTTAATCGTCAAACCACTACCATATTAGTAATCAAAGGTGATATACAGTGGGCTGTGTAAAACTTAGTGTTGTTGTCATTACTTTCTGTATCTCTTATATAGAGAACCCAGAGGATGCAAATAGGGGAGCTACTATTGTAGACTGAGTTTAGGAGAATAGATTCAGGAACATTCCATGTAGTAATATTGTTGGTATACATCAACCAAACTTTTTGTGTATTAATTATTCATCCTTAAAATATAGGCTAAAAAAAAAAGATAATTTTCTTGATTATATTGACCTGTAGAAATTGACAAACTTCATTGAGTGTAGTTTGAGAAATGAATTTTCTAGGTGTAGAATTTTTATCTTCTTATTCCTCTTGGGAACAGGTTTGACATTAACTTGGTATTTTAGCAGTGAGAAATACTGAGTAGAAAAGATTGTATCTCATCAACATCTCATTAATCCTATATATTACCTTTGGAGGAGAAAGAAATTGCAAGTATTCCAAATTTTTCTATGGAGAAACTTCAAAGTAGATTGTTTTGGGTATTTTATGTACAGCAGAAAGTTAGATTAGTTAGAAGTATACTGACCGAGTAAGAATGTGTATGTGATATGCAATGATGTTTTTGTTTAGTCTTGATTATTAATAGTGATAGTTACAATTTTCAAAACCTGTTTGATTATATAAACAATATTTGCTAATGCTGAAAATTTGAAAATATAGCAACCTACCACAAGGAGTTTGTGTATTGTTATGCTTTATCTTTTTTCTAATATTTAAAATTTTGAGGGATAGTTAAGATTTAATTGTGTATATGCACTTATGTATAGACTTACAGTTTGATGATTTTGTTTTTACATTTACCCTTATCACGAGTGTTTCCTCAAGTATTTTCTTATTTCTTGTAATTGTTAATGGAAACATAGTATTCCATCATATGAATGTACCATAATTCAGCCACTTCCCTGTTGTTGAACATTTTTTCTAAGTTTTTACTATTATTAATTTATTGTAGTTTACCATAACCATTAGTGGGCACGGTTGCTTAATTTTTTGATGAGTATTTTTGTTGTATCTGTTTATTATAAAATTTGTACATGAAGTATATATGTGACTTTTACCATTATTTAATTGAAACTTTAAGATGAATATATGTATACACACAAACACAATTACTGTATTTTTTACTTTTTGAAAATTGTGATATTATTCAGAAAAAATGCTGCTTTGAGTAGAGTGAAGATTGGCTAGGCACCATTTTGCATTGTTTAATTTAACTCTTTTATTATTTTATTTCTGTAGCTTTAGATGTGATCATTATCACTGTATGTGATCACTTTTTACACTGTAGAAATGTCAAATAAGTTGCTGAAAGTAGAAGTACATAAGGAAGAACATTGAGGAGGTAGGTGTCATAGTAGGAATGTGGGAATGGGAAAGAGTGTCTGATTAAATAGGGAGGCGGGGGGGCCCTCATTGTCCTCATTTCCCTGTTTAGAAGTTTTGTGACTTGGAGGGGGCATAAATTTGAATGGAATATTGAAACCCTGTGTAACAGTTAATGAATCTATAACAGGTTTAACGCAACATTCAGTTCCTACATTGAGGAATCAGCTGTGTTTTAAATTCTCTGGCAGGAGCAAGCTATTACTTTGTTCTTGTCTTTATTTCTGTATTATATATTATATATAATTTTTAAAAACCTCTTGTACTTCAAATTAATATTTAAAAAATTTTTTGAAGATGATTACTATGTGGAAATTTTTTTAAGTCTTTTTTCCCCCTTGGCTGCATCATTAGTGTATAAGAATACAGTTGATTTTTGTGGATTTTTTTCCTCAGGTAACACTGCTGCATATTTGTCATTCTAGAGGCAAGGGAAACATGAATCTAAAGAGGAAATTTGGGATAATGGGCTAAGAAGGGCTAGGAAAGACCCAAATGGTTCCACAGGGGCAGAGAGGGAATGTTTATTATATATACTGAAGTTACCAAAACTGGAGAGCGGGAGGTAATGCCAGGAGCGGGGACACTTCACTGAATCCTGGGCTCTTCTGTGACACACATAAGCAGTAGGACAGACAAGAAGAGACTTTACATCAATTGTAGGGATGATTTGTTTCTTGAAAGATTGTCAGATTTTTCCAGTTAATTCACTTGAATATTGCTTGGGAAATGGAATTTTGTTACCTTTTGAAATTTCCTCTTTTTTACTATAGATTTTCTTTCCACTTATCAAATTTATTAATGTATTTCCAATTCACACATCTTTATAGTTCATTCTTTCTAGTTTTATTTTGTCTATTTTTATTGGTTGAAAAAAATCTATTCCCTTTATGCATGGGTTGTTAATTTTCAAAAGAATTATATATTGTTTTTCCTTGTCAATTTTATTGCCTTTTCTTTCTCCTCTGTGTGTGTGTTTATTGAGTTTGCCTTTTCTAATTTTATTTTGATTTGTTACATTGTTCCTTTTCTTAGTTCTTTATCTAGCTGCTTGGTTTATTGTGCCTTTCTTTTTGCTTTTAACTTTGGTACCAATATAATTACTGAGTCTTACAGCAAGAACCTGCCCTTAGCACTGCTTTAGCAGTTTTTTATGCATTTTGTTATGTTATCTCACCTATTAAAAAACATTTAATTATATTCTGAACTTTATCCCAGGTTCAGTGTTTAAGATATTTTGTTTTTAGTTTGCATATATTTGAACAGTATTCAAGACTGATTTTTTTTTTTTTTCTAATTTTGTTGTAACTGCTAATGGGAGCCCGGATTTTTGACTTAGTGCATGATCAATTTTGTAAGTGAGATGGTTAGAATGAAAATACAGTCTGTTCTTTTGTCCTATTCATGTTCCCTTATGTGGCTCTTAGGTAATTCAAGGCTCATGTCATTGTCTACTTGAACTGTCGTGCTCTGGCAGGGCCTTTCAAGTCTTCAGTTCATCTTGTAGTTTTGTCTTTGCCATGTCATGCCAGCGCTCCTTCTTTTGTTTACATTGCTGCTAGCTTTGCATTTATACATTTACTTATTAATGCTGGCTAGACGAGAACATTTCAAAATAGATTTGCTTTAAAACACCTTGAGGTTCTTTGCTTGGTTCCCTAATAGCTAGTGTGTTTTGAGCATCCACTATCCACTATGGTAGTTACTTTTCTGGACGTCATTTCGTTTACCTTTCATAGGATCCCGGCAAGGTAATTCTCATTTGACAGTGGAGTGTCCCATCTGACTGAGGCATTCAGAGGCTGGACCTGTTCCCCTAAGTCACATGCCTCGTAGGAGAAGGATCCAGCAGGCATAGGGCTGTCTACTTGCTGGGCTGGCTCCAAAGCATGGCCTTGCTGTTACAGTGACAGTGATACCATCCCTCTCTTCTGGTTTTTGCCACACCAGATACACTGGGAATAGCCCCTAATTTTTCGCCTGCATGTATTTTTGGTAGGTAATCAATTACACTAAAACAATGTAATGGTACTTAAAAAAATAGGACATTCAGGGCGCCTGGGTGGCTCAGTTGGTTAAGCGACTGCCTTCGGCTCAGGTCATGATCCTGGAGTCCCTGGATCGAGTCCCGCATCGGGCTCCCTGCTCGGCAAGGAGCTTGCTTCTCCCTCTGACCCTCCCCCCTCTCATGTGCTCTCTCTCTCTCATTCTCTGTCTCAAATAAATAAATAAAATCTT
>NC_138376.1:106808248-106822076 GCF_054177405.1 Leptonychotes weddellii | reverse complement strand
AAAAAAAAAAAAATAGGACATTCATTCCATTTGTTTTCTTTTACGTTTGAGATATTTCACAGCTAAGCTACCAGATGTAATTGAGACATTTGTGTTCTTCTCTTCTATCCCTATAGTTTTTACATTTTCTTGCTTTTGCCCTTCTGGGATGGACTTGAAACTCTGATTCTCCATGGACCTAAACTGGAAGATATTCTAACCTATTCTAACTAGGCAGCTCTGAACTTTCCATGTTCCACTTGTGTGCCTTGGGCAGTGTAATTAACTTTCTCAACAATCTCTGTATGCAGGATTCAGTCGTCTTCAGATCTCTTACCTCTGATGTTTATATGTCAGCAGTGACTCTAGGGGGAAGTGGCAGAGAGGTAGGGGCCATTCCTGTGGGTGCTACTATGGCCTGATCTGTCCCACACACCCCTCCTCACTGTGCCCTCCCCCGCAAGACTAGCTCCTAGGATTGTTCAGGAAGGGCTGCTCATACAGGGGCCCCTCACTTACCCCATTTCTCTTCCCCAGCTGTGGATCACATATGCAGCCAGGTGGAATTGTCCAAAAGGACTCCTGTCTCCACTCCCTACTTCTGCCCAGAAGATACCCAGCACATTGGATGAAATTTGAAGATTGGAGGCTGGCTCACAAGGTCATGAAGGGGAGGACACTTGGGAGGTCTACCTGCTTGTCTGAGGCCTCTGTAGCTGTCTTCCACCCTGAGACACTAGTCAACATTGCAGTGAACTGGAGGAGGTTGTATTTGCTGAACAATAATTGGGAATATTATTACATGTTTTTGATAGTAGAAACTTCCACCCTCACAATTCAAAGATATATTTGTTCTAATGTTAGATGGTTGTGTTTCAACATGCTTTTAGAATGGCATTTATAGACCAGAAGAGAAAGAAAGAAAGAAAGAAAGAAAGAAAGAAAGAAAGAAAGAAAGAAAGAAGAAATAAAGAAAGAAAGAAATGCTTATATTTCCACTTTTCCCATTAGCACTTATAATAAAATTGTTTAAATTAATTTTTCCTATGTTATATTAGCAGTCACCATCTTGACTTCTTTTCTTGAACTGGTTTAGAGTGTAGTTTTTTGAATAAGTCATATTCCATCGTTACAGTAATGGGATCCTTTGTGAAGTTCTGTTGCTACCCCTTGCTCTTCTCAAAATGACTAGTGTTTTAAGTAATTATAACATTTTGTTAACATTAAATTCTTTTGGGGGCACCGGAGTCTCTTTCATAAATTCTTTCTGCTCTGTTTCTTTTGTTGTGACCTTCTCAGATGTTGACAGATTGTTTCAGGTCATTTAGGTCATGAAATACTTTGTTCTGTCTTCAAAAAGAACAGAGTTTTGCCTCAGTTCTAGGCCTGTGGTGACCGGTTCCGTTGTGCAGATTTTCTTTCAAGCTCTTCTTTCTCTTCACCTCAATCTGAAGCGTTCTTTTCTTTGCATCTTAAATGTTATCTCATCTTCTTTCTTGGCAGGAACTGAGCAGTATCTTGTTTTTTTCCTGTGTGTGTATGTTTTTAAAATACTGTTCAAAACCTTGATCAGTAGGTTATGGTTGTTCTGCTGTTGTTTTTGTTTGGGTGGCTTTCACTTGAAGTTGATTCTTCATAAGGACTCTTCCTTTTCAGTTCTTAGATATTAAAATATATATATTTCTGCAGTTTTGGTTCACACTGTTCAGTTTCTCAAACCTTTTTGGTCTCCACAATTTTCTTGGTCCAGGAATTTGTTTTGTGTTGTTATAATTCATTTGTGCACATTGTACTAGTTTCTTTTAAGATTAGTGAATTCTCTGGAGTGGGGTATGGTTTTGATTTTGCCAGCCTAGCTACACCTTTAGCTTCTTTCTAGAGGACTAGTTCTTAAGCTTTTTGGAATGGTGTACTCCTTTCTGGGTTTGAACACAACTTCTGATGAATACCTTACAGAAAAACTGTGAACCCTCTCCCCAGAAAAAGGGAAATGAATATATAATTTCAGACCTGCATAGATCCCAAATTTCTAGAGGCTTCTCCCCTCCTTTTTACACACTTCATGGAGAACATACTATTATACATTACTGCTTGAACTTGCTTTTTCACTTAAACATATATTGTGGATGTCTGTGGCAGGTCCTTTAATTAGGTAGGAATGGTGAGTATGAAAAGTAGCAGCCCATCAATCCCCTCCCATAATTGCTAGAGTTAATTTAACTAGCTTTTAATAACCACATTATCATGTTCTTCCTCTATAAATAGGCACTTACCTTGGGGAAATTTTGATGGGCCATTTCATATTCACACATTTTTTGTGTTATTATTTTAGGTAGCTCATAGCCTCCTCTTTCTCACTCTTGTAGAGGTGGGCAATGCAGAGGAGGTGGGAGGGGCTCCTGAGGCAGGTCCAAGGATAGCCAGGCCTTGGGGTTAAGGCAGATGAGAGGGTGGTGGGGACATTGGCTTCTTAGGTGATGCTTTATATATATTTTTATTTATTAAAAACAATTCCACCAGCTTTATTGAGATATAATTGACATACGACATTGTTTGTATATTTTTAATATCAAGCATTACAAATTTGATTTAACACACAATTATTGCTCAGACAGGTGTCCCATTTCATTTTGATGTGATTGGAGGGGCATCTCCTGACTGGCAGGCCGCTCTGGGCAGCTCATTCTTTCTTTCGTTCACACACAAGTGTTTTAGAGAAGAATAAAATTTTGTAGAGGCAGAAGAAAGAAGGAAAAATATCCTTCCCCACCATAATGGTGCTTCTTCAGTTCCCTTTATCCCTTCCTCTTCTGAATATTAAAGTTGAATATGTTAAATTAAAAAACTGAGTTCCTATCTTGTCAAGATTTCATATACTTCCCTGGTCATATTAAGCAGGTGAGTGGTCTTTCTGCAGTGATCTAAACTGCTCATCAGGAAATGATATTTTCAATCAATGCTTTGCTCTCAGTTTGGTGTATTTGTTACTTGGGAAAAGTGCTTCCTCTTTTTAATTGGACAGGACTTGAACACAACTACTCACGGGTGTCCTGCAGGTTGCCCAGTGGTCTAAGTCATTCAAGATCATGGTTTTAAACCAGGTCTTCACTGTAGGCTGGAACCAGTGGAGGAGGTCTTATAAGCCACACATGCCTGAGCATCGCTCTCATCCCGCTGACTGAGAACCAGCGGCTGGGGCCCGGGCATGTAGCTCTTAGCAGAATCTCCTTGGGTGGTTCATGTACAGCCTTGATTAGGAAGTGCTGATCTCATAAGTGTTCTTCCTCTAGCATTACCAAGAATGTTTGCATAGTTTTTCCCTCCAGAAAAAAAAGTCTCCATTATAAGTTTCTATTCAATGAATGCTTATTAGCTGGCTGCCTACAAAATCACATCCATATGAAAGAAAGTACCAGTATATCCCTAATTAATGAATTTGCTAATGGGTGTTTTCTAGTTGTGAAACTTCCCCTGAGCTCTACCTCGTTGTATCTACAGTGTTTTAGTCAAAACCAAAGAGGGGGGCACAGAACTTCATGAGAAGTGTTTGGTGGCCAGAGTCAAAACATGTGGCAGTGGCCCCCACAGGTGTGAGGGTGGGGTGAACCTGTCATCATCGGACACTGTACTTGGCTCCACCGGCTCGAGACCGTTTGAGCAGCTGGGGCCGGTGCTGGGGTGGGACAGGGAGGGGACGGTGTGCCTTTCCATATGACACAGCCTGTCTTCCAGGAGGCGGGAAGGTGGGGCCCGCGGTCCTCCAGATTGCCCACCAGCCTCAGAAGCTCTGTCAAGCTTAGCTAATACCTGCCGATCGTAATTTTTTGTTTTTTTCATTCTCTGTTTCACAAGCATGACTTTCTCAGCTGTGCTCAACATGGCAGACTCATGTTATCCTGGAGCACAGTGTTTTCTCTGTCAGCAGGTAGTGGAGGGAGGGAGGAATAGAGTATGAGTGAATGAAAGGTATGCTTGGTGTCTTCGAATGGAGAGAGGGGGCTTGTGGAGGTTCAGACGAGGAAAAGAGAGAAACAGAGATGGGGGAGGCAGTTGACTGAGTAGCCTTTCCAGTGAGTCTGGGAGGTGAAGTGGATTTCATCAGGGTGTGTGTGTGTGTGTGTGTGGTTTGTCTTATTCCCTGTGAAGCTCTCTTGTCACAAGCCAAAGCACGGATTTGGCTTCATCTGCGTGCTGCCTGGACCCCTTCCCACTGCCTGAAAAGATCTCTTCCCACTCTGATTAGCCAGCATTTCCGATCCATAGTCTCACCATCGCCACATGGTCACCCCTTTCGCTAGAGTCTCCGGTCTTCCTCCTCTCTCCTGATTTAGTACTATGGTATTTGAGTTGCCCTTCCTACTTTTGCATTTAATTATAGTCTCTCTTGATTTGCTTCTTGCTTTATGTGAGTGAGGTAATTTATCTTCCTAAGCAGACCATAACCTTACAAAGAGCAGCTCTGCATGTTAGGTCACTTCTTCATCCCCACTTCATCCAGGAGAGCAGTGCTGGGGGGTCCAGTTCCTGCACAGACCCTCCACAAACTGCTTCCTTTGTGCTTACGGCTTGATGGATGATGGATGATGTGCCCCAGACTGGATCAACCCTAAGAAGAGTGGTTCGTGTGACTTGCGTTCATTGTGTTTCTCTGACCTGGTTCTAGCTGACTAGGCTGTTTTCCTAGAGAGTTTACTCCCTTTGCTAATAGTTTTGGTGGGAGGAGTGGAGGATATAGACTAGTTTCAAAAATTCCAAAGATCTAGTAAGACCTGTTCTGGGCCTCTCCCCTCAGGTTCAGGTTGTTGTCAAGTGGGCCCTGTGCTCTGGTTTATCCAGATTTGCAGGAGCTTCCCTGCATTTGCTAAGCATTGACCCAAATACTTGGTGTGGTGAGGTCTACTGAATGAACTTTTTCCTGTCCTCTGATTTCTCTGTCTCTCCTTCCATTACTCCCTCTCTTCTTCTCTCTTCCCACCTTCAGCCTCTCTCACTAGAGAATTTGTAATATCAAGGATTGTCCTCTACTACTCCTACTCTAAGTTTTGCTACTCAGCGGAGTTCGTATTCTACTTCAAGTAACAGTTGTCCATTGACTAGTGTCTTGGTGTTTAAGAAATGCAGTGTTGTAGGCTACTATCTGGTATTTATGAAGTCACACTTGTGAGCCTTAAATTTTATGTAATAGAGCTGTGCTACAGTTTGTATACTTTGCATCTGGTCTCTTCAGTATGTATTTCAGAAACAATACTGATAAGAAATAAAATTCATGTATGAGTTGTTTCTTATTTGCTCTGCTTGAAGAGAATAGCAAATAAGATATTAGATTTATTATTTCTGGGGTTTTGGTAAATTTGATTAGAGCGGGTATTTTGAAATGGAGTACTAAATCTGCTTCCCTATCAGCAGAGACATAAGCGGGAATCTTGGGTATTGGTATAAAGTTGGGCATTGTACCTCAAATCAGTGGATATCAGTATGTTTGAATTGCATCTCTTTTTCCTTCTCTTCTTTCTATTATTATTATTAGTAGTAGTAACAGAAGTGATTTTAAGAACCTGGCTTGCTTAATTCGGTTCTTTCTGTATCGGAGAGGGGTTTCTTTAACTGGCCACTTCTGTTCATCTGTAACTTGAATGTCTTTTTATAGCTAAAGAAGATGGGGAGTATGTCTATGAATAGAACAATCATTTTCACCAAAAGAATAGCTGCATTGATAAGAAGGGACTGAAAGGCAACATTTTAAATACATTGTAAGAGGACTTTGAACCATGCAACAGTGCAATTTTTGGAGGGCATGGCTGGAAGTCTCTCCTGAGTGGAGAGAAGGCTTGGATGGATGGCACAACCTGGTTCATACTCTGCAGCAGCCCATGGGGCTTGAGGTTTCTGACATTGGAGACTGAGACCTGGGGAGAGCTGGGCTTTCTTGCTCTTTCCTAGAGCCCTGGAGCTAGGCTGTTTGAACTCAGATCCCAGCTTTGCCATTTTCTAGCTGTGTGATCTAGGGTATATTATTGTGATCTAGGCAGTCTCCGTTTCGTCAGCTGAAAATGATGCATATAGTAGCTACCTTGTAGGGAAAGGATTCGGTGAGTGACTTAGAATAAGGTCTGCTGGATAGCAGGTACTTGCTTCATTCAGTCATCATTTAGCTACAAATAGTAGATGCTAAGCAATGGTGATTAACACATTTGGATGTTTAATTTTCTCTTGTAGTGAGACGTTCGGAAGTAGGCAGCCCTGGGCTGGTGCGCCATCAGACACCAGTATTTCCACTGTGCTATCCTTAGCTTGGGTCGTTGTCACCTCATAGTCACAAGTTGGCTGCCTCAGTTCCAGCAGGAAGGTGGTTCCAGGAAGGAAGAAGGGCAGAAGGCAACAGGGTGAGCACCGGCTGAATTGCTTAATCTTATAAAGAGATTTCCCAGAAGCGCCACCCATTAATTTTCCACTTATATCTTGTTGTCCAAAATTATATCACATGGCCTTGCCAGTAAGGGAGGAAAGGAAATGTAGTTTTTTTTTAAAAAATTGGGCACATTATCATTTTCAACAACATCAAGCTTGTTATTGGTAATGAGGAAGAGGTAGGAAATGGATGTTGGTTAGGCAAACCAGCAGCATCTGCCAGAGCACTCGATATTCCCGCAGAGAGTATCCTCGCATGAGACTGGCCCCAGAGATGGGAACCTCGGAGGAAGGAGGTTTCAGGATCCCAGAGGAATTGCACAACCATGCAGACCTTCTGGAGACTGGTTCATAGACTGAAGCAGCAGCTTTCATTTCCCACCCATCCCAGAGTAGACATGAGCATTGACCCATTCCACATCATCTTCCTGGTTTCTCGGCCTTGCCCACCTCCCTTCCCCTATTACTTCCCAGGGGACTTTAGTGTACTTATCAGACATTCTTCCTCTGTCCTGTTGCCCACAAATTCCAGGGTGCTTTGCTGGAGCGCCTGGAGGCAGCCGTCTGGTGGTCCCATCAGCACCCAGCACTGAAGCCAGGACTCAGGGCAGCCCGGTCCTCCACCAGGGGTGGCGAGTGGGCAAGTAGCATGCCTTTGGGGAAATTCCCAGGGTCCAGCTCTCCACTTGCTCTACTTTTTCCTCTTCTAATCGAATTCTTCGGCCTGCGTACTTCCTCCGTTTTATTGGCATTCCATTCCCATGCTGAGTGTTGATGAAATGGAAAAAGAGCCTTTGCCTGAATTTGTCAGCAGGGGGAAGCTTGGCCCAGGCACGGTGTTTCCCATCTGTGGAGGCCATCATGAGAATGATATGCCTACAGTAAGGGATTCTGAATTTTGGGAAGGGCAAGAGGCCAGATGTCATCATCTAAAAGTTTACCTCAGTCAGAAATAAGGGAAGATTTCCCAGCATGGAAACAACAACTTAAAACTTAGGCTTGAGCACTGGGATAGGCCGTTTTACTAAGAGCCAGTATTTTGGCCTGTGTTTCAGTACAAGCACAATACCAGCCAACGTTTAAGCAGCTTTCCGTACCTGTTCACAGCGGCCTCGCTTCACCTCCAGAAGCCATCAACTTCCATGAGAAAAAGGCCTGGTGTGGTCATTTCTCAGGATTTGCTTAAAATCTTCTAATTCCATTAGCTTTCAATAGAGAGCCAGTGCAAATACAATTAAGGATCACTCATTATGGAGGCATGAATACTTTGTCGTCTGGCCGAAACTAAAAGTGGTATTTCCAATCCCTTCTCCTGTATAAAAGATTTTTTTTCCTTCTCAATCAAGTGGCTTGTGCATAGATCAGCAAGGGAATTTCATTTTTTAAATATATATTATTTGTTTACTGCTCTTTAAATTCTGCAAACCAGCTCATTTAGTACAGGGAAGATATATTTAAAGTCCACAAGTAAAAGGTAAATGTTACTGTGTCAGATTAATTAAAAAGGAAGATGGTTGAAAGACCATCATGTCAATTCAGTCATATTTTTTGTATATGGGGCCAGTAAAATATTCAATAGTAAAATATTCAAACTGTAATTCTCCTTGTCTACCCTACCCACTTCTTAGTCCCCTCCTCAGAGGTGAGCAGTATTTTCACTCTGTCATATATCAATCCAGACTTTTTTCTATGCATTTATATTTGCCTATGCAGATTATCCTTAAAACTGCATATAGTATTATACTCTCCATTATACAACTTTCTGTCTTTAACAGGACAATGCATCTTAAAAGTCATTACATGCCAGTACATTTATACTTGTCTCATTCTTTTTTATGGCGGTGTAGTATTCTGTGTTAGGGCTATACCATAATTTTAGTCATTCCTCTGTGGTTGGGCATTTAGATTGTTGCTAATGTTTTTTTTTGGACATTGTTTTTTGGGGTCATTATAGACAATGATGCAGTTCTTGAGTTTGTCTTCCTTTATATATGTTTTAGTGTTTCTCCAGGTTAGAGGTAAAATATTTTAGGCATAGAGTATGTACATTTAAAATTTTAGTAGGTGCTTCCAGGTTGCCTTCTAAAGTGGCTGTGCTGATATACCCTCCCAGTAGCAGCATATGAGAGGTTTTTTGTGTTTTTTTTTAAGATTTATTTATTTATTTGAGAGAGAGAATGAGATAGAGAGAGAGAGCATGAGACAGGGGAGGGTCAGAGGGAGAAGCAGACTCCCTGCTGAGCAGAGAGCCCGATGCGGGACTCGATCCCGGGACTCCAGGATCATGACCTGAGCCGAAGGCAGTCACTTAATCGACTGAGCCACCCAGGCGCCCCTATTTATTTATTTTACAGAGAGAGAGAGCACATGAGCGGGAGGGGCAGAGGGAGAGGGAGAGAGACTCTCACGCAGACTCCACACTGAGTGTGGGGCCAGACGTGGGGTTCCATCTCACAGCCCTGAGATCATGACCTGAGCCGAAACCAAGAGTCAGATGCTAAACCGACTGAGCCACCCAGGTGCCCCTATGAGAGTTTCAACATACTTTTTAATTTGGCCTTTGTTTTCTATGTTTTTAAGCAGCCCTTAGTGGTTAGCTTTTGTGTACAATTTTATTATATACATGTGCTGGAGCTACGTTTAGTACTCAGTGTATTTAGTAATGCTGTTAGTTTGAAATGGTGGTAACTGTTAAATTGCTCTTGTTCCACGAAGCAGGGGAGGTACACTGAGAAACTGTGTCACCCTGAACTCTCTCCCTGGGCGAGCTATGGACGTGTGAAAAGTGTTATTGAAATGCTGCTGTTGATGGCTATGTATAGTGGGCACTGTGAGTTGCCTACGAAGCATCCTCCCTCCCTGTACTTTTCTTCTTAGCAGAACCTTTATTCTGCTTCAGGAAAGTGACCCCAATTCAGGAATAAATCATTGAGATACCATTTTCCTTGGCACTTGAGTTTAGGGGTAAACATATGATGTAGTTCTGACTCACGAGATGTGGCCAAACACATGCTGAAGGATAAGAATTGAATGAGAATTTCCTCTACAAAGAAGGACCCAGGAAGAGATTTGCATGTATCACTTATCATTGTGACATCTTTAGCTCTTCCCTCCATCTTTTGGTAAGAGCAACATGCTGAGGGAAGACAGAAAGAAACTGGGTCTGCCAGAGCAGTTAGGATTGCTTTCAGCTGCAAGTAACAGAAACTTAACTGAAGTGGCTTAAATTGGGAATTATTTTTTTTTGCCTTGACTCAGCTTCTCAGGGATGTCATCAAGGCTCAGGTTTACCCACCTCCCACATGCTGATCTTTGTCCCTTATGCTTGTTACTTCCTGGTCACAAGACTGCTGTCTCAGTTCTATGGAGAAGCAGCTCCCATTGAGCAGAAAACAAAAGCCTTTAGCAGAGGGGCTCTTTCATCTCGTTGCCAGTAGTAGGTCACAAGACCGTCTTCACCCCCCAAGGGTAAATTGGAGGTCAAATATCAGGCATAGGGGGAAACTGTTTTCCTAATTTGCTTATTAGAACAGTCATGATTTATCTCCTACTGCAATCTTTCCAGTCATACAACAAATAAATTATCTTTCTGCTCGAGCCATTTTGGGTTGGGCTTTTTGCCACTTGTAGCCAAAATAGTTCTAACAGATTCAAATAAACAAGTGGGAATATAATGCCAAGAATTACTGTGCTTCTTTAAGGCATGGATTTAGTTACGTGCTCCTTGGATGGCTCTGTGCTATTTGTGCCTTTCTAGCATACATGCCTTACATTTTCTATTAATAATGCTTTTACCTTCCTGTAGGAGACCTCCTGTCCCATTCTTGGTTTATGGGACTTTGGGGCAGCTGCATAACTGCTAGTCCCAGGCCTGGACAGAGTTACTACCTGGGGTTCACTGAGCCAGCAACAATCAGCCATGGGGCTTTGGCTGGGGCTCTCCGGAGACGGGATGAAATGAACACAGGGCAAATGCAGCAGGGAGGAGAGTTTTGGTCAGGTCTTTTGAACTGTCCTTGGACACTTCCCTTTTTGCTTACGCCTTTTAAGGTGTGTCTCTAGTTATTTGCTACTGAATGCCTAGAACTAACATAGCCTGCAGACCTAGCTTTTCATTTTTCTCAAATCTTAAGTTGGCTCAAAGATTTGTTTGGTGCTTTGGGAGGAGGTGTTGTTAGAGTCCTGTGTGGGCCAACAGCCAACCTCTCTCTTGTTATCCGAGTGGGAGCAGCTGGGGGTGAGATGGGGAAGGAAGCTGAGAGTGTCCTGGTACATCCTCAGGTCAGATAGAAGGGAGGAGTGTGGCGTGGGGCCAGGAGCCGGAGATAGACGGTGCAGCTGAGCACAACTCCGCCGTCAAACGGACATTCCCGGCAATACTGGCAGGAGTCATACCAGTGGTAACTGCTGAGCATCGCCGTGTGCCAAGCGCTGCGCTAAGCACTTTGCCTTCATTATCTCATTGAACCTTCCTAACAACTTCTGAGGTAGCTGATACCGATATCACACTTTCATAGAGAAAAACGGAGGAACTTGGTCGAAGTCACAGAGTCAGTGGAAGCATGGGACGTGAGTGCAGGCAGTCTGATTTGGGGGCCCTTGGTGATCTATTTCCAGCTTGCCTGAGCAGCCTGCGCTGTGTGCCACATTCTTCCCGCCACCGCTGCTCGGCCACAGCTTTGGTCCCCAGCTCACCCTCCCAGCATTCCGTGCACCGTGTCTGTTAGCTTTGGCTTGTGCAGCTCTGCCTCCTTTAAAGCCGGTGGAAAATCTACACTCTTATCCACCTTTCTTGGTCACTTTATTTGAAAGTTACCTTTTTCTTAGGACCTCTCCAGCATGTACTGTCTGTATCAGCAGTTCTTCATCTTTTTGGGGTTGTGCATGCTTTGGATAAGCTTTGTCCTTCCTACAGAAAAATGCATATGTACATGGAAATTTGCATATAGTTGCATGAGCTCATAGTATGCTGAAAACCACTGGTTTTTGTTGTTGTTGTTGTTGTTGTTTTTACATGCCTGGCATTGTAGAGCCACTAACAGAGTGACAGGTAATATAGTGGGGGTGAACAAAATGTTCCCACCATGTAAATCTTTTTCCTGTGTTGAGTTCCTAATTCCCCAGAAGGGAGGGATAGTCTCAGTCTTATACTGAATTTATTTGCATATTATGATGTAATGAGCACAGTTATTTATCTTATAAATTGTAGAGTTTTATTTATAGCGGCTATTGAAGGAGACCCCTCTGCTTTATTTTTGCTGAATCAAATCATCCTTGTCTCAAATAGTAACTGCAGTTTGTAGTCCGGATTAGGAATTTTTTTTATAGAAGGTTAAGGGAATTAAAATGGAAAGTTTAGTGGAAATAAAAGTTTCAGTATGGATAACAAGTCTTATCAAACCTAATAGGCTCAAGAAATGAGTTTGTGCCTCAGACCTATCGCATTAGAACAATGCCTGTTTTGTAAAGAAAGCAGGGATTCTTGGATACATATTTGCATTGAAACATGTATAAAATTTCCGCCTCTACTCTTCTACCAGTTTAAGTTGACTTGCACATATGGAACCTGAAAATGAGCTCTTTTTTTTTTTTTAACAGGATCAACTGTTAAAATTCTGTTGCACATATGAATTAGAGCTTTTGTGTTTGGATTACTGGTGCTAAGATTTAAAAACCTTGAGACTGTTTTGGTGTTGAAAACTGGCTTCCTTTATCTGAGAAGTTGCTTGGTATGAAAAACATGTCATTCAAAGTAGCTTTCGTGATCCTCTGACAGACAGGTTAGCGCCTTTCAAACAAACTAAAGCCTTCATCTCATGTGATTTCTGCTCTTGTGAACTAAAATATGTGCTTAGACAAAGCAGGATCCTGGTCTAGAATTCTTTTGTTGGGGCTCACTGTCGTGGAACGGATTTCCCTGCCCTGCAGCTGCAGCCTTGCCCTGTGGCTGGACAGGGTGTGCGGCTGCTAGGATGAAGATCAGCTTCATGGGCCGGGGAGGCGGGGGCTCTCCTCCTAGGAGGTTCCAGTAACTCCACCGCATCTCTCCAGAGGACCTCAAACAGACCCACACCTCTGGTGGACTGCAACCACTTGCCGTCACCTGCTGTTGGAGCCTAGGTCATGGGACTTAATTTTATTTCATAGTAGGTTTGAGCTTAAAGACATTACAAAGCATCCACTTGGTCTCTCCAAGTGAGTAGTTGTCCTCCGGAAACAGATCTCAGCATTTAGCTTTAAGGCCACGTGGGATGGAAGGAGGCAGATAAGAAACTCCACTCTGTGGCTGTAACTGCTGACAGTCCTCACCTTTGTGAGGCATCCGTCACTGCTTTTGCTTTTGTTTGGTGCAAAGCAACTTGTTTTTCTTGAGTTCCCCGAGCTTTTGTACGCTGAAGAAAGAATCAGAGCATCCAGATTTTAAGCCTGATTACATTCCATCTCACTTCCAACTCAGCTGCAAAGAAACATCCACAATTTTAATGTGTCATATGTAAATTGAAAATCATTGCTGAGTCTCTTTGCTTTTTTGTCTATGGACCAGATGAGGTGGTTTTGCCTTCTTTTTTTTTTTTTTTTTTTAAGGTTTTATTTATTAGAGAGAGAGCGAGAGGGCAGGGGGAGGAGTAGAGGGAGAGGGACAAGCAGACTCTGCTGAGCGTGGAACCACATGCGGGGCTCGATCTCAAAACCCTAAGATCATGACCTGAGCCGAAATCAAGAGTTGGACACTCAACTGACTGAGCTATCCAGGCTCCCCAAGTCTTTGACTTCTGATCTGTTTCAGAGAATATCTGTGTTAGTACTTTCTTTATCTTTTGGTTGGTTGTGTTAGATGTCAGTATGTTGAGAAGTAATGTTTATAATGACAGTGATGTCAGAGAGTTTAATAAGGTATTGTTGTTCTTAATGAGGTGAGAGAGGGAGATAAGAAAAGGAAATAATTCCTAAATAGTAGTAGGGAGCATTACAGGCAGATGCACAGGGTATATGATAGCACTGGAGAGCATTGTATCCACTTCTTGGGCACCTCCCCTTTGAGGAGATTCTGTCTTAGCTAATTAAGGAAGTAACCCAGGTAAGCCAGATGAAGGTGAGCAGGGGCACTGTGAATCACAGAACACAAAGGGACAATAAACTGCATGGTACGTGCGGGGAATATAGACACTGGGGACGTGATGCTAGGTGGCTGGTGGCCAGAGACCTCCGAAGTAGGCAGGACCTTATCATGGAGGGCTTTGTATGGCATATGGAGGAGATTTGGTCCCAGCTTATAGAATTGGCCTGGAGTCATGTGGTCAGTATGCTGTGGGCTTGTTCAATGAACAGACATTGAGAACATCCATCATGATGGACACTGTGGGGCTTAGTATCATTTTGTTGTTTTGAAATTTTGTGGTGTTGGTTGATCTATTCATTAATCATTGTCTGTAGTAGATGG
>NC_138376.1:106796821-106808148 GCF_054177405.1 Leptonychotes weddellii | reverse complement strand
GCTGGAGTTAGTGGAGGAACAAGAAGGCTGTTTTTTTTTTTTAATTAAAAAAAAAATTTTTTTTTTTTTAAGAGAGAGATAGAGCACATGTGCAAGAGGGGGTGGGGGGAAGGGCAGAAGGAGAGAGAAAATCTTTATTTTTTTTTTTAAAGATTTTATTTATTTATTTGACAAAGAGAGACACAGCGAGAGAGGGAACACAAGCAGGGGGAGTGGGAGAGGGAGAAGAGGCTTCCCATGGAGCAGGGAGCGCAATGCGGGGCTTGATCCCAGGACCCTGGGATCATGACCTGAGCCGAAGGCAGCCGCTTAATGACTGAGCCACCCAGGCACCCCAGGAGAGAGAAAATCTTAAGCAGGCTCCTTGCTCAGTGTGGAGCCTGACACGGGGCTCAGTCTCATGACCCTGAGATCATGACCTGAGCCGAAATCAAGAGTCGGACACTTAACCGACTGAGCCACCCAGACGCCCCTCGAAGGCTGGGGTTTGTGAGAGAGTGTCAGGCACAGCAGAGGGCTACTAGAAGCAGTAAGTCCTTGCATTCAGGAAGCTCTTCACTGCTTTGTGAAGTCTCTTCACCTGTATTATTGATTTTGAGCTTACAGAACCCCCTTTTAAAAAAGCAGAATGGGGCGCCTGGGTGGCTCAGTCAGTTAAGTGTCCAGTTAAGTGTCTCAGCTCAGGTCATGATCTCAGCATCGGGTGATGGAGCCCGGCGCTGGGCTCCATGCTCAGTGTGGCAGTTTGCTTGAGATTCTCTCTCCCTCTCCATCTACACCTGCCCCGTTCTTAAGTTCTTTCTCTCTCTACAATAAGTAGCTAACTAACTAACTAACTAAATAAATAAATAAAATCTTTCTAAAAAAAGAACAGTAATTCTCTTTGAGTTACAGTTGAAGTTAAGTGAAGTGAGGTGTTTGAGAATATGCAGTTAGGAATTGAAAGATATGGTAAAACTCCTCCAATTTGTGACTCCAGAACTCGTGTGCTTGCTACATTACTGCACTTTCGCCCTGCTTGGTGGCCATGGAAGAGTTCCAGCCCCTGCCCTCCCAGCATTGCAAGCAGCTTCCTTCAGCGGAGGGACCGCTGTATGGAGAGACCCTTAACAGCATAGGAACTCTGATCAGATGAATATGGTGATGGGCCTACTCCCTGGAATCATTTTGGTTATATGACACCTCACTCTGATGGAAATCTAGCCTTTTTGGTTGTGCCTAATGTCTTAGAAATACCCTTCAAAGCAAATAATAAATGTGGGAGAACAGAGCTAAGAGAATCAAGACCTTTGTCTTTTTTCCTACTCAACAGTGCCTTGCCACATACTTAGAGCTGAAAAAAATCTGTTTTCTACTGCTGCAGTATTTTAATCCTGGCAAACTCTTTTGAGGTAAGAATGTGAGCTTTTACATTTTTGTTTGTTTACATAAAAAGGTAATTAGATGAGCATATGCAAAACAATGGTGAAACGCAAGTTAGGTCTGTTGTCTTGTTAACTGTGCTGTGCTGATCAGTTTCCTGCTTCTGATAGTGCGCTAGAGTTATAAGACGTCCTCATTGTGGGAGGCCGGGTGATGGCACACCAGTCTCTACACTATTTTTGCAACTTCCTATGAGTCTATAATTATTTCAAAATAGAAAGTTAAAAAGTAGAGAGGACGTGTCACTAAAATTATTGTTAAGGAAATCTGAGATTTTCTTTAGGTTTGAAATAATTTGCTACAACTAAATTATAGCACAAATCACATACTCATAATTCATTCATTCACACAATATTTATTGAGTTCTTTGCTTTGTGTCCTGAATTATCCCACTTGGAGAACAGTGGGGAGGTGCCCTTCTTTAAGGAGTTAGCCAGCAAGAGCTTCACCTTACCTCCTTTGTTTCTGTGCTGTGGAGCTGGGATTTTTAACCTGAGGTCCACAGATTTCAGAGGTAACATTTGTGTGTATACATGCTTTCTGCACAAAGTATCCTTGGTAATCATCAGACTTTCAAAGGTTAAGGACTGCTGCCTTGGATGATTAATTCCCTTGGATAGATTCTGAAAAAAACTGAAGACTATATTGGCATTGAACACATATTTTAAAAAAGATTTTATTTATTTTATATATATATAGAGAGAGAGACAGTGTGTGTGGGGGGGAAGGGGCGAAGAGAGAGGGAGAGAGAAACTTAAGCAGACTCTGTGCTGAGTGCAGAGCTGGACATGGGACTCGATCTCAGAACCCTGAGATCACGACCCTCAGATCACGACCTGAGCTGAAACTAACAGTTGGATGCTTAACTGACGGTGCCACCTGGGCGCCCCAGCACCGAATATATTTTTATTGCCCTCTTCATTCCACATGGCCAACTTGCCTAAACAGCTCTGCTATTCAGAATCCGTGTGGTCTATTAAATTAGTTCCAGTAAAGCTTAAAATTCACAATATATTTTACATGTTCTCTCTTCTGTAGTGGTTGGTAGGTTGGTACAGGTGTGTGATTTTTCTCTCAAAAAAAAAAAAAAACGTTAAAATTGATCTGGAATTTATATTGAACTCTATTGCCCTGCAACCATAGCTGTGCTCCTTGGTAGCATTTAGTGTGTGTGACCTGTTTGCATTTTAAGGGGGTGGGGGAGATGTTCTTATATAAGAGATTCAAAGTGAGAGAAGGGTTTTTTGGACTAATATGAGCCTGGTTGTGCCTGTAAGAATTTATAATGGTAACTTTTAAGCCAGCCTTCTGTCCTTAGACTGTGGGCCACTTGAAGGCAAGGGCTGAACCCAGTCACGTTTGTTTCCTAGCACCTAGTGTGGAGTCTAGCACACAGTAGGTGTCCAGAAATTATTTGATAAAAGACCTTCTCACATAAGCACCATTTGTACTGTTCAGGTCCCACAAGCTTCATATTTACCCATGAACACACAGGAAGTCTTTACACTGATCACAAAACCATATCATCTAGAGCACTGAATGATGTTTTGTTTTCAAAATGCTCAAAATCCTCAAATGGTTTTCTATAGAGATGCATAAAATATTATTATTCTTTCAGCAAACTATTTCATTTTAAAACTTTAAAACTAATAGTTACATTGTGGTTAATTTTGGGAGTCGAAGACATCTTTCTCCTTTCCATAAAAGGGAACCAAGGCCAGCAAAATAACAGCATGAGCTGAATTAATTTTTGTTCATGTTGACAATTTCTCTGTTTGTTGGAGGACTTTCTGTGGGTGCTTCACATGCTTAACCATGATGATGTTCTTTGTAGATTTATGAAGTGTCTGGGAAGGCATTCTGTTTTAATTTCTCACAGCAAAACAGTGTCTTGAATGTATGGATTCTTAATGCTTATGATCATGAAGATGTAATTCTAAACATTTATGTATACTGATGATAAAAAGAACAAAAGCATGCCATATTCATTCCAAGTAGATTCTCTTAGCTGCATTATCCATGGAGAATAATAAATTCCCCAAATTGTTGGAAAAAATCTGAAATTAGATTGAATAAACATTTAAAAATAATTCTATTAATATCAAAAATCATTTGCATTTCTGTGGGAACTGAAATTAAAAATTCAGTACCCATATTTGCTCTGAAGAAATGAAATAAACATGTACAGGATCTGTATGCTTAAAGTTATAAAATGCTAATGAAAGAAATCAAAGATGACCTAAATACGTAGAGACATACCATGTTCATAGATTGGAATATTCACCATATTAAAGATGTCTGTTCTCCTCCAAATTGATCTTAGATTTAATATCATTCTTATCAAAATGTCAGTAAATTTTTTTGTAGAAACAGACAAGCTTACTCTAAAATTCCTCTGGAAAAGGAATGGCCATAGAATAGCCAAAACAAGTTGGAAAAAGAAAAAGAAAATGAGAGAAATTACCCTTCCTTATGGTAAGTCCTACTATACAGGCTGCAGTAATCAAGACATTGTGGTATTGGAGATGGGTAGACAACAAATAGATCAGTAGAGCAGAATAGAAGACTCAGAAATGATCCATACAAATATGCTCAGTTTTAGAATGCCTTTTCAATAAATGATGCTGGAGCAACTGGACATCCATTGGCCAAAAAAAAGCCTTACACCTGATACGAAAACTAAAAATGGATCACAGATTTAATGTAAAACATAATTTCTAGAAAAAAAAAAAACAACATAGAAAATCTTCAGGACATAGAACTAGGCAAAGATGTGCACAGACATTTACCTGAAGAGAATATATAGATGGCAAATAGCATATGAAAAGATGTCTAACATCACTAGCCATTAGAGAAATGCAAATTAAAACCATATAACTAAAACAAAGAGTCATCACTACATACCACTTAGATGGCTAAAATAAAAAATAACACCAAATGCTAGTGAGGATACTGAAAACTGCATCATTTCTGCATTACTGGTCCAGGCACTCTGGAAAATAGTTTGGCACTTCCACTTAAAAATAAAAATGGATGTGCACTCTTAGGCATATATCTCAGAAAGATAAACACTTGTACATTATGTTAATAGCAGCTTTAGTCGTAATAACCAGAAAGTACCTAAATGTCCTTTGGTAGTTGAACAAATTGTGGTACGTCCATATCATCCATATCCAATAATACTTAGTAATAAAAAGGTATGAATGATTGATACACAAAACATGGATGAACCTTAAGAAAATTATATTGAGTGAAAAAAAAGTAAAACATGCTGCAGGATTCCATTTACATAAAATTCATGAAGTAACAGTTGTAGAGATGGAGAACAGATTAGTGGTTGTCAGGGGTTAGGGATGGGATGGGTGTGGCTATAAAAGGGGTAAAGCATGAGGGAGCCTTATAGTGATGATATATAGAATGTGGTGGCAGGTCTGCAAGGTGACATTTAAGATTGCATAGTTACACATGCACACACACACACAAAATGAGTCCATATGTAACAGGTAAAATCTGAATAAGAAGTGTGCATTGGGAGTGCCTGGGTGGCTCAGTCGGTTGGGTGACTGACTCTTGATTTTGGTTCAGGTCATGATCTCAGTGTCGTCGGATTGAGCCCCATGTGGGCTCTGTGCTGGCACTCAACATGGAGTCTGCTTATCTCTCCCCCTGCTTGCATTCTCCCTCCCTCCACTTGTGCCCTCTCTCTCTGAAATAAATTTAAATAATTAAACAAACAAATAAAATCTAGAAAAAGAAGAAGTGTGCATTGTACCATTGTCAATTTCCTGGTTCTAATACTGTGGTGTAATTATATAAGATGTTAATATCGGGAGAGGGTGTATGTACAGGACTTTCCTGTACATTTCTTTGTGCCTTCTTGGAAATTGATAAGATTTCAAAATAACAAGTTGTAAAAAATAAACCTGATGATTCATCTTCACATCTTAAAAAAATTCCAGCTTAATTCTTAGTTATCATTTTTCAGTATATGCATGGTACTCTCACATTGTAGTCCTAAGGTGTAATGATACACTTATCATGATTTAGGTGTTTGTAATATGATAGATCTTCTTATGAAAAAATTAAAGCATATACATTTCCTTCTTGTTTAACCTCAGTTCTTATTTTTAAAATCAATGAATTCCTGAGTTTTTGTGGTACTATTGCCTGATTTGAGAAAAACTCCTATAGTCTATATTAGCCATTATTTTAGTTTCACAAAGAGTAATTTTTTAAAAATAGTATTCTTCTCACATGTGTTTTCTGCATGGCAGATGCAATTGAGCAATAGCAACACGCGTCCAGAGATGGAACTGAATGCATCACAAAAGGTTTTGAAAGGGGTTTCCAAAAGCTTACAGAGAATATTTTACAGTTCCTTAATGACTTAGGTGTTGGTTTAGCTTGAGATTGGGTATATGTGAAACTAGAGAATATAACTGAACAGATTGAAAAAATAACAGTGGATAGGGTTGCCATGTTAGAATGAAAGAGTTAAAATCAGGCCAAGGAGTGTAATCAAAAGATGTCCAACAATCCTGGTGAGGTTTACGTTAGATTAAAGTTCCAGGATGAGGGACGCCTGGGTGGCTCAGTCGGTTAAGCGTCCAACTCTTGATTTTGGCTCAGGTCGTGATCTCAGGGTTGTGAGATCGAGCCCTGGATAGGTCTCCATACTGGGCGTGGAGCCCGCTTAAGATTTTCTTTCTCCCTCTCCCTCTGCCCCTTCCCCTGCTCACTCTCTCTCTCTCTCTCAAATAAATAATCTTTAAAAAAAAAAAAAACTTTTAGATGGTTAACAAATGACTTAGAAATGGCAGCCCTTTCCAGGTAGCTATTGTATTTTGATACACAGTGATAAGTGTGGACATTTCATGTTACAGACTGAAGTGGCCATTTTTGTGGGATGAATTTTCCAAAGGACATTTTGCAATATTGGAGGTTGGGAGTATTGTAAAACATCATTTTTCCTCTCACAAATTAAAGTGTTTGATCCCCATAGTTGCCAAACATACAAATTCTAACAAAGAATTAAGATCCAAGTGTCTGAATTATCTGTTTACTAGAAACATTAAGGTTATTTAAAGTATCAAAAATTATTTTTCTATTTGTTTACTGTAATTTAATAAGAAAAACAAATGATCTGAACCCAAAGCAGCATGGGTTGCAATTGACTTAGCTTAACGATGTTCTCTTTTGATTAAAAAGTGAAAGTTTAAAAATATTTAGAAAGTTCTTAGGTTTGTGTCACTCAGCAACCTAGAGTTTAATGACCCTTTATAGGCTGATAAACACTTCATTTGCAGCAGGCATTGCTAAATTAAGTATAAAGAAGGCAGCGAGACAACGTCAAAACACCTCTGTTATTGCTTTATTATAAATTTACTACATTCTTCATCTGGGTATCCAGAGTATTATATTCTGAATTCTTTTCAGCCCCAGTCAACAGAAAAGACATGTAGATGACATTGGAAAGTTACTTTCTAGCCTTTCTGCAGGTACTAACCTCACCCAACCTGAGACCTGGCCTTGAGATCAGATTGGACCCAACTGCACATCTGCCATTTGATAATCACAAGGTATCTTAAGCACTGGAGGATTCTAGAGTATCTGGGTTACACACATGGCTAGATAAACCAATTCTAATTTTGTTAGCATCATCATTTCTGCATTTATTATACACAAAGAAAAAAGACTGAAGCATTCCAAATCTTTTTCATACAGTGCAAGTTACCATAAAACATATGGTGTTGAATTCATGTTGAAAAAGGTATATAATAGAATTCAAAGCAGCTAGGTAGCTCAGAATGTCTGATGAGGTTATAATGTATCCCTGTGTTGAGAGGTAACAAACAAATCTGATCATCATTTCACAGCTGGAAAAACTTGAACACCCAGAGAGTAGGTGGTTTGCTGACGATCAAGCTGGGGATCTGCCGGAAAGCTGCGCTCTGCACTCTGAACTTGGACTTTCACATCTTGTGCAATCTAATGATTGAAAACATGAGAGTGACCTGAATTAAAAAGAAATGTGCAGAAGGCCATGTACTGTAATTTCATCTTCATTATAGTGCTTCGGGTGTGAGGATGCTGCCATCCTAGAAGGAACAGACTCAGGATTCAGCATTGGGTAGAATTGTATAGTTTCTCCCTCACCACCACAGGGAGAAGCTGCTATCCTTTTAGTTGGTTTGCACCAGTCGGAATCTGTGAGCATTGTGGAGAAAGGACCCATGCTCAGGTATTTTTTTAGTAGGACCTAGAAAAAAGACAAATGATGTCTAGGAGGGTGGCAGCCAGTTTCACCCTGCACCGGCTCTCTTAGGGATCATGGGTAGCGTTTGGAAGAATTGAGGCAGGGATGCCTGGGTAGCTCAGTCGGTTGGGCTTCTGCCTTCGGCTCGGGTCGTGATCCCGGGGTCCTGGGATCAAGTCCCACGTGGGGCTCCTTGCTCGGTGGGGAGCCTGCTTCCCCCTCTGCCTGCTGCTCCTCCTGCTTGTGCTCTCTCTCTCTCTCTCTGATAAATAAATAAAATCTTAAAAAAAAATGGAAGAATTGAGGCAGGCAGGCAGCTATATACTTGAAGGTGTTAGGACAGACATCCTTTAGATTGATGGTTCTTGCTTGTCACTAATATTTTGTGATATCCTTTTCCTATCTCGAAATGGGAATTTCCTACGCATTGCAACCCATTTATGCATAAAAGCCAGTATAATGCCCTAACTGTAATGTCCACGAAAGGACGACCATTTGTAGTTTTTCCTATTTGTTGCTCTGGCAGAACTATCCAAGAAGGTGTCATGAGACGATTAGATGCTTACACGATGCGAAAGCTGGTGACTCAAACACTGGGAACAGTGGTGTTGTCACTGATGCAACTTTCAGAAATGGTGAAGAGTTACTGATAAAATTCCAAATGAAACAAGCCTGAAGTGATTCTTTCAACATCAATGGTAGCTGTATTTCTGGAAAACTTAGCAGGCTAATATTAAAGTCAAGCACAAAGATTGTATTTTTGTGTAAAGTAGAAATGAGTTTCTAAGCTCAGATAATATGGAAAAAGTTGTTTTTTACTGACATAAGCCTGGCGCTTTTGAAATCTGTGAAGGGTGCAGGTCTGTATACCCTTGCACACACTGCAAGATGTCCAATATCCCTGCTGCGTGCCCACAAAATGCCAGTCATGTGACAAGCTGAAATGTCGCACACATTTCTCAGGTGCCTGCTAGGGAGAGATACTCTTCCCATTGAGAACTACGGTTCATTTCCTGCTGCCTTTGATGATTTTCCTACTTTTCAGACGAAGTCACGCTGTCATACCTTCTCCTAATTTCTCCCGCTCTCTTATAGTGAGAGGATATAGGATATAGTGGTGTGTGTGGGTGGGGGAGAAAGAAGATTGTAGTTGGTAGTAGTAGAAAGTATTTTGGTGATTTTTGCATTGATTTATGAGGAAGTGGGTCTCTACTCTTGGTAGTGCTTTCTCCCCTGAAAAGTCATTGGTCTGACTTCATTTTCTTCATTGTTAAGATGCAGAGAATATTTAAAAACTGTTGTGAAAGGATTGTTAATTGGGATTTTTTCTTTTTTGGCAAACCTAACTATTCAATATTATTGACCATAAAATTTTAAAACCTTGCAACCACCTCGTTTTGGTGATCAGAGCAGATTTGGTCACTGACAGCATAGTGTGTCTCTCTAACTTATCAGAAGCGTTGCTCTATTTGACTAGTGTGTACCAGCAATCAAATTGATGGGGTAGACACAGTATTTGCCATAACATAATAGCAGTGATTTGTTATAATATTGACCCCAAATAATGTTAGTCATGTTGCATTTCATGATTTCATGAAGGTTAACTCCTCTGCATGTCCCACTCCCACCCCTGATCCCCAGAGCCAAGGTTGTTCAGGGCGCCTGATCCCCAGATTCGGTACATTGGACTAGGTTGAACACCAATCCCAAGCTGGCCAGTCAGTTTCTTCTCTTGGGACTGGTATTATAACAAAGAGAGAGGGAGAGGGAAAGGAGGAGAGGGAGGGGACGGGGAGAGAGAGAGAGGGAGAGAGATTTTGTCCCTTTGTGTAGTAGACTTGGGTGCTAGGACTGAAATAAGGTGTTGGCAGGATTGGTTCTTTCAGAAGACTGAGGGAAGGAACTATTGCAGGCCTCTCTCCTTGACTTATAGACAGCCATCTTCACGTTGTCTTTCTTCTATTTGTATCTATCTCTGCATACAGATTTCCCCTTTTTATAGGGTTACCAATCAGGATACCAGTTAAGACATTGGATTAGGGCCCATCCTAATGGTCTCATTTAAACTTAATTACCTCTGTTAAGACCATATCCTCAAATAAGGTCACATTCTGAGGGACTGGGGTTTAGGAGTCCAACATATCTTTTTTAGGGGGGTGGGGGTCACAATTCAACCCATCAGAGATGTTCTAAGACTGTATCTTACCACGTGGACTGGGGAGAACAGGAGGATGATTTGCAGAGAGAAAAAATAAGGCACAAGCATGAAATGGGCAGAAGTAATTTCATGGATTCCTGACTTGTCATTTCCATTTTTTTCTGGAGCTCACTTGTTTTCCTAATGTTGGTTTCTATGAACTATTATTGTGGCCTTCCAGTACACTCCCCTTGTTTAAGTTTGTTTAAGTTGATTACTGTGATTTTTAGCCAAGGTATGCTAATTAATAGAGAACCAAACCGAGACCGCCATTGTAGTATGCTACTTTAAGGAACTGGGGATTACCGTGTAGTTTTTGTGAGGTGGTCACTGGGTAGATGGACTGCAAAAAAGGAAGCAGGAAGTACCATTAGAAGCCTGCTGTAATCAAATCATGAAGTAGTGGCAGCAGGGCTGATGGGTTTGATATTAACCAGCCAGAGGACTGTCTGTGTTTGAGGAAGGACTCTGAGTTTTGATCTGGGAGTGCTGAGTTGGAGGGCTTGCCGGGTAGTCAGATGGAGATTACCAGCAAAGAAGCTGGATGTGGTAACTGGAGTGTGGGTGCTGGAAACATAGTAGTCATTATAGCCTGTGATGGTGGTTGAAGTCATGTTGACCAGAAGATGTCATCACCAGTGACTAGAAGAGAGAATCCCAGAAAGAGCCATTTATGAACATCATTTGAGGGGCAATCAGGAGAGGATCCGCAAAGAAGACTAAGATGGAGAAGCAACCATCTCATGTAGCAATTACGTTTCAACAGACTCAACAAACCGGCCCAATGGCGACCAAAGTTGTGAAGCGGTGTTGCTGTGCATTGAAGCAAGAACCGGAAAAACTGGGGCACCTAGGTGGCTCAGTCGTTGAACATCTGCCTTCAGCTCAGGTCATGATCTCAGGGTCCTGGGATCGAGCCCCGCGTCGGGCTCCCTGCTCCGCGGGAAGCCTACTTCTCCCTATCCCTTTCCCTCTCCCCCTGCTTGTGTTCCCTCTCTTGCTGTATCTCTCTCTGTCAAATAAATAAATAAAATCATAAAAAAAAACAAAAACGGAAAAACTGAGGCAACATAGATTGTTCCTTCAAGACTGCAAGAAGGGAAGAGAATGATTACTCACAAGGAAGGCAGGATAGAAGGAATGTTCCCACATGAAGGGGGAAATCCATATTCTTTCCAAGATATGCTACTTAAAATAGCCATTATTCAGGATAAAGAAGATGTGGTCCATATATTCAATGGAATATTACTCAGCCATCAGAAAGGATGAAAACCCACCATTTGCATCGACATGGATGGAACTGGAGGGGATTATGCTAAGTGAAATAAGTCAAGCAGAGAAAGACAATTATCTTATGGTTTCACTCATATGTGGAACATAAGGAATAGCATGGAGGACATTAGAAGGAAGGGAAGACTGAAAGGGGGGAAATCAGAGGGGGAGACGGACCAT
>NC_138376.1:106679073-106796321 GCF_054177405.1 Leptonychotes weddellii | reverse complement strand
GGGGAAATCAGAGGGGGAGACGGACCATGAGAGACTATGGACTCTGAGAAACAAACTGAGGATTTTAGAGGGGAGGGGGGTGGGGGGATGGGTTAGCCCTGTGATGGGTATTAAGGAGGGCACGTATTGCATGGAGCACTGGGTGTTCTATGCAAACAATGAATCATGGAACACTACATCAAAACTAATGAAGTACTGTATGGTGACATAACATAATAAAAAAATAAAAATAAAATAGCCATTATTCATTGAGGCTTGCAGAGTGTCTGGCTAAGTGTTCTGTATGTATTATCTAACATAATGCTTCCACAGACCTGTGAGACTTGAGAGAGAAAAAGTTAAGCTGGTAAACTCTTCCTGCCCTACTGCAAATTCATGCACCTTGATGCACTGTCGAGCCGATAAAGCAGCCCTGTGTGTCTGAATGCAAAATCACCTTGTCCGTCCCATCCATCCCCCACCCCGAAAAATATAACAAAATGAATTCAAAGAAATAGCTAACTACAAGAAAATGCAGAAAAGGAATTTAGGCCGTCTTCTGGAATTTATAAGATGGGATTTGGCAAACATACTACATTATTGAATTGAATGAACAATAATAAGTTGAAAAAAAATTGTAAATGGCAGTAAGAGGCACAGAGGTCCCATTTAGTTTAGAATGAAATTGGCCCCGTGGTTAAATGTGTAAATGAAATAATAGGGGTGGAAATTAGAGATTCATTTGGGTGGGGATCAGGAAAAAAAATCAGGTAATGGAAAGTTAGATGAGCACTTTGAATAAAGGTCAGTAATATAAGAAAGGTCCCCACTAAGAGAACAATTAACCGACCTAGACACACTTGTCAGAAAGCAAGAAAGGCATGAGTTTGAAACTGAACTGGGAGATGAGAAAGTCAAAGATGAATGCAGGAAAATTGAATAGAAAGCGTATCATGAAAGAGGAGCCCCCCCCCCCCCCAAGCGATGAATATCTATTAACAGAGACGAAAGGGAAGAAAGTAATGAAAAGTTGTTCTCCACTGGGGAAGTCAAATCAAAGTGTAACATTAGTGCATGTTACATCTTTTCTGCTATATGTAAGAGGGCACCTGTAAAATAAAACCATGCAGTTTGCAAATTCAGAATTATATATCATTTATTGTAGTAATGTCTACTCACATTCCCCTGCCTTCCTGATCAGGAACCCTGCCTGACCAGTTTCCTAAGGACCCAATCACTTCTTACTCATCCTGCATCCTTTTCAGGTCCTACTCCACTACATAGTGGTCCTCAATAAATACCTGTTAATTCTATGTGTTCTTTTGTTTCCATTTGATGCAGGAAATTTAAGAGGTTAAAGTCTCCATTAGAGGATTTTAGGTACTTGATCAAGAATTCATTAGTTCAGTAAAATAAATAAACACTATTTTCAACTAAGAACTACAGAGTCTTAAGTTTACATTAGATTTTCACATTATTAGAGATGATGTTGATTATCCCTTGGTTTTTGATGACAAATTTGTATTTCTCTTCATTATCTTATTTTTAACCCAAGATGTCCTGTTGGAAAACCTATTAGATAGCTTTATATTTAAGTGTAACTTTGTCAAATTGATACAAAACTGTATGTTACATAAGAGAACAGTGTTCTATTTTGTTGTTTCTTTTGAACTTTCACTTGAAAGCAGACATGCATACAGTTACCTGCATCATATTTAAATGCTTTTTAACTTGCTGGTCCTCTATTGAACAGTTTCTTTTCTTTTCTTTTTTTTAAGATTTTATTTATCTACTTGACAGAGAGAGATAGCAAGAGCAGGAACACAAGCAGGGGCAGTGGGAGAGGGAGAAGCAGGCTTCCTGCTGAGCAGGGAGCCCGATGGAGGGCTCAATCCCAGGACCCTGGGATCATGACCTGAGCCGAAGGCAGACGCTTAACGACTGAGCCACCCAGGCGCCCCGTATTAAACAGTTTCATAGTAGAGGTAGTTTGTTCTACTTCTTGCACTTTAATGGATAGTAAGATTCACTTCTAGGTCTTCCCTAGACTTGAATGTTAATATTCAAATAACACTAAAAAGGAATGCCATTTATATGGGACCCACTAGAAGTAAGGCATATTGGGCTTTTTGTATACTACTGAATATTTGGAGGTTTTAACTTTTTGATTCCAGGGTAAGAATCTTGTGCACTTGAGACTTTCTTTGAGGGAGTTTTTTTGGTTGAGCTTAACTCATGCAAGGTAGGAATAGTTGCCTCTAGCGACCGTTTTAAAGGGTTATTTCATTGTAGCTTTGAGAGTTCTCCCTCACCTCCTCAGTTGAATCCAGGTGAGAAATGGATGTGAACCTAAAAAGGTACATGAGCTCTTAATCCTTAGGAGAAGCTCTGCTAAATTAATTGCAGCAGACTCCTTGGGATGTCTTTTGTGGTGCTGTTGATTCTTTCAAGAATCTTGGATATTTGGCCAAACGTAGCACCCCTTTATAATCTTAAGCCTATTAACAAATGGAATCCTGTTCAGTATATGTCATGATAGTTGAGCAATCCACCTAGTCCATCAAAATCCTATTTTGACACATCTACATAATCCCTTTAGTCTATTTTTAGATTTATTAAATACTTTTCATGCAGTTGATGAAAAAACTTTCATTTAAGAAATTATTTCCACATGACCCTGGCGGTTTTCCATTGTAGTTTAACAATAGTTGACATGTTGCATTGTTTGATTGAAAGTGCAAAGTAGATTCAATGCTGGCATGTCAGGGAACCCTATCCTTAGAGCTGGGAGTCGCAGGGGTGGAAATGGAACCTCTTCATTTTACAGTCACAAACCCAAGAATTGCAGCGACTTATCCACGCTGACTCCACTGGTCAGGCAGGGTCAGTTCTGACCCCTAGGCCCTGTTATTTTGCCTACATCAGATTGACCCTTGAATACCTATGGAGTTTCAGATCTTTGCCAAAGAAATGCCTTTCTGGTTGCTTGGCATGAGAGCTGCAAAGGAAGAGGTACTTTCGTCCTGGATATTCTTGTTTTAAGTTTTCAAAGAGAGATTTATGACCTTTTATTTTTTTTTTTCCCCTCCTTGGGGTGGGAAGAAGGCTGTGTTAAAGGGAAAGGAGACTCAGAAATGCTACCGTGCTGTTAATAAGAAGGAGAAAGGTGGCCACATTGGAGCTGCATCCGTCTGTCAAGTACTCAAATCCTGTAGCACGTACATGCACAGAGGTGGCAGGGCAGCTGGGAGCCCTGGCAGCCTCAGACCCTTCACTTTCTCTCACGGTTGTCTCCATCAGGACTCATGGTTTTGTTATCTAACCATTTCTCAGCTCTGTCTTTATGCTGGACTGTTTTTACTCATTCAATGTGCATCGATACCTTTTTTGCTGATTAAAGATACTCAGAAAGGAAAGAGGGAGAAAATCTTTTTATATTCTATTCCAGGTTCTCCTATATTAAAGTTTTTTTTTTTTTAATTAATATGTCTTTGATTTTAACTCTCTCCCTCCTCTTGTCCAAGCCTTTTTCTGACATACTGTGCTTGGGGACTATTTGTATAAGATAGGCTAAGTAAATATACTTTAGGAAGAAAACTGTTTTTCAGACACTTTCTATCTCTTGTAGGTGATTGACCTACTTAACGAGACCCCCGTAGAGGCCTACACCCTGTTCTGGCTAGCATACAGTAGTCTCGGCTTTAGCATGGTGGACATTCCTAGTTTTGACTGTCTCAGGTATCGTCCAGAGAGATTCAAGCCGCATAATGAAATGTTGAGTCCCAAATTAGGGTCATGCGCTGGGTGGGCCGTGTGGGGGAACAGAGGCTTAGGCATGTGTGAACCCACAGAGCCCCAGCTGCAGCCATCTGCACCTGCAAGAGCTTAGTGGGAGGAACACTCCTTGTTCTAAGCGCTGTACTCCTCTCAAAGTAATACGTTTCTGTTTCCTTGTGAAAAAGGCCCAGAAAAGAAAAGGGCCACCTGCAATTGCTATCGATTTGTCTGTAAACTTGGGGACTATTAAAATGTTGCTAGGTAGCCCTTCCCTTATTAATGTCAATGTGCTCAGTTTATAGTACATGCACAATCAATTATTTGTCTATTGACTTCATCTTCCTAGGAAGCAGAACGGTGGTTTTCAGCTCTGGCTTCTGCTTTTTGGGAATCATGTTGGATTCTGTAGATTTGGCATTGGGCCGTACATCTGTAGAGTTAAAAGTTCCCTAGGTGATTCTGATGTATGACCATGGTTAAAAACCCCTGAACTAGACTAGAGCATGCAGATCAAAGAGTTCAGGGAAAATACCCAACTACTCTGATTCATTCCGCAGGAACAGGTACAAAGGTTGTTGCTTAGAGCCAGGGAGCGAGTTCGGAAGCCCAGGGGAATTGGCAGTCTGGTTGGCAATGAGAAGTTAAGCTATGAAGGATTTAGCTCAGTTAGGCTCCTCCTAATTCCAGTTTGACTTAAAATGGAGACTCTCGACTTATCCTGAAATAGTTGTGAATGGGAGTCTACTGTTCTCTGCTACTAAAGAACAAAAATATGTGATGCTTTTAGAAAAGTCCTTTCTCCACTCTTGCTTAGAAGGTACTGAACCAGTGTAGTGTGGTTTTCATGTATTATTCCCAACCATCCCCCTCCCCCCCACCCAGATAATAAATGTGACCAAATAAACTCCCCCTGTTCTTGGAAATTTGCAGCATCATTAGCATATCAAAGGCTGGGAGAGTCCTGCTGTTAACAAAACACAAAAACTTTTTAAAACTTCGTTGGAGTTAAACAAACTTATTTGCATAGGAAGAAGCTTTGCTTCTATACCTACAACAGGGCGCTTTTCCCTTACACCAGTTTTGGAAAGACTGGCCAAGTCACTTTTTGATTCAGTAATTTTCTTACAGTTAATTTCTGACAGATGAACCTCTTTTTAAAATCCCCTTTGAAGTTGGACTGAATTAACAAATGGAAGGCTTGGCGAAGCAGTTTACTAATTCATAACTATATCCCTCTGCTTTCTTTGTGTTGCTAAGTACTATAATCTTTGACCTGAAAGGAAGAATACTGCTAACAAGTAAATATTTAAAAGGCCCCATGAAGTATAATGTGCATGAGTTTGTGCCTGGGGAGCCCGTCTGCTGGATGAAAGAAATGACTCACTTTTCATCTCCTAAATAGGCTGTTGTTTTACAGTAGGTTGAAAGGAAGTATTTTAAGTGCTAAGAGTTAGATCTCTTTTTATTTTTAGGTTTAGTTAGCCATTCGCTTCACTGATTTGAAGGTGGCATGGTAAGTCCTGATTCCTAAGTGTGTTAGTGCCCTGGACAAGCGAGTTAGCATTCCTGTGAGTGAATGACCTCTGTGCGACCAAAGACTACTTGGAACCGTTCGAGGAAACGGAAACATGACTCATTGATGTGCTTGAAGAGTATCAAGGCGGGGGACTCACTGACTCCAGAGCCAGCCCTGAAGTGTGGTGATACCAGGGCTCTAGTCCCCACCGGGCCACTGACCACCTCAGGGACAGCGGTCTCACGACCAAACGTCCCTTCTACGCATGATGGAAGGTGTGAATTATGTGCTGTTAGCATAGCTTCCAGCTTCAAGATTAATGAGTCTTTGAATTCTACTGATTTTCTGGTTTGTGTGGAAGTGGGTGTGCGCGTTTTAATGACCTTCAGATGGGATTCATCAGGGCTTCATGAAATGAATCTTTATTTTTTAGATTTGAAGCGAACTGCCATGACAGAATTTGATCAGGGGAGCCCATAACAGAAAGTGAGGAAGTAGCTAACTTTGATTTATAAGGCTGTGGGCTACTGATTTTCTGTGGCTGTGGCATTTGGTATATAGAATGAGGCATACATTATCCTGTTGAAGAAAAAGTTCATTACTGTTTACAGTCAAATGTTCTACTCTTATCAGAATTTCTTTTCAAATGCTATAAAATAGTTCCTAGCTACCTTGTTTGATATGCCTTACTATGCTTTTTTTTTTTTTTTAATATTTAGATCACCCTACTGAAATATATGCCAGGTATTTCTCCCTAAGGAATTCTTAAGAATAGCAACCTGCATATCTGACACTTTGCAATTTTTAACTCTTGCTACAGAGTTTCTGCAGTCATTATTGTATAAAAATAATCTTGTGTTCTGTTATTTTCATTCAGTGGTTTTCTTTCATGCAACCTAGGTTGACAAGTACCGTGAAATGTTGGTGCTGTGCTTATTAGAAATTACCTATGTATTCTTTAAAAGTGATAATCTGGTTTATCTGGTATTATGTTTGGGGAGCAAGTAAGTGCCAATTTCTTGAGGGTCATGATTAATTCTCTTTGGTTTTATTTATGGCAATGAGGACACAATAATTGTCAGAGAATAACTGTGCAAGAAAAACCCCAAAATATTTCATATGGTAACTTTCAAAGTTAAATATTTGAAAATTTCTGTTATTTTATCTTTTTTTTTTTCTGCAGCTTAAGCCACAAGGTACTATTTACTACCAGTGTTTACTTCTTGGAAAGCTTGCATCAGTAGTCCTTTACCTATTCTTTTTTTCTGACTGTATCCTGCAAATTCTCAAGTTCAAATAGATAGCCTGACAATAATGTTTTCTGTCTACTACAGTGCTGGGTGTCTGACTCATACCCCCACTAGGTGGCGATATTGCTATTCTTGTTTTTTTGTTGTTGTTGTTTGTTTTTTCCCTAGGTGGCGGTATTGCTCTTGTTTTTTGGTCTTTTTCTGTGGGGTTCAGAGAAGCTTGCTCAAGACCAACTTGTCAATAAATATGTGTTGAAATCAAGATTGGAATCCAGCTTTGCCTGATTCACATATTTGTGCTTTTTGGCTCTCTGTCATACCAGCCCGTTTTTGGGAGGGTAGAGGAGGAGGAGGAAAGTACTCCTTATTTCTTTTTTTTTTTTAAAGATTTTATTTATTTATTTGAGACAGAGAGAATGAGAGACAGAGAGCATGAGAGGGAAGAGGGTCAGAGGGAGAAGCAGACTCCCCGCTGAGCAGGGAGTCCGATGCGGGACTCGATCCTGGGACTCCAGGATCATGACCTGAGCCGAAGGCAGTCGCTTAACCAACTGAGCCACCCAGGCGCCCCAGTACTCCTTATTTCTTACATTATCTATTAAGTAAATTTTTACTGAACACCCACAGACTTAAACTTGTTCTTCTCAAGGACTTGTTCCTCGTTGGTGGACAGGAGAAAGGATGTCGGTACCTAAGGCACACTAAGGAATCCCACGTGGCCAGCTTTGTGGCGCCGTGTGAGTTTTCAGGATGGAGTGAATGAATAAACAGTAGTCACTTGGAAGGTCGGAAGTGATGCTACAGAGGAAGGGGCACTGAGACGAGTCTAGAAGGGCAAGTTGGACTCTATCGTGGGGGCCTAACTCAAAGACCCGGAAGCTTGGATTTGATTAGCAATGGTGGCTGGTGAGCAGGGTCTGAGGGGATCACCGGGGCTGTGGTTTGAGGCGGACGTGGCAGGGTGTGTGGGCCAGAATGAACCACAGAGGTGGCTCAAGCTGGGGCTGAGTGCCGCGCTGGAGCTTTCCTAAGGGGAAGACGGGAGAAAGGCAGAGGGACATCTTGACTGTTCTCAGCCTTGTTCAGACTCAGTTTTGTTCAGAGGGAGGTTATCTTTGCCTTGGATACGAAGGTGGGAGTCAGGCTTAAAAGGAAACCTCATGGTTTGGAACAGCTGGGGCCATGTGAACGTAAGAGTGGAATGTTGTAGAGAAACAAGGGCCCAATGGAGGTGGGCAGTCCAACCTGTGGTGAGGCAATTCTCTCCATTCATGAGGTGGGTCAAGACAGGGTTAGAGGAGGTGCCAGGTTGCTCGGGTGAGGAAGAGGGAATGTGTGTGCGGGGAGGGGGGGCATGTGGGGAGGGGGCAGTCGAGCCCTGATTCCAGCTCCAGACAGAATTTGTAATGAGGAGCAGGGGTGGGGAGGGGTGTTGAAAATACAAAGTAGGGAGCAAATTCATGCTGCAGACAGCCGTCAGGAGGCAGAGATGAACCAGGAGTGGGAAGATGGGATACACGAGGTTTTGAGGTGCCCAGGAGGGACAGGGAAGGGGTGGGCGGGGCAGCCCCCAGCTGAGCAGAGGGCTTGTCTGGCATCCATGTGGCCCCCCTGTGTAACCTGCGCTGAGCAGTGAGAGGTTTGTTAGTCCTGCCCACCATTTGTTGCTTCCCTAACCGACTTGGGAAGTGATTCCTCCCCTGTGGGCAGGTTATGATGATAACCACACATTAGGTTGTGGAATACCTGCCCTTCAGGTAGATAGTACACAGGTGTGTGTGTGGCGGGGGAGGGTAGGCAGCAAACTTGTCTGACAGGCCCCCCAGGTGATCCCCTGGCCCTTTCTCCAGAGATTCTTTGTATCTGGAGTGGGGCCCCGGGGCCTGTATTTTAATAAGCACCCCGAGGTCATGCCGATCATCACTGATCTGGGCTCCTGGGTGTGCTACAGGCTGGACCCTGGCCTCTAACACTTTTTTAGCTCCCCACCAGTGCATTTACAATGGTAAATGCAAAGACGCTTCTGAATTTCAGCCTCTGGTTATTGGGGTGAATGGATACTTGACTTTTTATTTTCTAAGATACCTTGAGGTTCCTTTGCTGGTTCCGAACCTAGTCCTCACCTGTGTTTGAAAACAAATCCTACTTCCCCGTGAATCCACCTAAGCCTCTGCAGCCTGGGGCTTTATGGAAGATGGGTTGTTCTGTTCTGCCACCTGCTGGTCAACTGCCTGCAAACCATGTGATGTTTCGAGAATGGCTCCCGGACATTGTTGTAAGACAATGTTGCAAAACATGATTCTCAATGGACCCTGCATGAGGCAAAAAGTCTTACTTCTAATAGAGCCATCTGCTCTATTTTAAACCTTTTACACTTAATGTTGCAAATCTGACACAATTAATTTCCTCTTCTCCAGAGCTTTTTCCAGCCCAGGTGTTAAAATGTTAATAGCAACACGTTTTGAGATTAGTTTGCTGTGTTAATCTCAGAAAGAATGTTCTTTTTTTACATGCTGCTTGTCTCTTCTATGGACAAATGATTCTGGTGATTCAAGGCAGTGGTGAAGACAGATGGGATTCACGTTTCAGAGCGTTGGAGAAGCTTGATCTCAGAAAATTGCTTCACTTCTTAGGATCAGTTGGTTTTCAGTGTATAGTTGCAGTGTACCATCATCATCATCATTTTAAACTGTGCCTGTTCTGGGTCCCAACTTGGGCAACGGCCTACACCTAAAAATTTCTGAACATTTTTGGCGAACCTATTGGCCTTAGGGCCACGCAGTGTAAACCACTTACACGTCATTCCTACAGGCATGGAGCCAGCCTCACAGCGTGGCAGACAACCTCTCAGATTCTTTGTTTCCTTATCTGTAAAATGAAAGTGACAGGCTCATCTCTAAGCTCTCCTTTGGTCCCAAGCTTCTGTACTTTAATCAGCATGAGTGTAGGACTTAGTTTTGCTAGTGACTGTGGAAGGCAGTGTCTGCTCGTGGTCCTTTGGTTGGGTGCCAGGCTTTCATATTCTGGGCACCATTAACACCAACGTGTCGTCCGGATGTTTCTAAGGAGGCTAATTTCATGCTTTGCGTTCAGTGACCTTTTAAACACTTTTTAAAATTAGAATTGGAAAAATGGCAGGCTTCCTCATTTTCTTTTAAATATTATTGATTAAAACAGAACTAGCATTTAATTTAGTTCTATCAATAAACAAGATATAAACTTTCTTAAAGATTAGTTGGTTCTTAATTAGAGGTGGGGGCCATACCTTACATAAACCATGACGCTTTTTAAAAATATATGTGCCAAGGGCGCCTGGGTGGCTCAGATGGTTGAGCGTCTGCCTTCGGCTCAGGTCATGATCCCAGAGTCCTGGGATCGAGTCCCGCATCGGGCTCTCTGCTCCTTGGGAGCCTGCTTCTCCCTCTGCCTCTCTCTCTCTCTCTGTCTCTCATGAATAAATAAATAAAAATCTTTTAAAAAAAAAAAATATATGTGCCAAACAGGGGCGCTTGGGTGGCTCAATCAGTTAAGCATTTGCCTTCGGCTCAGGTCATGACCCCCGGGTCCCGGGATCGAACTCAGGTGTCGGGCTCCCTGCTCAGCGGGGACTCTGCTTCTCCCTCTCCCTCTGCCTCTCTCCCCGGCTTGTGCTTGCTCTCTCTCTCAAATAAATAAAATCTTGAAAAAAAAAACTTATATGCCAAACAGAACATCCCAAACCCAATCTACACATGACCTATTGAATAAGAATCTCTTATAAAAGATGCTTCTGATGTGCAGCCATGGTTGGGAATGAAGGCACTAATACAGTGTTCAGTTGGGGCTGACTTGTCTTGTGTCTCTGAGCAGTGCTGGGCCATCAGTGTCTGGGGACTTGCAGTGCACCGTGCTGGGCCCTGGGCCCTGGACACCTGTAAATACTTAGGGATTGTCCTCTCTCTCTGCATCCCTCTCCCACCTTTATTAGGCTGGTGGCAAAACATTTTATTAGACTATTGATTTCTTTTTTTTTTTTTTAAGATTTCATTTATTTATTTGACAGAGAGAAAGAGAGAAAGAGCAAGCAGGTGGAGTGGCAGGCAGAGGGAGAGGGAGAAGCAGATTCATCACTGAGCAGAGAGCCTGATGTGAGTCTCCATCCCAGGACTCTGGGATCATGACCCGAGCCGAGGGTAGATGCTTAAATGACTGAGCCACCCAGGCACCCTAGACTATCAATTTCTTTAGTTATACTTTAGTATGAGGCCATCCCCTAGTTAGGTAAATTAGATTTTGATCTTTCCTCAAACTTCATTATAATCTCATTTTATAGAGGACATACTTATTCTGAAATGAATTAGGTAATTCTTTTTTTTTTTTTTTAAGATTTTATTTATTTGTCTGAGAGAGAGAGCACAGCAGGGAGAGTGGCAGAGGGAGAGGGAGAAGCAGGCTCCCCACTAAGCAGGGAGCCCGATGTGGGGCTCGATCCCAGGACCCTGAGATCATGACCTGAGCCGAAGGCAGATGCTTAACTGACTGAGCCACCCAGGTGCCTGAATTAGGTAATTCTTAAGTGATGTCACTTTCCTAAGTGACATCATTTGACCTGATCTCAAATACAGGCTATAGCCTGCTATAATTTCCTATGTGCTGAATAAGTAGTATTGAACTATGTGATAGATTAAAAGTTATTTGAGACCATGGGTTTTTTTTTTTTCTTCTTATTTTGAAATGTAACTTACTTTTAGCTAAGCATTTTATCAACTGTAACCAATAATGTGTATTTTATGGAACTGTACAGTAACTGGTATTTTTCTTCTGTGTTCATTTTTTTTCCTAGAAAAATTATCAGCAAAATAAACCTTAGAAAATGCCTGGAACACAGTTTGAAAGAGAGAGAGTGGTGGTTTGACAAAATTTAGCATTTTCTATTTCTTTGTTTTTTAGTCATTAAAATAACTGTCATTACCAATGAGGTAAGTAGCTACACATACCTGTGCTGTTTTTGTAATTCCTTTTAGGTTGTCAGGTTTCACACTTTTCTTTGAGCCGTTCATTGCCTCCTATCATTTTGGGGAGAGAAATGTGCCTAATGACTGTGAACAGGGCACAAGTGCAGTGACTTGAGAATTTTGTCATCGTAGTGAGATGGGGGCGCTCAGTCCTTTTCTTCGAGATTGTGGTGTGAGTGAACACTTTTCCCTGAGGGGAGTCGGGCCCTCCATTCCAGCGCCCCATGCCCTCGCTACAGGTGACAGGTGCAGTTCGAGTCATCGCCTTAACCTGTCACCTCGCTTGTCCCCCAGCCCTATCTGTAAGGTCAGTGGCTACCGCTCTGTGGTTGCTGCAAATAACCCGCGAATTCCTGGGTGCTAATGATGTCAGCATTTTCTCACTTCGTTCTCCTAACAGCCTGAAGAGAGTCCGAGGCGTCTCCAGCGTGTGGGGATTTGGGCATAGGAAAGAGAACCGGAGGCATTCGCCACCTGGGTGCCTTTTGAGGTCACACTGTCTGGGTTCTGCCGTGTCTGAGGGGGACGATGGAGGGGCTGGGCGGGGGGTCAGGGCTGGGCAGTTGAGAGGGGACTCTCTCTAATGCCTTCATTTGTGCTTGCTTATCTCTGTCAACCCACTCCGGCTGCGGGCAGTGGAAAGGCTCTGGTGTTTATTTAGTAGAAGTACTTCATCCTTCTTTGAAGTTCTCTTTGATGGCGTATCTCCGAGTAGTGTATTAGAGAAACAAAGGTTCTCTTGACTTAACCATCCATATTTCACCCAGGGGAACAAGTGTTTCAACCAAAAATTTCTGAGTGTCTTAAGTGTTCTTTAGGTCTTTTGTTTTCTAAATTTCTCCTTATCAAGATGAGTTTATTATCTGAAGACTGACAAGTGTGATTGTACAGGGACAGCTGAAGTAGTGATTATCAAATTGGATTCCCCTGCTCTAAATAGCCTTTTTACTTGGAGACTTTGATGACTGTTGGGAGAGTTGGCAGTGTCTATGACTGTAAAAATTGTTGAGCTAAAGAGAAAAACATATAAAGATAAAGCCGTCTTTATATTTTGCTTGTTATGTTTTCACGAGTTCCAGAAAGGTTAAATTTGTTAGGCTTTTTAAGAAAACATTCTTAGGCAATGAGTGAAATTTTAATAGACAAAGTATATGCGAGAAACACAAAAGGCCATGCCCTTAAGCAAATTTGCACATCAAGTAGAGAAACTTAGAGATCAGTTTTTAGATATATCCTGCTGTGAAATGTTCCTTTAATTACCTGAACAAGGTTGTAGGAAAAGGATCAGGTAAATTGGTTTATAAGAGGAACCACCATGGTTCCTTTAGTTGCAGAGTGAATGAAAAAGTTCTTAATATAAACTATTTTATAAAAATAATTTTGGGCGCCTGGGTGGCTCAGTTGGTTAAGCAACTGCCTTCGGCTCAGGTCATGATCCTGGAGTCCCAGGATCAAGTCCCGCATCGGGCTCCCTGCTCAGCAGGGAGTCTGCTTCTCCCTCTCCCGCTCCCCCCTCTTATGCTCTCTCTCTCTCTAAAATAAATAAATAAAATCTTTTTAAAAAAAATAATTTTAAAAATGATTTGGGCAGTATAATACCATTTATGAGACTTAGAGAAAACAGTATTACGTCTTATTGACGAATACACTGGTATTCAGATAAAGTATGAAAAATATGTTTGGGAATGATACAAACCAAATTTAGAATAATGGCTACACTGGGAGACTTGGGACAGGAGGGAAATTTATCTCTAACATTTTGTTTTTTAAAAAACTGAAGCAAAAATTGTGAAATGCTAACTATTACATCTGTGCTGATTTCTCTCCTTTTCCCTATGTTTTTAATAACTCTGAGTGAAACTTAAACATTAGATGATTAAAAATTTTACAGTGTAGGGGAGCCTGGCTGGCTCAGTCGGTGGAGCTTATGACTCTTGATCTTGGGGTTGTGAGTTCAAGCCCCATGTTGGGTGTAGAGATTACTTAAAAAAAATAAAAATAAAAATAAAATTTACAGTGTATGTTTAGCATACATATTATGGAAAAATAGAAAATCCAAAATAAAAAAGTAAAACAATCTGTTATACTGTATTCTGCTTATCATATCCACTGATAATATTTTCAGTATATCATCCTAGTTTATGTTGTTTGCATTTGGTATTATATCTATGACGTTTATACATTTTCAGTGAAATTATGAGTAGAGGTTTGAATTCTGCATATTTACTTGATATTTTAGTATAATTTGGATGTTGAAACTAGTGATTTTCAAATTTTAATATGCAGAAGACTCATCTTGGAAGCTTGTTTAAATGTGGACTCTCAGGTTCTCTCCAGAGGTGTGTACAAAATAGACTCCAGGACTGTGCATTTTTAACAAGCCCTCCTGGTCTCCTCACTCCCCCACCCCAATCCATTGTGATTCTGATACAAGTGTCCTAAGGAACACAGTTTGGGAAACATTTGTGTGAACTGTCTGTGCTTGGGTAGTCCACACAACTCTGAGCACCATTTATACTTCTTTTTCTAATGAAAGGTCAGCAAACTATATTCTGTGAACCAAATACAGGCCACCACCTATTTTTGTAAATAAAGTTTTATTGAAACCCAGCCACCCTGATTTGTTTACTTATTGTCTGGCTACTTTTTTTTACCACACCAACAGATGGCGCAGTTGCAACAGGGACTATAGAGCTGGCAAAGCCCAAAATGTTTACTGTCTGGCTCTTCCCCAAAATTTTGTTGACCCCTGCATGTAATCTAGCATTTCTTGTGGGAGAATATTAAAGAAAATCCAGTAAAGAAGCTGGAGTACATTTAACAGGAGAAAGTTGAAAATGGTGATGAAGGGCATGTCATTGACCAGTTTAATTTAACAAGCATTGATTTAATCCTTACCATATTTCAGATACTGTGCACATGATGACAAAAGGCTTGGTTTTCCCAGTTTATAGTCTGTAATGATTCAGATGTGATGGGGTAAATGCAGTATCTCTCTTTATGGGGTGCTTTGGAAACACATTAGATTAGGTAGGGCACCTAACAATCTAATCCTTGCAGTCAGGAATGGTGTCCTAGGAGTCTTTAACCCTTGGTAACTTGCCCAGCAGGTGCCCATGGTAAATGAGATTCAGAAACATCCATCTCCTCCCCCCTGACTTGCTCGGATGAGTGGAGTGTATTGCTGTGCCCCAAGCCCCAGTCACGTTTGGCTTGCTTTGTCCAATGCAGTGTTAGCAGCTTTGATGCAGAAGAGGCTTGGGTAGTTGAATTTTGCTCTTTGGTGCCATTGCCATGAGAAAGATAAAGTAGGACCAGCCTACTGGTCCTAGGATGGGGAGGAGAGGCACCTAGAGGCTACCCCTAAGGTGACTGATCATACTGGTATGCTTGGGACTGCCCTAATTTTAAAACAATTTCCATATCCTGGGAAATTCCTCAGTCTTGAACATCCTGGGACAGCCGCCTTGGAGCAGAGCCACCCCCAGCTGAGTCCAGCCTAGACTAGCTGACCTCCAGACAACCCACAGACCGATGAGAAATCATAAATGATTGTTGTTTTAAGCCACTGAGTTTTGGAGTGGTTTGTTATGTAGCAATAGTTTAGTGATACAGTGCCCAATAAATGTTTGCTTATCTGAGCTGAGATAGCTCCTGGTCGAAGTTGTGAAGAGTGAATAAAAGTTAAGCAAGTGGAGAGCATGAGAAGTTCTTAATCATGCATCAGGTGTCAGGGGCTTGGAGTATGGTGTGAGTTGGAATGTGGAGGACAGCTTTGAGGGGGCCACAGCTGAAAGCAGAGCAGCCCACTCCCCAGGGCATTACAGTAGGCCTGGTGAGAGACCTGAAGTCTATGACCGTCAGTATGGGAGAAGGGAAGGCTAAGGTTTGGTTGTTGGGCAGACATTTCTTCATTTTTTTTTAAAAGATTTATTTATTTATTTATTTAAGAGAGAGGGTGCACGAGCTGGGGGAGGGGCAGAGGGAGAGTAAGAGAGAGAGAGAGAGAGGACGGAGACTCCCCACTGAGTGTGGATCCCAACTCCATCCCAGGACCCTGAGATCATGACCTGAGCCAAAACCAAGAGTCAGAAGCTTAACCTACTGAGCCACACAGGTTCCCCATCAGGCAGATGTTTCTTCAAGTCTCAACTCTGCTACCTAATAACTTGCCCAGCAGGTGTCCATGGTAAATGAGATTCAGAAACATCCATCTCCTCCCCCTGACTTGCTTTGGGTGCCTTAGGCAAGTTGCTTATCACCTTTATCCTCAGTATCTGCAAATAAATAATACGTATTTCCCAGGGTTTTTGTTAGAGGGGAAAAAAATGTAACAGGAAAGGGCATGTTGTTTTCATTCTGACTCCACACTTATCTATCAAGATGGTGGCAAACAACTTGGCTGCCTGAAAGTTGAAAAAGTTGAATGTAGGCATTATGACTGTCTGCTCAGTGCTTTCAGAAATTTCCAGAGTTTTCTTTCCCCCGTTTTTTTTTTTTAAGGTTTAAATTTATCATTCATTTTCACTCAGTTATGTCCCAGGGGAAAAGGGATTATTTGGATTTGAGAAGGAGTACTTTGAAGATTACTGATTGTATTCATCTACATATTCTCAATAATTTAAAAATTGGTCCTCAAATTAATGCCACTTTGGCCAAAAAAAAAAAAAAAGCACTTTTCATCATCACAATCTACTTAACACAAAACTAAAAATATTTTCCTGCATGGGAGCAAGGGGTATATAGGAACTCTTCCTCTCAGTTTTGCTGTGGGCCTAAAACTGCTCTTTAAAAAAAAAGTCTAGGGGCGCCTGAGTCAGGTGCTGATTCCCTGAGCTAAGGAATGACTGTTTTGTCCTCAGTAGAGATACTAGGGGCACCTGGGTGGCTCAGTCGTTAAGCGTCTGCCTTCGGCTCAGGTCATGATCTCAGGGTCCTGGGATCGAGACCCGTGTCGGGCTCCCTACTTAGAGGGGAGCCTGCTTCTCCCTCTCCCTTTGCCCCTCCCTCTGCTCGTGCTCTCTCTGTGTCTGTCTCTCTCTCTCTCTGTCAAATAAATAAATAAATCTTTAAAAAATAAATTAAAAATAAATTAAAAAGTCTACTACTTGGGGTGCCTGGGTGGCTCAGTCGTTAAGCATCTGCCTTTGGCTCAGGTCATGATCCCAGGGTCCTGGGATCGAGCCCCACCTCGGGCTCCCTGCTCAGTGGGAAGCCTGCTTCTCCCTCTCCCACTCCCCCTGCTTGTATTCCCTCTCTTGCTGTCTCTCTCTCTCTCTGTGTCAAATAAATAAATAAATAAATCTTAAAAAAAAAAAAGTCTACTACAAAAAAAAAAAAAAGAGGAAGAACTGAAAGTAATTTCCAAATTTAAAAAAGTATATTTTCCCCCCAAACAGTCAAATCAGGCATTATTGGCTTAAAACTGAATTTTTAAAAAGTAGAACCTTGAAACTTCCAGCCTTTTATCTTTCCTTATTATGAAAGCAAAGGATGCTTATCTGACAAAGACTAAAAGATTCAGAAAGGATGGGCGGAAGGTCACACTGTTGCCAAGCCGGTGCAAACTCCTTAGAAGCGTGGTATATATACTTCCAGATCCTTATTAGTGCTTTTCCTGTCAGGTATTTTTAGAAGTTGGCGGTTGTTCACAGTTGAGGCTGCTTCCACTCATTCTTATAAAATGGACAGAAATACTTAGAGATGTCACAGATGGCAAAACTCTCCTTTGGTGTTCCCCTGAATCTGTTTCCTATGGCTATTGTAGAAAAGACCACAAACTTGGTGGCTTAAAACAATGCAGATGTATTCGCTCGCAGTTCTGGAGGCCACAAGTCTGAAATTGAGGTGTTGGCAGAACTGCGTTCCCTTCAGAGGCTCTAAGGGAAGATTCTCTCCTTTTCTTCTTGTAGCTTCTGGTGGCCCGGCATCCCTCCTCGGCTTGTGGCTGCGTAACTCCAGTCTCTGCTCCCACACTCACACTGCCTTTTCTCTCCGTGGTCTCCCTCTGCCTCTCTCATGTAAAAGACTTTATAAGATGCATTTGGGGCCCACCTGGATAATCCAGGATAAACTCCCATGTTAAGATCCTTAACTTAGTCACAGCTGCACACCCGTCTTCCATATAAAGTAACATCTATAGATGGCTTCCCCCCATTACTAACACTAAAAAATTAGTGATTGTAGGGCTGTTAATTTTCTAGCAAGCCATTGTTCTTACCAAATTATCATGCTAGCCAAATTCAGTGGTCTACTGGAGCCAGCGTATACTGGCTTTGAAATTGAGTTCTTAAATTTTTAGGATTTTATTATTATTTTTTAATTTTTTATTTTATTATTGTATTTATTATTTTAGATTTTATTTAAATTCAAGTTAGTTAACATATAGTGTATTATTAGTTTCAGGGGTAGAATTTAGTGATTCAGTTGCATATAACACCCAGTGCTTATTACATCACATGCCCTCCTTAATGCCTGTCACCCAGTTACCCCATCCTCCCACCCACCTCACCTCCAACAACCTTCAGTTTGCTGCTTATACTTAAGAGTCTCCTATGGTTTGCCTCCTTCTCTGTTTTTATCTTATTCTGTTTTTCCTTCCCTTCTCCTGTGTTCATCAGTTTTGTTTCTTAAAATCCACGTGAGTGAGATCATATGATAATTGTCTTTCTGTGATTGACTTATTTCGCTTAGTGTAATACACTCTAGTTCCATCCAGGTCTTACAAATGGCAAGATTTCAATCTTTCTGATGGCTGAGCAATATTCCATTGTGTATATACGCCAGATCTTCTTTATCCATTCATCAGTCCATGGACATCTGGGCTCTCTCCATATTTTGGCTATTGTGAAAGTTTAAGGATTTTTAGCAGGCTGATAGTGAATTGTTGGTAGCTTGAAATTGGCCATAGTTGGGAGTGTTTACCCCATGGAAATACTATGGATCAGGGCTTCCCACACACCTCACCCCAGATGGTTTACCAAGACACCATTGATTGGCCAAACCCCCTGATCACCAGGAATTTCTTCTGAGAGTACTTCTCACCCTGCAGAACCCTGTCAGGGTTCTGACTTAAGGACCCTGCTTGCTTCTTTTCTTTTCTTTCTTGCATTAAGTTAAAAAAACTATGTGTATATCTTGTGTCCTTAAAATACACTTGAAATTCCTGTAGGACAGGGTTCTGTGTTTTGTGCTTTAGAATCAGCCTGTCTGGCTGATCTCCTAGAAGGAGATCAATAAATATTTGAATTGATCCCTTTATTGGGGCTCTTTCCCATTACTGGGGAGATACTCAAAAACTGATGGCTGGGGGGAATTGCAATAATCCTAAATATATTTATATATTTGCATTTCTATCTCTTTCCTTGTTTGGCCACATGTTTGAATTTGGGTACAGGGTGCCACAAATGTATGATTTTTATGTACTTTATTCCTAATTTTGTTGACTCACATTGTTAGAAGTACGATTCATCTGGGTCAGTGGAATCACTGAGGGTATTAGCAATGTCTAATACATGTTCACCATGGCCTGGTAGTGTAATAAAGGGTAGCCAGTTTGATAAAATGCCTGTTGAAAAGCCAGATATATAGAGTCACAGTGAATATGGTTTTACAAAAAAACCAAGTGACCCTTAGAGGGTCACTTAAAGGTTGATGGAAAATTTTTCTTTATCTTAAACAGATACCAGGAAAAACTGATGTAAAAGAATTTTCCACCACACCACAGAGCAGCTAAATTCATATGGTGTTACACAGGAGGTCCTGGCCTCTGTATAGATGATGAGATAGAATGTGGGCTGCATTTCTAAATTTGGCTCATTATTAATTACCACAGGTTCTGAGCCAGATCATTGGATTCTGGAGTCTTGGTGGATGGAAGCAGTGCAGAATGTCCTGACAAAGTAAGAAAAGCATAGAGCCTCGCAGTTAATGACCCTCTTTCTTCTCAAAGTGAAGCAGTCTAACTCCATGACTAATAGAATTTTATTACTACTCTTTAGTTCCGATTATATATATTTTTGGTCAGCTTACAAATTTTGCTTTTGCCTTTTGGAATTTAGTGATAAAGGAATGAGTGCTGTAAAAGTCTCTTTATCTCCTTGTCCTGAAACATATTAAGATCAAAAGAAAGAGGTACATGGAAATGAATAGATAGATGGTTCTATTGTTCACTCTTTTGACCAACACTCATTCCTCCTGGCTGTGTGTAGATATTGAAAGAGATATGGTGATCAAAAGATGAGATCCCTGCCCCTAGGGGGCAGTCCAGTCTAGTACTGTGCTAACTCAAAAGTTGATCTGGGGACTGGCATCACCTGGGCCCTTTTAGGAGTCGAGAATTTCGGGCCCTGCCCCACACCTGAATCAGATTCTACATTTTAATAAAATCTCCTGTGATTTATGTACATGATAAAGTTTGTGAAGAAATGGCTGAGTAGGTAGAAAAAATAATAATAATTACAAGGATCGGGCACCTGGGTGGCTCAGTTGGTTAAGCGACTGCCTTCGGCTCAGGTCATGATCCTGGAGTCCCTGGATCGAGTCCCACATCGGGTTCCCTGCTCAGCGGGGGGTCTGCTTCTCCCTCTGCCCTCTTCCCTCTCGTGCTCTCTGTCTCTCATTCTCTCTCTCTCAAATAAATAAATAAAATCTTTGAAAAAAAAATAATTACAAGGATCACTGGAGAGGCCATAGCAGAGGCACATGAAGCACAAAGGAGATCATGACTTAAAAACATTTTTCTTTATTTGGAATTTTATTTCAGCCTCAGAGTAAGTTCATTCTTGTTCTTATATAAGAAGAGTCTCAAAGTCAGTGCTCACTTTTAGGGGACCTTTTTAGCTGAACCCCTTGGATGGGGACATTTTCTTCGTTAGGGCTGGGAAAGAGTTCTGTTCCTTTTTTTTTTTTTTTAAAGATTTTATTTATTTATTTGACAGACAGAGACATAGCGAGAGAGGGAACACAAGCAGGGGGAGTGAGAGAGGGAGAAGCAGACTTCCTGCCGAGCAGGGAGCCCAATGCGGGGCTTGATCCCAGGACCCTGGGACCATGACCTGAGCCGAAGGCAGACGCTTAACGACTGAGCCACCCAGGCGCCCCAAGAGTTCTGTTCTTGATAATCAACTGCCCACCAAGCCTCTGACACTCTATGGCCTCCATCAGACAGTGATGGCTTCTGTCCCAGGGACAGCCTTTATCGCCTTGCCACGCGCCCTGCCCCGGGGGCCTGAGAGCAGTAATAATGCTGCCATATTGCTCCCATATCAAGTGATCCCACAGGAACAATGTGGCGAAGCCTTCGAGTGTCAGATCATTTCAGGAGTCCCTTTCAGAGGTGAAGACATTGAAAGGTGGGATCGAGGCTTGTGATGATGTATAATCACAAATGTTTGCATTTAATCTTTCCATTTGAGGGGAACAACACGTTCATTGCGCTGAAAGGAACGTATTCTGTCTTTTAAAGCTACAGCTTAATAAAAAGGCAGTGCTTTTCTCTCTCTTAAATATTGAAGCAGTGGTCGGGGAGGGAACCCTGAATGGTCTCTGAATAGGTAATTGGCAAGGTTTTGTCTTCCATGACTTCCTTCTTGAGTAAATCAGTTTAATTCCTTGGGCGTTGGGAGGTGGCTGACAAGGAGGATTTAGTGTACTTTGGGAGTTGGCTCGCTGTGGCCCTGGGCGTAGTTTGTTTTTTTGTTTTCTCATTATAAGCATCTGGCTCAAATTGTTTACTTCTAGATATTAAGGTAAGCTTTCATTATTAGTGTGTACAAATTGCCTTATAGAAAGTTTGCATTTAAATCTACTCTTAAATTATTTGCAAGAACCGACAGTTGGAAAACCTACGGTACCCTGTCCTAGACGCTAAAGGCCCCCGTGGGTTGTCTGGGTGATTCATGTGGTAATTTGATAGGGTGCACCCTTCACTGCTCCTACCTGGGCAGGGCTGCTTTAGAACAGGACCCAGTTTAGAGCGACTCTTCTCACTGCTGTGTCACCTTTGTCTCTGTTCAGGGCCTTCTGTGTGTGCACCCTACTCCCAGCCAAACCAGCCCACCTCACCAGCTCCACCAGCCCACACTATTCTCTACTTGTTTCTAACTTCAGGGTTCTGCTTCTCTCATTCCTTCTTCCAGGTTTGAAGGGTGGGGGTCAGGGCAGGAAAGGTGGTACACACGGAAATGAAAAGCCACAGTGCTCATTGGTGGCCTTTGAGGCCAAAAAACTGATGGCACTTGAAATTAGTTCCTACTCTTGGCTGGCATTTTACACAGATGGCAAATGGGGCAATTACACGCCCGGGTGGGTCGAGGGGTCTGTCTAAGCCTATGTTTTGTCACGTTTAACAATTTTTACTAAATCAAAGACTTCCGTTTGAGCAAAACTCCTTTTTAAGGATGTCAGTGTATATTGAAACAGGAAATATTGTGTCTTTTGGCAAGGACTTTCCAAATGTATTCAGTCTATCCATTTGACTCTTGGTAGAAACATAAATAAATCTTTCCAAATTAATGGATATTTGACTTAGGAATTCCTAAAGAAGATAATGATCCCAGAACTTCCTTTAGTAATGTATTCTGGTGCCTCCCAGTTTTTATTGTTAACTTTTCTTTAAGGTCTGACTTAAATCATTCCCGGAATAATATAATTTCTTGTCCTTTTGTCATTAGCGATGGGTAAATTTCTCACCACCCTCAAGTGTTAAGAACTTCACACGAAAGAGGCAATGAGTCATAAACCCGGTGTAGACCCGCCTGGGCGCTGTTATCCAGAGGTTGCTCCAACAGCCATTGAAACCGTGGGGCGCCCACCTCGCCAGTCCAAGGGCGAGAGTGCCAGCCAGGAGGCAGCTGTGGCAAAGCTATGTATTTCGTTCTGTGGGTGCTAATCAGCTCCCACTAAACACATAATTGAAACAAGATGACTTATCTGATTCCTCGATGCCTGAAGCCCTGCAGTGGCGAAGTGGTAGGCAGGGAGCGGTTATTGGCACCTACAATGACAACGGAAGTTTCAGTTTGACAGCCTGACAGTTGGGGGCGGGGGGTGGGTGAGGATGAAAAACCACCACACAGTAAGGGATGCAGACAAAATCTGTGCAGCAGGTCTGGTTCAAAAGTCTGAGAAGAGTATATTCTATTGTAGATTTTCACGGGGAAAAATGTTAAATTAAGATGTTTCATTATACTGACGATTACATTTGAAGAAACAGGTTAGACTCTCACAAGGATTTTTCCATGGCAGGGTTACTGTGAAGATCAGCAGGGATCTACATGAAGTGCCCGGTGCAGAGTAACCTTGACCCTGCCGCCTGGAGCAGTAGATTTGTGTGTGGCTCTGGGATCCGGATGATTAAAATGCGTGGTTCATTGTAGTTGCTAAACAAATACAGTTTGAATGAATGTAATAGCTTTTCAAGCAGCCCACTTATGATTTTCTAAGGGAATGGGAGTACATACCTAACATAGATAGTGAAAATCTAAATGTTTCCCCCGAAGCTAATTTAAACCGTTATGTTCTAACTTGGCTATAGAGGAACTCTGATCCTGTTGTAAAGGTAGTTAATTTATTTGACCTTCTTTTACATAAAGGAAGATGTTAATAATCAAGGGCCAATATGACAGAAATGTGGAATAGCTAGGCAGTAGAGAATTCGTTATTGTGCTGACATATCCATAGGTCTTGTGAATAATGGGAGATACATTAAGTTGCGAGTCTAGCATAAGTGTGTACTTACTTTGAAGGACAGTCGTGAGTCTAGTCCCTGAATGGACCAGTTAGCTTTCTTGGCTGCTTGGCAGTGGATGTTTCTGCAGCCCCTCTCATGGGCTTGCTCTCAGATGTGTGTAAGGACAGAAAGCACTGGAGGGAAACACATTGGTTACTGATGACACCTATTTGTCTCTGCTATTGTATATATAGGTGCGTACATTCCAAGGAGGCTGGGTTGGAAAAGCATTCAGCAGTACTCCCTGCATGCAAAGAACAGTGCAAGGTTTATTTCAGAGCTTAGGTATTCCTACATTAAAAATCTAGCTGTAGGATGGAGATATCAGGGAGGGAACAATGGTATTCTTTTTCAGGGAGGTCCCTAGATCTTTAGAGAATGCATACGTGGATGTCAGGGGTTCCCATGAACCTCTGAAGTGGAAGGCAGGATTCAGGATGTTTTTATTTTTTCTGGCACAATGGTCCTTTTTTTTTTTAACTTTTTATTTTACCTTTTGAGATTCTCAAAAGTGTCTTTGACTCAGAAAGAATATTTGGGGGGAAAAAAGGAAGAATATTTGATGTTTGAACTTTTACAGGCACTGGTGCTCTGCATAATTATGTTATTTTTGCATTTATGGAAGTGATCAAAGTAGAGGTATCATTCCAGTTTATCATTCCATAGCTCAGAGTGCTTGGTGATGTTTGCCAGTAAGTGGCAAAACTTTGAACCCAGCGGTGTCTGACATGACCTGGTCCCATTCCTGACTCCTCCGGGTGATACTGGGTATGTCATATGCCTTCTCTAGGCCTGAATTTCTTCATCTGTGAATTGAGGGGTTTAAACTGCAGGAGCTCTTGAGGACCCTTTTAGCTTTCAACTGAGTCTCTGTTTTCCCTAGGCTACTTTAGCTTTGCCCTTAGTCCTCGGTGCCTGTTCTGTGTCATGGTTTCCGAGGTAGTGTGAGCTGTCCATCTGAGGAATGTTTTGCAGCAGCTCTGTGATTTTCTTCTACAAAGGTCTCCGTCCTTGTAAACTTTTAGAGACTTTTTCTTAAAATCTCAGTGACCGGTGGCAGATGTATGATGCAAAATCCCTCTTTTATAATTTTTAATCAAAGTTTATTTTCTGTTGCACTGTGTTAGTTTTTTTTTTTCAAAGATTTTATTTATTTATTTGAGAGAGAGAGAGAGAATGAGAGAGAGAGAGCATGAGGGGGGGAGGGTCAGAGGGAGAAGCAGACTCCCCGCCGAGCAGGGAGCCCGATGTGGGACTCGATCCTGGGACTCCAGGATCATGACCTGAGCCGAAGGCAGTCGCTTAACCAACTGAGCCACCCAGGCGCCCAAACTGTGTTAGTTTTAGTATGTTTGCTCACTGCTGAGTAGAGTGAGATGGACCCAGTTCTCTACTCATTGCTTGTTAGCCTTATTCTGAATAACACTTTGGGGAGGGGATGCCAGACGCAAGTCTCTGTGATGGAAAGTTACAGGGACTTTTAACGCCCTCGGGACCATGGAATTATGTTGGCCTTGGGTGAAATGCTGCACCCAGTGCGTTCCAGCATGTGGCTCTAGATGTTTTGCATGTCACGATTAATGGTTTTAGGAGTCTCGGGGCTGGACCCTGCAGCTAATTGCGGCTAACATTAGCTCTCAGATGATGGTTCTCCAAGATAGGATGATCCTTCCAAGCTGGAGAGGAATGACCCGTAGGCGCTGCCCCCGGGGGAGGCAGAGGAGGGTCCTCCGCCCCACCCCAAACTCTGGCTGCTGGTGGGAGACAGGAGAGATGACAGCAGGTACGAGAATGGCTGCATTTCATCTTCACCAAAAGCTGGGAGTGAAGGAATAGCTGAGTCAGTTTCTCTTCGGAAGTACCTTTTCTTAGATGATGACATCCCTAGATCAATCAAGGAATGCTCAATGTTTCTAAAACTATATGCTCTTTTAAACTTCCTTCTCTCTCTCTCTCTCTTTTTTTTTAGAATCCTACCTTCAGAAGTGTGCTCTGATGATTAATAATCAAATTCTTTTTTTTTTTAATTTCCAGAAGTCTGTATTCTGCACAGACTCGCACTTCCCAGCTTAGCTGGAGTTCAGAAGTTTGAGCTGCTGCAGAAGTATTGCCTGTGGAGAGGAGGCGGGGTTTTCTGTCTCCAATGAGCTGCCTTCGTGTGGGGAGAGCCTATGCCTTTCCCCCGCAGCGCTTACCCTGTAATCCAGGCAATAGCCACGCAGCCTGTTTTATTGTTTGTGGAGTCCTGTGGATCCCGAGTGGTTCCCAGACGGGAAAAGAGGGCAGGCGGGCGCTTTATGATTCTTTGCTGTGCTACGACAAGGGAGCTGAACTCTTTGATTTCCCCCGAGTCACCTGTGTGGGTGAAGTTTAAACGGGGGTGCCCGGGTTGACGGCGAACCTCTTTCTCCAGCCTGAGGAGTTGCTTCCGTGTGTCTGCAGCAGACGGGTGGCTGGCTGCTCTCTGCCCGCGAGGGGAAGGATGCTTGGGCCAGGAGCAGGATTACAGTATGGGATGCTAGGCACACACCAAAGAGTCGGAGTGCCTTGGTTCTGTTCTTCTCCAAGTCCTGACAGGTGTTCCTGAAATGAACACCCTGCTTCATTTTTTTAAAATTACACCAAACCAAGTGCCACAATGTGGCTAGGATAAAAAAAAAAAAAATTATTTTATTTTATTCTATTTTATTTTTGTTTCCTAACCCTTCGTTTTCCTTTTCTTTGTAATTGGGTGACACAGAAGCAGTCTTTCTGCATAATGCCGTGCCTGACTCTCAACATTGTCTGAATAAGTGGGAAGGAGCAGGTTCGGTTAAAGGACATGGACTGATTGTAAAGCTGAGCTTCTTGTTTGCTGGGCTGTCCTTTGTCTGTAGTCGATGTTGGTGTGAAAGAAGATGAAAAAGGAAGGCTCTTTCAGACTCAAGTCAAATTCAGGGTCTCTCTCACGTGCTGTGAGTTGGATAAATTTCTCCTCCTTGTCCAGGCAGACAAAGAGGCTGTTTCGCAGTGATGGAGAGCTCTCGGTTTGTGGGCAGCAGGTGGAAGCAGATGATGAAAACTGGAATTACAGAACCCAGCCCAGAAAAGGTGACTTGATTTTTTTGTTTTTATTTAAAAATTCTTAGAAGTTTGCCATGTAGATTTCGTTTTATCACTGATTCCCTTTATGATTTTTTTTTTGGCCCCGTTAGGAGTTTTTTGTTTGTTTTTTTATTGGAATTTGGTGTTGTTCATTTGTTTACATGTCTAAAATAAAAGCGCTCTTCCAACTAGATTCAGCTTGAGATTGTATCCTTCTAAGAAGGATAACATAGCTGTTAGGTGTCCTCAGCACCCTTTACCCTCAACAGATCCGCACACTCAGGTGACTGTGAAAAGTTCAATGGTAAACCTCCCTCACAGAAGGAGTCTTCTTCTCTTACAATTTGAAGTTGGGACATGGAGTTCTTTAGTGAAACAGTACACTGAGAAAACTTTGGGAATCATGAATAGTCTTCTTGCGTCTTTCTTTAAGAAGATTGATGAGGGACACAGACACTTGCATTAAACAGGTGTTAGAATGACATCAAGGAAAAGGAACACATGAAGGGCTTGCCCTTGATAGTGTGGTCAAAAGGAGTTTTTGGATTTCTTTCAAGTTCGTTTTCAGACCAGCGTCTGTCTCTGTGGTCTCTGTGCTCGGGGTTAGCATGTTTTGCCCTTCTCAGGGTGAAGAAAAATATTAGTCCTGGTAGGAGAGAGGAAAATATTTCAATATTTCTTAACACACCCCGATTTTATATTTAGAATTTCTGAGTTCTCCCTCTTAGAATGTTTACTGTAGAGACTGCACTGTTAAGCTCTAAAATGGTTTCCCCATTCAGTGCTGTGGCAAAGCCTGGTAGGGGAGTGCTATTTAAGTATTACAAAGGAACCTAGTCCAGACATTCCGCGTGATTGTGTTTTCCCTGTTTATCACATTCTTCCCGTGCCAAAAGAGACCTTGCTAGAATCTTTCAGTGACCTGTTCTTTCCCTTCTTTTGGGAAACAAAACCTCCGAATCCTGAGAGAATAAACTAAGTTAAATATGTGCTGATGGGTACAGTGTTTCTAGTCCACAGACTGAGAATTTAACGCAACTCTTCCTCACGGATAGCATGTTTTAAACAGTTTGATCTTCTCTGTTAAACTGTGGCACAAGAGGGACTAGTTAATGCTCTCGGAAGATGTCAATTGTTTACTATGTCAGGAAGGGGCTCAACAGTGGTCCGCTGACACTGAGCTTAAAGATGCAGGTTTTTAGTTCAGATGTGGTGTAATTGCCACGCAGAGAAGAGGCATCACGCTTTCTGGCTGGAGTTGTGCGGTTTAGTAAGTCCACGAACTTTGCTCTTCTAAATCAGGAATAACTTGCGGTTTTGGTCAATGGGTGGGTTGTAATGTTTTTGTTTTTGTTTTTGTTTTTAAGATTTTATTTATTTATTTGAAAGAGAGAGACACAGCGAGAGAGGGAACACAAGCAGGGGGAGTGGGAGAGGGAGAAGCAGGCTCCCCATGGAGCAGTGAGCCTGATGTGGGGCTCGATCCCAGAACCCTGGGATCAATGACCCGAGCTGAAGGCAGACGCTTAACTGACTGAGCCACCCAGGCGCCCCAGTGGGTGGGTTGTAATGTTTGAGGCAAAAATGTTTGAACGGCGGATACAGTAGTGCTGTGGACGTCAGAGGGTGTAGTTTTGATTCCGTTGGCCTTTGCCAAAGGTTGTTCTTTTATGACTTGTTTTGTTTTAGGTCAACCGCTGTCAGGTTTCCATTAAACACTATATACATGTGAGCACATGGCTTTAGGATTTCTATCATAGATGCTCCATCTAAATTAACATTAAAGGGAAAGAGACTGTGAATGTGCATGTGTTAGTTTTAGTTGGGAAATGAAGCAAATACTGTACACTTGACTTGTGAAGAATAATGAGGTTATTGTAGAGAGGAGGGGTGACTTGTAAAGGGAGGGAGGACTTGTTTATGCAACAATACAAAAGATTATGCCCTTTATCCCTTAATGTAATAGGGGATACAGTAGCCCCATGAAGAGAAATGGAAGCAACATACAGTATGTAAATTTATATGGTTCTTCGAAATAATTGGCTATGGGTAACATTGCCATTTTTGACATAGGGAGCTAGGGGGAAATCCTTAAAAAGCTGCCTGTAGATCAAAATTTTTACATTTGACTTACAAAAGAAAATTGGCTCCCAACTTTGACATACTGTCCCAGGGGTATGTCATTGACAGTTGATCTTTATTTCGAGTAGTTCTTCCCTTTGGAGAAATACAGGAGTGACATTTGTTTATACTTCCAGATCAAAAAGAGGATCAATCTTTCACAAAAATTATGCAAGATTGGAGTTTTTTTTTCTTAGGATGAGTATCAAATAAGCTGAAAGTCTAGCAGGGATTATCAGTCAGCACTAAGAATGCCAAATGGCTATGTTAAGATTTGGTTGCAAATAAACGTGCACTGAAGACATATCCGTCTGATGGGAAGTGCATAGCATCTTTCTTTTACTTTAGAGCTGCCTGCCCAGACCACATACATTCGAGACCACCTACTTTCCTTTCAGCCTGCTCTCCAACTCCCCTACCTTATAGTAACATTTTTTGATCTACACAGGTTTCTAGAAACCTGCTGTCCCGCCTCCCTTCTCCCCCCTCCCCCCCCATACACCACCACAAACAGTGAGAGCTAGAAGTAGGGCAGTGTAGCTTAACAAGTCAACCTTGCGTCAGGGTTGTATCCTGTGTCCTCCCTCCCCTCCTCATGGGATCTCTGGCTGCGGGGGGGGGTCCAGTTCTGCAGCCTTATGCCTTTCTCCCTTCCATCCAGCAGTTGCTGCAAGGCCAGAGTGTTTGCCTGCTCCCTGCCCACCGCCTCCCTGTCACATTGCTTTGCGCAGTTGGCCCACTGAATCCTTACTGTCCTGTGGATAGTATGTTGTATGCATGCTCATTTTATAAAACAGTTCTTAGAAGCTCTTTTGATAGTGAATCTCCATGCTGGATTGCTTGTTAGGACCATCCAAATGAAGTTTTTAAGTAGTTACCTGTATGGATACCTATCAGGACACAGCCTACAGGCTTGCAGTTTAATGTTGTCACATATACTCAAGAAACTATAAGGATAAAACTACAGTGCTTGAAAACTCTTTGGAGAATGTTTTTATAAGATTAGATGCTATTAATAGCATCTTTCCAATTAGACTACTTTTCCTGAGCCTAAAAAGTAACTAGAAGATACATACTGGCATGTCCAAAGCAATCACAAGTAAGCACCTGCATGTTTCCTTTTGTTCCAGCACCTGGCAAGTTTCAAAACTTCAAAACTATTGACATTTGTACTGAGGAAGGTAAAAACAAATTAACTAATAGCAATTATCAGTTCTTATATTCTTAGTGGGATATGACCCATTATAATAGCAGATGATGTTTTGACTTAATTAGCCATAAAAATCAAGGGTGTGAATCAGTATCCTCTTGAGTATATATTTAGTGAACCATGAATTGTTTTATTAGCTGCCTATGTAGTTAAAAAGTAGAAGTCAGTTGTAGGTGAGACAGTATGTAGCTTTTCACATGGAGTTGTGAGAGCATTTATTGAAGGAATTTTTAGTACTGTGTGCCCAAAGGAATATAGCACACAGGCTGGGAACTCATGGAGTTCATACTTAAATGGAGAAGCAGATAGGACATCTAAGGGGGAATTATAGGGAAAATGCAGGATAATTGTGAAAAGTGTGAAATGAATGTCTTAAATGAGAAGGTCCAGATAAAGAAACTTTATCTTGAGCATTTTCATGTTTTGCATGGTCGTCTGGCTGTTAGCATTGATTTGCACAACATTTAATGAGCTCCTGCTTTGTTTCCAGCACTGTGGAAGGTTCTCAAGGGAAACTAATGACTAGTATTTATTCTGTGCGCCCCCATCTTGCTCACTTACCCTTCTCTTGTCAAATAAAACCAAAAGAGGTGGAATAATAATGGGGTAGCCTGTCATTGAGCAGAGCATGTTTTGTTGTATCTCCCGCTCTGTTTAGCTGGGCAGAGGCGTGATTGATGATCCTGGTATTGGCAGGTCGGCGCATAGAGAGGGTAATTGACATGCAAAGCCTCGATTTAAACAATACTTTCATTCTCTTCTTCAGAACTTTTATCATATGTGCTAATAACATTACCAAATTTGAATCATTTGAATTTCAGTTCCTTTCTATCCCAGGAAATACAAAAAAATGACCAGAGAATGAATGGCCTTACTAGGCATTAAGGATAATGAATAATCCATACACTAGATAATCAATTGTTGAGTGTGGGAGTTGGCTATATTTCAAGTAATTTCATCCCAGTGTCCTCCCTAATAAAATAGTTGCAGAAAACAGGATCCTTGGGCAGAATTAGATTAGCAATGATTTCAGATATTACAACAGAGAAAAAAATGGCATGAAAGACCAAAAGCTGCAAGGTCGAGATCCTGTTCCCATGAATATAGCTGTGATTTATTTCTGATCACAAAATCTTTAGAATGTTGGGATTTAAGGGTATTTTCTTCATGGCATTAAAGAAACCTAAAAAGTAGTGGCAAATATTGCTAAAGTAGCCCCCTGAATTTGAGAGTAAAACTAGATAAATAAGTAATATTTATTTGGAGGGTCACCATGTACATTGGCAAAAGAGCTAAGTGGAGTTTATCTTGGAGTCTTAATAAAAGGGATGAGAATATTCTCGGTGCAGTGAATGTAATGTTTCCTTCTTACTTTCTACCGAAGCTGACATTCTGTGAAAGAGACAAACAGTGAGTGCCACTTAATATTTTATCTGGTTCATTGAAACTGCCCTTCATTGACCTTTGATTATTTTTTCCTTTTGAAGATGGGAATCTCTGTTGTTTCACTGCCTTGTTTTATTGCAAAATGATCTTATTTGTTATTAAATTGATGAAGTTCCATTGAAATGATGTTTTTATCTCATATCCTTCCTTTACTTACTTGTCTTAAAAAGTTTGTGGATTTATTTGAGGATTAGACACTTAGATTACTAGAAATAGAGTATTAAAAGAAGTAACTTATTGTCAGAGCATTCATTTAGAAGTTAGTAATCTATGTTCTTCATGGAAATGTCTTTGCTCAGTTTTGAAAACTTTTTTGAGATTGTCCTTTTCAAACATTTTTTTTTAAAAATAATTTCAAAAGACCCTGCACATTAATTAGGGTTAATTTTTATAAGTCTCTTGCAATTGTTGTAGAATGTGTTTTATTTCTATGTAATTTCAAGGGTTTTTGGTTTAACCATAATATTTTCTATCAAAGTTTTAAATAAAGGTTTTTTTAATGACACTATTGCCTCTGAAATACTTCAGTTAACCCCAGCCTAATCAGTTTTATCTCCTCCAGGTCTATCGCGTCTGTATTGCGTCTGCACCTTCCTATCCATTCAAGCTGTCGTTCAGGCCTTCCTCTGCTCTTACCTGGCCTTCTGAGTGGTCTTCTGAGTGGTCATCTACTCTTTCTTGTTACCTTTACTCTTGTCTTCCTTTGAGCCATCCTTGAGTCTACACTGTAATTAGAGTCATCTTCCCCAAACGCAAATATAATAGAGTCACTCTTGTGTAGCTCCCCATTGCCAAAAAAATGAAGCCTATCTCACTTAAAGCAGCATAGACCCTGCCCCTCTGACCCTCCCCATCCCCTGCCCTTTTTAACTCCCCAAGTAGCAAATGGATGCAATGCTCCTTCACCATGCCACAGTGTATCTCCCATGCCCTGTGCTCCACCAGGCTCCACCAGGCTCCAGTCCTCGCCTCTGCCTGCTGGCTTTCTGCTCGTCCTTCTCTGCTTTCTTTAGAGCTCTGTGAAGCCTTCCCTAATCCTCCAGGGGCAGAGCTGATGCTCCTTTCTCTATGTTATTTCTCCGCCTTCTACAGACCTTGGTAATTATGCTGGATGATATTTATATTTTTATTTATATTTTATGTGTCTGTGTCTTCAGCTAGACTGTGAACTTTTTTAGGACAGAGACCAGGTCTTACTTACTATCTTCTTTATTCCCAAGGCTAAGTGCTAAATAAATGGTTGCTGACTGGGTGACCATAACTCACCTGGGACCCTGTTAATAGTGCTGTTTGCAGAGGCCACCATGCCAAACGAGGGTGGGGTACCGGTAGTGTGGTGTGCTTCCTTTGTCCAGTGTACTGACGAATGTCACCTCACAAGGGCTCCCAACCCTGAAGTTTTTTGAGGGTAGCAAAAGAAAGCATTCCCTGTGTGGGAACATAATTTTGGTGGCAGTCTGCTGTTTCCTGTTGCTCACTCACACTGTGTGTGGATCAAATGCTTCGAAGTAACGTTTGATCACGACGGTTTGGGCCATTCGGGAAGTTGGCTTAGGACACAGAGAGGAGGTATGAGAGGGGATGATGCCATGTCCGGTAAGGCGAGGCAGCAGGGTGCTCCTGCAGTCTTCTCCACCGCTTTCCCGCTTCCACCCTTGCTCTCCCCGCCTCTGGCCTCCCCCCACCCCAAGTAAGGCTAATCTTGCCCGGGAAGCCTCAGTGATCTTGCAGAACATCAAATGTTAAGTCATGTCATGTTAACTTCACTGCTTAAAACCCTTCAGTGGCTTTCCTTCTCAGGCAGCTTGATAACTAGTCTTTACAGTGTGCTGTGCGGTCCTACACCATCTGCTTCCCCAGCTGCATCACCTGCGCTTTCCCCTCACTGTCCTCTAAGTCACACCAGGCCCCTTGCTGTTTAGAACGTGCCCTGCGACTTGACCGTCCCCTCCACCCAGAGTCCCAGCTATGCACACTGTTCCCTCCCTCTCCTCTTTCAGCTCTTTGCTCAGAAGTCATCTGAGTGACCCTATGTCACCTCTGACCCTCATCCTAACCTTTCTATTCCCATCTCTGTTTTTCTCCAAAGCAGTTACCACCATCTGATATACTATATACTTTACGTACAGTTGACCCTTGAACAAGACAAGGGTGAGGGGTGCTGACCCCTGTGCAGTCAAAAATCCCCGTATAACTTTTGACTCCCTCCAAACTTAGCTACTCATAGCCTATTTTTGACCAGAAGCCTTACCTCTAAGATAAAGAGTTGATTGACATATTTTGTATATTACATGTATCACATACTGTATTCTTACAGTAAAGTAAGCGAAAGAAAAGAAAATCATAAGAAAATCATAAGGAAGAGAAAATACATTTATAGTACTGTATTTATTGAAAAGAATCCACATTTAAATGGACCTGCACAGTTCAAACTCCTGTTGCTCAGGGGTCAACTGTATTTATTTTCAGTACTGTCTCCTAAAACTAGAATTTAACCTCTAAGACAGGAGAGATTTTTTTTTTTTTGAGGGGGGGTATGTTTTGGTAACCAGTGTTTCCCCAAGCCTGGTACATAGTAGGTATTCAATAAATTTTAGTTGAAAGAGAGAATGAATGATACAAGGAGCACTAGGTCAAGGTCAGGAAATCTGATGTTTTGCTTCTGTCACTTGCTAATAATGTGGCCTGGAGCAAGTCACATCATCTGTTTAAACTCTAGTTTTCATTTCGATAAAATAGGATAATATCAATTCGTCACACATATGGGTAGCAGGTGCAGCTTACTTCTTGAATAAATGAGTGTATGTTTATAGATACTGTATCAGCTTACCAATTGGGGTTGGTTGTATCTAATGGTACCGTCTGAGGGATTGGCAATCTCTTCACTACTGATAGTCAATCAAGTCAAAAGATGTCTTTATCCTGGTACAGAATATACTATTCTGTAGAATTTTCAGTTTAGAAATAAGTGCTTTTAGAGTATTTGTATAACCTAGGCAACCCAACTGGAAGCTGCCATCTCCTTTACATAATTCTTCAAGCAATATATACCACGGTTTTAATGTCAAATCCTGAAATGATTAAAATACTAAATTGAAAGTTGTGTCTAAATCAGTCCAGCTGCCTATAAGTATTAACAATAGCTAACATTTAATGAGGGCTTGCCATGGCTAGACACTATTAATAACACATTATGTGAATGAACTCATTTAATAAATATTGCCTGGATACTTAAGTATTCAATAAAAATAATAGTTTGATAGCAAGGAAGGGTCATTAGGGAGAACTGAAAACTGGGTAGAGAAACTTAGATGTGGTGAGACTGGGAACCAAGTGTCTATCTTCAGAAAGAGCAAGGACGTTGATAGCATCTTGGGGTCTTAGATGCAATATCTTCTGCTTCAAGGGCACATGCTCTGCTTTGAGATTCTTTGGGCATGTGCTTCATACTTTACCTGAATTTGAAGCTCTTTGAACTCTAGTCTGTCTTATCCAGTGTCTTGCACTTTGCAAGATAGTTGAGTAGGTATTTCTTGTGTGAACACATGGTCAAGGCAATGTTAAGGGGAAACTGCTTGGTTATGGCCCACAGAATGGATTGGAGCATAGGAACTAGAACCTGGACTCGAGCCTGATCACCTTAGGGGTCTTAGAAGCTGAGAAGCGACAAAGTGCTGGTGAAAGCAATTGTACAGGTACATGAGGAAAAGCAGTTATGGAACTACAGATTTTCATGTGAGGCTTTCTTTATTAAGGGAAGTTGTAGGATTTAATAGTTACTTGTTAGTGTCACACAGCATCTGGGATTTTCCCAGGCATGGTTATGTTTTCTAGCTTTATGAAATGTGGGTAGTCTTCACATTGTATTTCTAACCTCCCTAATTAAAGATGATATTTATGGTGATCACTGTCTTAGTAAATGTGATTGGAAAACTTACATATAATCAGCATACATATTGTCCATATACGGAGCTTTATGTGAGGCTGGCCGGGGGTGGGGGGTAAGCTGGTTGCAGTGATGTCTCTGGGGTCTGTCCCTCTTCAGCCCTAGTGAACCTCTCTTTTCCGTACTACTGAATTTGGCATCACAGATTGTTCTCTGTCATTTATAGCTGACATTTGATGACTGACTAGTTACAGAGACATTAAGCCAGTGATTATTTACTTAGTTCTTGCCAGAACCCATCACCCTGCTGGATACATAACATTTTGGCTGTTTAAATATGTATGGTACATGGTGGGCACTTGCCTATCAGGTGTCTGAGACGGTCTCCCTGGGGGGGAGCTTTTCAGAAAAATCAGCTCCCAGCTAGTGCTGTCCCATTCCGTTCCCCCTCTCCCCTCCCCCCTCCCCCCCTCCTGGCCAGTACTTCCCTTTCCTAGACTCATTCTCACGATCTGGGTTTGTCTTACCGATTCCTGTGTTTTGAGAGCTCCTATTGCCTGGTAGACCTGATATAGAGCAGTGTTTTGAGAAAGCCACATTAGAGGAGTGAGGCTCTCTCAGATTCAAAGACAAAATGGCTTGAATTGTGAGGAACCTGGAGTGACACCGCACATAGGGCTTTCCTTAGAGCGGGCACTCATTAAGGCTGGGGGACAAAGAGTGACTTCACTCTGTCATTTTCATGCCCTCCTACTTTTGAAAATGTGTGTTGGGGACGGGTAATGAGTGGAAGATAATGGGAGAAGGTGGCAGTAGATTGGAGGAGGGCAGGAGCTGGGATAGGTTATAAGGAGAGAAAAGCTAACGAGTCTCCATACTCCTCCAGGCTGCCTCCCCTCTGCTAACAGTTTTCTGATCCCATCTTCTAAATCAGTAAAGTGATGGCAGTCTCCCGGGACTTGGTCAAGTTTCTGAATATGCTGTTTGCACAAATAATTGTACACTTGTAATATTTTGGGGTTGTTTGTTTTCAAGACCTAGCTTAATGAAGTTTCTATACATGGTTGAAAAGGTGTGGGACAAGGATAAAGGCTCATCTGTTCATTGGTTAAAATAATTTTAGTGGCACATGTAAATTATCCGATTGGGTTCAATATATGTTTATCCTTCTCTAAGAAAAAAAACCCCATTTATAAGTAAAAGCCACCAGCAGTTGAGATTTCAATAAACCGTATCACTTGATTTTTTTTTTCCTTTTCAGTAAACTTTAAAAGAGAGTGAGAATATATTTTATTGTTGGTACAGTTCCCTGGCCCCTATTTCTGAAGGTTCTCTTTTACTCTGTAACTGGAAACGCCTCAGCTGAAGTAGAAACTGGGTGTCGGATGTTTCTGGATTACATTTTGAGATAAACCAGAATTCCTACCTGAACACAGGTGTGTACTGCTTCAGTCTTGACCGGTTGGTGATTCTCTTACAAAGCATACAAAAGACAGTTTGTGAATTTATCTTGGTGGGTGGTTGTGGCTGGTGTTGGCCTGGTTGCTGTGGTCATCTTGACTGGTAGTTATTTATTTACACAGTCTTTTCACCAACAGAAAGTACATAGAGTGCTTTGACTTCCTGGAAAAAGAACTTTGATTTTTACCTTAATTTTATTGCAGAGTTAGTCAACACACTCTATTCCTACAAAAAGATCTTTTAATTATTTTTCTTTTTTGCTGGCTATCCAATTCTTTTTCCTTAAGTATGAATGCCTGCATGTCGTTCTGTCCTAAAGATCCCACGTCTGTTTGATTTGTAAGCCTTTTTTGAGACACCTTGTTGCATTTGGGGCATTCTTGTGTGCTACTGATGTTTTCTGAAGCTGGCAAGGTTGGGATTTTTCTCCATCAGCATTCCTTCGGATCATCAGACCTTGGTTACGTCCCACACACTAGGGTATGTGTTAGTTTATCCACTTGATCTGTGTGCTTATGTCCCTGGAACCATGGAAAAGTTCCATAGCTGATTTTAGAAATCAGCTTGAAGGTTATATGTCAAATCCAACTAATAAAGATCGGAACAAAAATCCAGTTAGTAAAATTTCCTCTAATTTCTGAGCAAGTTGAGCTAGGTTGTTCTATAACAAATGCTTCTTTGGGATGGAGTAAAGAATCTTAGTGGAACTGTAGTGTGAATATCTTGAGTTTTTCAGTGCCAGAAAAGTTTAATTAGAGTTGACTTTTTAAGTCAGTGACTTTCAAAAGTTTTGCCTGTGTCTGGAGTAATAAGTACACTTTAGATTGGTTTATACTCCACACATTGCATGTACAGCTGACCCTTGAATAACATGGGTTTGAATTGCATGGGCCCCCTTATATGTGGACTTTTTTCTGATAAATTACAATACAGTACTATAAATGTATTTTCTCTCCCTTATGTTTTTCTTAATAATGTTTTCTTTTCTCTAGCTTACTTTAACGTAAGAATACAGCGTATAATACATATAACATCCAAAATATGTATTAATCGACTTTATGTAATTGGTAAGGTTTCCAGTCAATGGCAGGCTATTTAGTCGTTAAATTATTGGGGAGTTCAGAAGTTACACAAAGATTTTCAACTGTGTGGGATTGGGGGAGTGGAGGGAGGAGTTGGGACACTTAATCCCTGTGTTGTTCAAGGGTCAACTGACCACACACGCACATAAAATGAAGCAAAAGTTTTACGAAGATACTTCATTATTGCATGACTCCATGTGATGCTGTTTTCTCTTTTGCTTTATTCTATGTTATTAGGCAGAAAATGTCAGTCCTGACCTACTGAAGTGATGACTCCCTTATTAGGTCACAGCCTTCAGTTGGCAGAACGCTGCTTTCAGTAGACGTCACTTCTTTTGGTAGGTTCTTAATATGTTTGTGTACCAGGTCGCTCCTTCACAATGTTTACATTGTGAATGTTACAACTATGATGGCGTTTCTGTGAATAGTCCATCATCCTATCAGTGTGCTAGAAAGGTCTCACATATCTGAGGTGTCTCGAGATGCAGTGTGGATTTGTGGTACATCCCAGAAATCATCTGCTCTGAGATCTGACTTATGATCATGAGTTTGTAAGCATTCACTGCAATAAGTCCTCTTCTAGGTTGACCTCTGTGCCCCTCGCCCACGACCACGTCAGTGAATAAGGGTAAATGCTCAACAATTAGGCAGGACTGAATGATTTCCGGTGTCAGCCTTGTTGCCTGATGGAGCTCAGTGTCACAGAGCCTGCCCTTGGCCGCACACGCACACCTGCTAAGCCACCCAAGGGAAAACTCATGAATAGCAATGTCTGACGAATTTCTGCCTTATTCTGGACATTTCTCTGTCATTATGCTTACTGGCCTACTGTCTGTCCCCCTTAGAGGAAAATCTGTTGAGAATTTGAGGCCATTTAACTTCACTTTCGAATTGTTGGAATCTAGCCTACCTCTGTCAGACATCCAATGTCTGAATCGGAGGGAAAGCTGCATTTTCTTTGAAACATAAGGTTACTGTAAAAAACTGGTAATTGGTTAGAGATACTTTTCTAAATTGTGATCATATGGACTACATGTTAGCTTATATAAAATATTAGAAGAACATGCCTTTTATTTATTTGTATTTTCGTATAAAAGAAGCTTGCCTCATTCATCTTTCAGAATTTTAAAACGATTAAAAATATTTTTTATGAACATCATTCCACGGTAGACTCTGCAGATAGAGTCTATTTGCAGGTTATGGTTTACACAGTATTCACACAGCTATGGCCTTATTCCACTGTTACGACAGTCCTGTGAGATGGGCAGAACAGATGGCATTGTCCCCTTTTGTGGCAAGAAAGCAGTCCCTGAAAGATTAGGTGACTTGCCTGAAGCCGTGTAGATAATACTGGCATTGGTTAGATTTGAGTCCCTTCTTGTGACGTAGTCCCACACTCTTACCATGACACCGTTTGATAGCTCTGCTCAATCCTCAGCGCAGTCGAACCTTGTTTTGATGTTTTGGTGTCACCGTGAATAGTCAGCTGAGCCTGTGAGAACCTGGTGACGCCCTGGTGGCTCTTGAGATTTGTAAGGATCTTCGCCTTGGCATGAAGTGGGTCTCCACTGCCTCCTGACTGTGCCACCCTTGCTGTAAGGCTGTCAGCTCTCTTTCTGCAGGTGGTTGTGCCCGCCTTGTGTCCTTGACGCTCTCTGATTTGCTATTTCTCATTTGTTACCTGGTGTGGAGGGTCTGGGCAATCCAGTTTATTGCAACAGGATTGGTCTCAAAAGATGGTAATGAGTTCCTGAGCCATAATCCTGTGAGTGATGCTCTCTTGTCAGAGACCATTTTGGCTTCTTACTTTTTGGCCGTATTTTGCGTGGTTGAGTTTGTCGGAAAAGTGATCTCCTGATAAGTAGGACATGACTGTCGTATGTAAATATGTTTTTTACATGTTTATCTTCTGTTGGCTTTTCTTCTTAGTACAGTTGAATAAAGCACATGTTTGCATTAATGTGATGAAATTGTGACTATATTTGGGCATCCCAGTTCTTTTTGTAAACATTATGTTTTAAACACATCTATAAAATCACTCTGAGTTTTCAAGTAGGATTACTGCATTGATTGACTTAATAAGCAAGTGTAGCTTTGCTGCTTTTAAGCTGGGTTTCACCACTAACCACTTTCTCTAATAACGTTTATGTCCTCGTTCTCTTCTCCCTCTCCTCTCTTCATCCCAGCTGGTATTTGGACACCATATATATTTTCTTGTTTTTCATATGGTTGAAATTGCCTCCTCAGATATTCAATTTCATATCTTCCCATCATCTGCTTCAAAAAGTAAAAAAAAATGGTGAAGATGAAAAAAAATGGTGAAGATGAGACCATATTTCTATGACTGAAACCAATTCTTCTCCACTGAATATGGGAGTTACATAAAATGTGACTGAAAAAGCTGATCTGACTCTCTGTCTTTCCTGTGAATTTCTTAATAAACTACTAATATCCCAATACTCGGAATTAACATCATCTTTTAATAGTCTATTTGAAATGCTGCAGTCCCCATTTTGCATCTTAGGCCCATAGTAGTAGCTCAGTGAATACTTAGATTTGTACACAGGATAGCTCCAAAAATGTGGGGATGCAATTTGAATAAGTTGAAAGTAGAGTTAAAAATTTTTTGTTCCTGTGACTAAAGAAATGAGGCCCAGAGAAAAGTTAACAATTTCAAAAAGCACTGTTATCCTTTCTCTCATTCTCCAAATATTAGAGAATGAATAAAAGATCCTCACTCCTGATGTCAAAACAAAAGCTTTTGATACCCAATATAGTTATTCTATGTTTTGGTTTTAAAGTCTCAGAGATAATAATTGTAAAGACGTCTTTCTTTTCAGATAAAGTGAAATTTCAAATAAGTCTGTTTTGTGTATACCTGATTTGAAAACTCAACTTTAACAATTATTTAGAAGTAGTGACCATATAGTTTCCCCTCTTAGTGTCATTTAAGAGCATTTTAGTAAGTATTTATATATAATCTCTAAATTAGAGCTATGAGGGGATCCATGCAGTTACCTTAACAAAACAAGACTAACCTGTTAGGGCCGGGAGGAACCTCTGAGAGGACTCTGTCAGCTTCCTTGTTGGACAGATAAGCGAGGATCCAGGTAGTTGGCTCCAGACCATTTAGCAGACCGTGGCCCAATTAGGCTGTGTCCTCACTTTCCTTTCTCCTCTCTTCAGTGATTTTGAGATTTTGTTCCTTTCCCTTCGTTTCTTTAATTTTGACATTCCTGATGGCTCTGTGAAGGTCAAGCGACAGATTCCTTTGCTGACCTTACAGAGCAGGTTTTGGAAGCTTTCCATTCACTCTGTAGCACACAGAAAGTTTTCTTAAGTAGATCTGCAGAAGATAGGCAACTTACTAATGATGGCAAAGGCAGAAGAGGGACAACATCAGCCTTGAAAACAGGCTCTCTGGTGTCACTTTTATTCCCTCACAAAAGTAAAAATTCATTTAGCTTTCAAAGAATTGAAGGAAAACTCCCAGAGTAAACTGCCCCCTCCCCCCCACACACCAAAAACCAAACAGAAAACCCCAAGGGCCTTGGGCTGTCGCCTTTCTTTTGTATGATGAACCGAAGTCCTTAGAGACAGTAGATAACTAAATAGAGCTGTCAGAAGCACATCTGCCTCAAAAGAAGTGCATTTTAAAACTTTAAACGTAGTATTCTATTTTTGGCATATAACTTTTTTCCTCTTGAGGGGCCGTAGATTTATTGTCATTAATAGCTGAATTTGCAGAGATGTATTAAATAAAGATAGAACACAAAGTAAATGCCAGCCATTACATCGACAGAATTGTAGTGACTTCGATTGGGACTTACCTTTACTGATGCTACCCAGAGAAGGGAGAGGGCAAGAGAGGGAGAGAAAGACACGCAGGGAGAGAGTGAAGGAGGAGGGAGGAAAAGAGGAAGAGGTAAAACAAAAACAAGGAAGGAAAAGGCTTAGATCTATTTAGCACAATCAAAGAGGAGGATCAGAAAAGATCCTCTCCATTTCTGTGGCTTGCTGTGTTCTCTGTGGCTCTTGTAACTCTGTGATTATCATGCACCAGGGCGAGACACCACCCTCAAATTGGTCTGCCAAAGTGAAGAATCATTTTATTGCTTATTTTTAAACTCCTAAGGACAGGGAAAAAGACGGAGGGAGCCTAAATGGTGTGGTTTCCTCCGACCATTATTGTTGTAAATCCTATGGGTCTTGAAATAACTGGCTATTCCTGGAGTTTCAAAGGGCCTGGCTGCTCCTAAGACTTGGCACTTGAATGGGAAATGATCAGCTCCTTCCTTTAAGCCTTGTCACCACGGTTTTTAAGTGGGTCCCAAGTTGGAGGATGTGATTTCAGAAATAAACTACCTTTTTTTAATGGAAATCCTCTAGTTGTTTATAGAACTTTGAGTTTTTCAAATGCATCATTGGCTATAAAATAAAATGTTTCAAACTTAAGAGTCTTTTTTTTTTTTTTTTAAGATTTTATTTATTTATTTGACAGAGAGAGAGTGAGAGCAGGAACACAAGCAGGGGGAGTGGGAGAGGGAGAAACAGGCTTCCCGCGGAGCAGGGAGCCGGATGCGGGGTTCTATCCCAGGACCCTGGAATCACGACCTGAGCCGAAGGCAGACGCTTAATGACTGAGCCACCCAGGCGCCCCAAACTTACAAGTCTTAAGTAACTTAAACATTAGAGAAAGTATTCAGTTATCTGTGCAGAAATTCTCAGGAGCCTGGGCATTTTAACTTGGTACATCTTCCTTTAAATTTTTATCTTTTTGCTTGATGATTAAAGATAGTAACAGTCCAGTTACTCTCTGGTTATGGGCTTCTGTTTTATTAACAAGTAAATTGTGGCAGAACTTGTGTTCCTCTTGGTTGGCTGGTACATGATCTTGAATAATCCTGATTTGTAGACTGACTTCTCTTTAGAATGATTGAGGAGGGTAATTTTGTGGGCAGAAGAGTTGCACCTGTTTCTGAGACTGAAGGTTGGTTATTGTTTCAACTTCCTCAGATTACTCAGATGTTTAGGGGAAAATGATACAAATGACCTCTTTATTTTAGGTTGGCTTTTTTTTTTTGAGGGGGTTGCCATTGATATGTTTATTTTGGGAGTTACTCGTTGCTGAAATATACAGCATGAAAGGATATGAGGTTATTTTTATGTGCTTTAAACTTAGACTCTCCAAATATGCACGTTAGGCATATTGACAATGGCAAAATTAAGAAAATGACATTTAGACTCTGGGGGTTTTGTTTTTCTCCTATAATATGTTTCATCATAAGTTCACTAGGAAAGGGGATTTGGGGTCATTATTATGATATCTTTTGATATACTCCCTCCAGCTGGACAGACACCTGACTTCAACATTCTTGTATGGATACTTTCAAAAACAATTTTTTTTTTCTTTTCCACTCCTGTGATCCTTCAAACATTTAATTAGGCTGAATGAGAATAGGAAAAACTGCTTTCTGAGTTTTTTGGAGAACTTGCCTTCAGAGAGAATGGTATTTGTGTTTGTGGGTTTGAAAATGAGGCCTCTTTAGACTATTAGCCTTTTTTTATGGTGTATTTTTTTATTGAGACATAATTTGCATATAACATTATATTAGCTTGAGGTCTACAATATAATGATTTGATATTTCTATATATTGTGATAGGCTGTTCAAGAAATGATGATTTAGGGACACCTGGGTGGCTCAGTCGGTTAAGCGTCTGCCTTCGGCTCAGGTCATGATCCCAGGGTCCTAGGATCCAGTCTTACATCGAGCTCTCTGCTCAGTGGGGAGTCTGCTTCTCCCTCTGCCTGCCACTCCCTCTGCTTGTGCTCTCTCTCTCTCTCTTTCAAATAAATAAATAAAATCTTAAAAAAAAGAAATGATGATTTATAAAAATTCTACCACCAGTTTAACTATTAATGATCAGTAACTATTATTTATTTATTTATTTTTAAAAAGATTTTATTTATTTATTTGACAGAAAGAGACACAGCAAGAGAGGGAACACAAGCAGGGGGAGTGGGAGAGGGAGAAGCAGGCTTCCTGCGGAGCAGGGAGCCCCATGCGGGGCTCGATCCTAGGACCCTGGGATCATGACCTGAGCCAAAGGCAGACACTTTTAACTACTGAGCCACCCAGGCGCCCCAGTAACTATTATTTAATAAGGAGTTTCAGTATAGTTATATGTAGGGAAAATAGTATCTGTTTAATTTTAAGGACTATGTTAAATATTTTTATGATGTCTCATAGCAATCATTATGCTATTGGATATATATCTCGTCCAGGTTTTATACACTTCCTACTATTTTGCTTTTGGATGAAATATGGACGTGATAATAATTGTGGTTTGTGCTACAAACATTGACCATCTGTTCTGTTTCAGGTATCCTATGGGGTATTGGAGGTTAAGTGAGAATGAGCAGGTCCCTACTTTGAGGACTGCTCACGGTAGGTGGGCAGACAGAATTGAGACACTATGATTGCTGCATTAAAAAAAGTGCCATGGTGACTTAGTGCAAGGAGAGACTGATTGAGAGGAGCATGCTCCAAAGGCTTAAGAGAAGTCAAAACAGGCGGTGGGGGTGGGGGCTGCATTTCAGATCAAGGAAATGATTGTCTGATCAAAGACAGTGGAGGTATGAAGCCGTATGGAATATGGCACAAAGCCTGCTGACAGGGTCCCTGAAGGGGGAAATGGCCAGATAATTTTGGGGAAAGAATTGAGTCCAAGTGTCACACGGGCTTTTATTGCTAGATGAGGAATTTGGGGTTTATTCTTACCTTGTGTTTTTTTACATTAGTGGAAACATTACTATTACTGTTATTATTATTATTATTATTTTCCTAAAGGAGAGAATAGAGCAATTGGAGCTCTTTGGGAGAGGTGTAGTAAATATGAAAGCGGATTAAGAGATCAGATTTAGAAAGAAAAAATAAACTACTATAAAGGCATCAGGAAGTGTTACACCTTGGAGAAACATCTCAGCCATGGGTAGTACCTTTGGAAGCTCATCAGGCAGGAAGGCTGGAGCACGGCTGCACAGTAAAGCCCCCTCCCAGCTGCTGTTACTCACGAGGTGGGCTGTGTTTCTAAGGTAGTGGGTGGAGTTACAGATAGGAGCCCAGTGGATGGCAGTGGAACTAGGGCAAGTCTGCACAGCTAAGAGAGATCAGGAAAGGCTGTAAGATCATCTAAGCTAAGAGCTCAGGTCATCTTGGAAACTCATTATTACATTCCCTGGGAAAAAAGAACCAGAGGGACCCAAGAGTTCTTAACAAAAACAAAATCAATTCATTTGGCTGTTAGGAGAGCCAGGGTGGGCATGAATGAGATGAGAGACGGATTTCACGGTAAGGAGCCAAACGAGGGCTGCTTTCTTGACTGTGATGTCATGTCTAGAACAAAGACCTGTGTCCAGGTTTTTGTAGGATGAACTAACCCTGCTACAGAAGTGGCCAGACTGGGGCACTGAAGTAGGGGAGCTAGCCAGGGAAAACGTGAAATTAGCCAACTTAAAGTTACAATGCTATCGTATTTTTTCTTCTTTCTTTTGGGCCTGTGGTAGTAATAAACATACAGAAAAACTCAGAATGTTGGTAAAAGCTGAAATACTATAGGCTAGGGAAGGAGCTGGGAATGACGAAATCTTTTGAAAGATGTTCAGATGGTGCCGCTTAGCCCTGGCTACCCGAGGGGCTTCCTCTCTGGTCATTCTAATATTAAAAAGTATCAGAGGGTTTCAGCATCTTCAGTCTCTTGTAGTTTAGGGGAAAATGGAACATGGTGTTTGGGAATCTGTCTTTAATCTCCTCTGATTTTAAAGCACTGAGATGCATGCCTAGAGATGGAGGTATGAAGACAGGCCTTCTTACCTGGTGGAATACTTCTTTAGTTCGAGTGAAACAAACTCTGGAATGGGTGCAGAAAGGGTTTTTTCATCTTTGTCTGACTTTTTTGGTAAGAGTAAGGGTCAAGATGCATCGAAAGAAACCTGGTTTGCCTGTTTTTCTTGTATAAGTCCATCTTGTGTTCTGCCAGGAGCAAAGTAGAATTTTGAGCCTATCTAGATCCACTAATTCTATGTATCATATAAATTAATTCCTAACTTACTCATATCCTCACTATTTTATTGAAACAACAGCATTTTTTTTTTTTTAAAGCAACAAATTGCATAGCACTGGGGTGGTTTGGAAGATGTAAGGATCTGAAAAATTTTTGGCTGTTTGTGTGGCTACCACTCCCTCTGGCAGAGAGAATAATGTTAAACTTCAGCATGATGCTGGATGTTGTAATCCTCCAAGGGAGAGAAGTGGTTGTGCTCTAAGGTCATGGCTGACAAAGGCACCTGTGTCCTGTCCAGGGGACGGAGGATTCTGCATCCATCATCCCAGGCCCACTCCCCTCATGCAGGCTTCTTAGTAGCACTCATCGGTGGTGACAGATCGTAATCATTTTCACGGGTAGTTCTTATTTTTCCCCCCCTAGATTGAACAGTGTGCCTTTTCATGTTTTATTTCTCAAACATATTCACAGTTGTTTGATGGTGAAAATAAGGAATTTTAAAAATATCTATATATAATTTTATATTTGATATTAATAAGAGCATCTTCCATTTCCATGGCTTGATTTTTAATGCCGTGACCTTTTCAGATTCGTAATACCTGTAATTTCATTAATTTAATAGAAGATGGTATTCGTGCTGTCTAAGAGTGTTACAGGAAGATTTTTTTTTTTTTTCAGTAAAAATTTAGCCACAGTGGCATGGAAGAAACAGGTTTTAAGCCCATATAATGATAAATTGAAGTTAGTTTAAAAGGAGAAAAAGATTGTTCCCTTTCTCCCAGAATGCTTACCTTATTAAGTGTATTAGTTTCCTGGGGCTGCTGTAACGAATTACAACAAATGGGTGACTTAAAACAACAGAAATTCATTGTCTCACAATTCCAGAGACCAGAAGTCCGAAATCAAGATGTCCACAGGGCCAAGCTCCTTTCAGAGGCTTGAATCTTAGAGTTAATTATTTCCCTCATTCAGTGCGCATGTTTACAGCTCAGGAATTGCTGTAGAGACCAGCTGGATAATGGTATAGATGTGGCTACAAACAGGTTCTCTTTGCTTTCCAGTTCAGTATTCTTCCTAGCATATAAAGTCGCCTCTATATGGAAAGGTTTGACTGAGTATTCGGAGTGCTGATAAAAGCATACAAGCCCCCCAAACTGTGCATTGACTTGTGTTCGAAGTCTTAATTCTCCAACCTGTAGAAGTTCTCTCTCTGTGGGGCACCTGGTTGGCTCAGTCATTAAGCGTCTGCCTTCGGCTCAGGTCATGACCCAGGGTCCTGGGATCGAGCCCCGCATCGGGCTCCCTGCTCCGCGGGGAGCCTGCTTCTCCCTCTCCCACTCCCCCTGCTTGTGTTCCCTCTCTCGCTGTGTCTCTCTCTGTCAAATAAATAAATAAAATCTTAAAAAAAAAAAAAAAAAGAAGTTCTCTCTCTGTGTGTGCAACTTAAAAAGCTGAATCCAACCCAAAAGAATACTTTCAGGAATACCTGTGTAATTCGTAAATTGCACATGAGACCCCTCAAAACAGGAAAGGACAAGGAATGACTCTCCCCATCTGTGGGGAGGGTCATGTAGTGAGATGGAAAAGGTAGATCAGGTGGCTTGATTTTGATCTTGACTCAGCTCGCTGCTGGTTAGTTGGGCAAATCACCTCGTCTCTGAACCCTTTCACCAGATGGGATGAGCGATAAGGTTCCTTCCCATTCTGTTCTAAGAGTTAATATCAGTGCTTGTCATTCCACATGCAGGTTTTTTTCAACCCGGCCGCTTCTGGCTGGGGACCCCTTAACATTTCTTTGTGGTCATAGCAACTAGTGCAATGACTTCCTCACGGTAGGGAACTTATTAACCAGGCACTGCTGGTAATACTGGAAGACGAGGAGTGGAAGCCAAATGAGGGTGTGCTGAACTGTATGTTAAAAGCCAAAAGACACAGAGTATCTACGCCATGTCACAAGGGCTGCAGCGAGCACCCCAGGACACAGACAGATAGATTGGTTCTGTGAGTCAGTTTCCTGCATCCTGTGGAGTCGAAAGGAAGACCTGCACACAGGAACGGGCCTTGCAAACAATGGCCACTTCCGGTGGCCAGGGGGTTCGAGAGTCTCCGAGCATCTCGAGGGCACTCACAGTTCAGACAGTACTTTCAAGCAGGGTCCTCCCAAGGCCACATTTGTAGACCATTTCTCTTTAGATAGGCAGTCAAATGACTTCGATGGCTTTTTAACCCGTGCTAAAAACTCTACAGTAATCTTGAACTCAGCCGAGTGAATTTAGCTTTCCGATGGAGGAGAGGTTGGACAGTCCGATTATGGCTGCAGCTGAGTGAGAAATTCACATCCTCCGATGCCGACGTAAGCGGACTGATCTTTGTTTCCTCATCTGAGAAATGGCAATGCTGTGGAAGCGTAACACGCTTCCGATTTGTATCCTAACACTCCAGTTTTCACTAGCAGTGGTAGTGGTAATAACGACAGTCAGCACTTCCACAGTGCTTACTCCTTGTTCGACACTGTTGAGTGCTTCACATAGACCCACCCATTTATATCGACTCCCAACAGCTGTGTGCAGAGTTTCACACCATAATGTTTAGTGCTAATTATGTCCCGGTATATGAGTTGTTCTACGCCAGAAAACAAAAAGAAAGTTAAGAATATGAGTAACCAAGGAATAATGAGGTCAAAGAATAGGAGTCATAATTAATAGCAAAGAGTTAAACCAAATCAAGTGATTTCCTTTTTGTGTTGTCGATCACGTGAGGTCCTGCATCTGGTGCAATGGAAAATGCTGATAAGACAAACAAACGGGCTTGCCCTGACGTAGTTCTGCCCTGGCCTAAGTGAACAGTGACTGCTAACCCCCGGCGCCCCTCACTTTCCAAGATGATCCTGGCTGATTCCATGGTGTGAAACAGCGTATGAGAGATAGGGAGGTGTCAGCAGCTCAGCCCAGAAAGCCGGGATTGGGCAGTAGCTTCCTGTAATCACAGTTGCTGGCTGAGTGCCCCGCTCTCTGGCAGTGAATGTGGGGAGGTGGGCTGGGAGACAGCTGTGCCTAGCACTGCAGGCTCCATGGGACCGTAGAGCACCGGCCCCTCCATGGAACTGCTTCAGAATGTTCTGCCTGAAAGGTGAGGGGGCTTTGGGTCCATTTGGGTGGTGAAGTTTTAGTTAGGAGAACCATCATCTGGCATCAGTCTTAAGTCACAGGGCTAAGCTAGCACTATTAAAATCAAAGTTTGGGGGAGTTTGCAAGTATGAAAGTGAAAAAGTCATTGTTCTTTTGTTGTTGTTGCAAACAGGAAGAAAGACCTCCTGCTGGGGAGATGGAATTTTCTTTTAGATAGAAAGGATATTTCTGTGTTTTGTATGCGTTTTGTCATTGACAAAAGTAGTTACAAGTTTAGAATTAAGGAAACTTAATGAAAGTAGGAATGGTTTACAGTTGTAGCATATGAGTTCTACCAGAGAAGTTTTTATGGGTTAAGTTGCTCCTGTAAAGGATCAGAGTGAATGGGAAGGGGAAAGGGATTCTATTGCTTGAAGCTTTAATGTGTGAATTCAGGAATGAAATTAATTTTCTTGTAGAACATACTTCTTGTTCTAGCTATGTACAGATGATAGTGCTTACTAAGTACTGTAAGATGGTGAACAGAGGAGTATATACAGAGACTCCCTGATTAGTTAGGGAGTGTTTCCTCTTTTTAGGCAATTATTTTTTCTTCAAACTCTAATTTTTGTTCCAACTCCTGTCTTAATGTAATTAATTTAGACATTTGAGAGTGTGTTTGTCTATGAGATTGTTGGAATGGAAGAGTTAAAATGAATTCTCTTGGAACTGGAGTAGACTATTTTGTTCATATCTTTCAGTGTATGTCATTCTGTTGATGGGAAATTCTTGACAGCTTTTCAGCTTTTGGAAATGAAGTGGTCCTGGCTGGCTGGCTTTGCTGATTTCTTCTTTGTCCACAAAGCCCATTAATGAGTTGTAGACATGGATTCTCTAGTTTCCACCTTTACAGATTTCACTCTAATTTGACACCTTAAAAACCACCAAAGTCTTTAATATGAAACTTTGAGTTTGGTGTATTTGTTTCCATGGGTGGTACACATTTGATGAAATCAAGGGGGTAAAAACAAACAAGAACATCACATTTTTATCTCCCTAAGAGTTCAATTAGTTAATTAGTTCTTGCTATTGGAGAGTATCTAGTTGCAGTGGATTTCTAAAGAGCTCTGTAAGACTGAAATGAATTTGAATAGTTCTGAAAAATAATTTTAGGTGAAATGACTTATGGGCTCTCATGATGCTGTTTGTTAAAAAATTGCTCAAAAAAAAAAAAGTAACGATGACAAGCCAGAATTCAGTATTATGGGAGGAGGGTGTATGCTAAGCTAGTGTAATTTCCACAGTGTAGTTGAAATCATTATGATCTAATGATAGCTTAAGGTTTAGGATTTTTTAATTGAATGCAGGTGTGGAGTTGTTGCAGGGTATGACTTCTGCAGCTTCAGCATATTTGTCTCCACCCATTCCCATAACAGCAATTTCATTTTATTAAAGAATCTATCAATTTCATGGACTCTTAGTTTCCGTGGTAACTTAGGAAAGTTTAGAAAGTCAAGTGAATGGCATGTGATGACAAGCAAGTACTTTTGTGCTGAAGTGTGTGTTCAAATCAGAAATCCACCATCCCCCTTAAAGCACACTTTCTGATCTGCCAGCAGACAGGACCAAGAGTCGACATTTGGCTCTCTTCCTGTGATTTATAGCCTCTTGATTTACAATAATGATTTTTAGGTTGCCCTTCCGTGCTTCCGATGAGGCAGACTCATGAGAAAGTACTGGTGAGTGAGACTGAACACAGGAATATGAAGGGCTACTTGCAGATGCTTTGTGTTTCTTACCATGTTTGTGTTTCCCTCTGTTGGAGACTTTTTCAGAGGCTTTCATTAATTGGCCTATTTCTATGGCTAGCTGAGGTTCTAGGGGGTCTTGAGTCTGTGGTTATGATTAGCACTGACGTTAAAGGAAAACATGATTGCCCTTCGTTTGGGTAAATCATGTTCCTGCGTATTTTTTTTTTTTAACTGTTGAGAGAAAACATTCACATCAGACGGTCTTCCATATTGCTGCAGGGTTTCCTCTTTCTCCATTTAGACTGTTTTTTTCTAAAGTCATGTCTACTCAGCCTTTGATCGATTTGGTGCTAGAAAAAAATGCCTTCTTGGAAGAGAGATGTCATCTTTGTCATTGCTGTCTGCTATTATAACTCACATAGTTATAGTCACTCTCTATTATTGCCATTGAAGTAGCTCAGATCCATTCACTCCACCCACATTCATTTTGTGTGAACAATGTCTGAGCTCCCAGTCTCTGAGAAGATGTTCTCTTAAGTTCTGCCAAGATCCCTGTGGTTAACAAAGCTCTGGTGTGTTGTTCCTTCATTGTGTCATCAATGATCCACCATGGTCTAGGAAGTAAGTTTCCGGCTGATCAGATAATATGATTAACAGCTAACTACCGTGCGTATATTGTAAACCATTCGTGGATTACACTATTCAAAATATTAGAATAAAATATTCTTACCACCAATACTGAGTGGAACACAAGTTTCTCTGAAATGATTCAGAATGCAAATTTCTTAATTACGGCACTCCAGCTTCCTCTTTGTAAATATTAATTATCTTCGCAGTGCATCTCTAACTGTGAAGACTGCTTTTAGTTCCGTTTAATTTCCAATCCATCACAGACAGATACTTTATAAAACAACATTATGTGCTATGTGATGTCAGCACCGTGTCAAACAGCTATACGAGTCCTTAAGCATTTAATCTTGCTTCCTGTAGTACTCTTGCTGCAGACTGGTAACAAAGCGTTGGCCAACTGGCACTGGTTAGTAGACAAATCTGTATTCGTTTCCTAGAGCTTCTGTAACAAGTTACCCGTAGGTAAGTGGCTTAAAACAGACATTTCTTCTCTCATAATCTAGAAGCTAGAATCCAAAATCAAGGTGTTGGCAGGGTCCCTTCCCCTCTGAAGTCTCTTACGGAGAGTCTTTCCTTGCTTCTTCCAGTTTCTGGTGGCCTCGGGTATTTCTTGGCTTGTGGTAGCATCTGTGGCCCTGTTTTCACATGGCCTTCTTCTTGGGGTATCTCTGTAATTTTTATATAAGGACAAGTGTCATTGGATTTCAGGCCCACCCTAATTCAGAATATGACCTCATCTTAAGTGATGACATCTGCAAGGACTTTCTTTCCAAATAAGGCCACATTCTGAGGTTCCTGGTGGACATGGATTTACGGGGACACTGTTCAACCCATTAGAGCAGACCATGTGTAAAATCACACGATTGAAGGTAGCCTTACAAGAGGTATTTAATGGCGAGCGCCGCACTGTAAGAATGACTATCCAGCGTAGCTGCTTTGATGATGCGTTTGAAGCTCATGGCGGTGCAAGCTTATGTGCAGGTAGAAGGGTGAAGAATGGACCCACTATGGTCAGTCACCCTAAAGAAAATGTTGCCTTTTTCTTTCCTATAAATGATCCAGTTTTCTTCATGAACTCTTATCCTCCTGAGAAAGGGAAAAACAAAAAAACAAAATTAAACTTGGTTCACTGCAGTCATCTCAGTGCGAGCCAAAATTTAAATGGTTGCATTAGCTAGCTCAGTCTTTGGGATGACTCAGTCTTTCAGAATTCTCCTGTTATCCTCCCTCTCTCCAAAGTGGATTTTGTTGCTAAGTCTTCTCCTTATTAATATAGCACAAGTGATGCATGCTAAATTACATACTTTTGAATCATTGTCATATTCGTGACATAATTTTAAAAATTGCAAAGCAATTTATATATGTAGTTGAAAATAAAGTGTTAGAAAATAAAAGTTGAGAAAATAAAGTATTATTTTAAAAATGTCATTCTTAATGTGGAGAGGAATAATACATATATCCTTTTGTGGTCCAAGAATAATTTCACTGTGTTTTATGAGCATCATGGACCTTTAGTTTCTGAGTTTAGTACTGGGTTTTACCTGGTCAGCATTCTCTCTGGGGATTTAAACCTGGCTTTGGTGTGTTGGACTAGATTCTTGCCCTTTCTCAGCCCTTACTGCCATTTGAGATCTAGAAATCCCAGTTTCATGGATTGGAAAAGTGGTAAATTCTATGGAGTGGGTGTATCCCAGCTGCCTGCATGCTCAGCATGGTAGGGTCCTGTCTTTATCCTTTTCTGCTTCGCAAGTTACAGACTTAGGAAAGCCTTTAGGTTGTCTAATAATAGCAAAGAGTTATGTTGGAGATTACAGCTATGAACTATCTCAGGCATGTGCTTCTGCTCCCATGAGGGCCGTTCATACTAGAAACTCAGCTCTCTCCCTCTTCATGCATCCTGGAACAGATCACAGACTGCTTTCCAGTTGTCTCGTGTATGTTGTGCATGTAAAAGAATTCCTTAGATTCTTTTCTTGGCAGCATTTGGAAAATAATGTCTGGAATCAGAAACAGATTTGTTATTTCTGTGCTGAAACAAGTGTATTTTTCAAGTTAGCTAGCAAGTAACCATTCGCTCTGGAAGGTTCCCCACCCCCTTCTTAAATCAGTATTAAACTGGGGGTGCCTGGGTGGATCAGTTGGTTAAGCAACTGCCTTCAGCTCAGGTCATGATCCCACGGTCCTGGGATCGAGTCCCGCATCGGGCTCCCTGCTCTGCAGGGAGCCTGCTTCTCCCTCTCCCACTCCCCCTGCTTGTGTTCCCTCTCTCGCTGTGTCTCTCTCTGTCAAATAAATAAATAAAATCTTTAAAAAAAAAAAATCAGTATTAAACTGTCAAGGAAGCATTGAGCAAAGTTTATACTATTTTGCTATTTCATTCTGAGCATCACTTTTAAAGACTTTAATAATCAAAATGCAGAGTGATCTTGAGAATGTTGCATCTTTGTGAATCTGGACATTTTACTAAGCATACATTTAGATTTTAAATTTTACTTAAATTAGCAGCAGCTTTTAGAACTATAGTCCTTCAAGTTTTTCCTATTTTCCCTCCTCCTTTCATTTAAAAATTTCATATAATTGTTAGTCAATAACCTACAGCTACCAAGGGGAATTCACATTTGCTCAATCTGCAATTTAAAGTAGCACTTTTAATAAACACACTGGTGATAGCATGCATTTTTCAAACTGGCGGGCAAAGCCCTTGAAATTTAATAAACCAAACAAAGCTAGCCCTTTATTTCCTTTGTCTTTCCCTTGAAAACTGTATCATGCTTTCTAGTTCTTTCTTCCTTGTGCTATAAAACAAAATCTTGTTTTTAAATATGTTAATGGAAGAAGCCAGATCACCATGCTAAATAGATGATACAATATAAACTAGGAGATGCTATCCTTAAAGGAGTGAAAAGGCAGTTAACAGAGCTTTGCTGCCTGAAGCTCACAGAGCTGGGGGTCTGCATATTTCTGGAGCATGCTCTGTGCAAAGATAATGCTCTCGGTAATTTGGTGGAACTGAATCAAATGACTTGAATTACCGAAAGCACTGGCAAAGGTTTCAGTTAAGTTCTCCATTTTAATATCTCCTGTTCCATTTTTACCTATTCTTGTCTCCTCTTTTTTCCTGTCTTTATAGTCCCCCCCCTTTTCCTCTTCCGATTGCCTGTTGGGGGAGCTGTATCATACCTAAGCTGGATTGAACTCCCTCTAGGTTGAGAGGTGTGATCAGTAGTCTGCACACGCGTTAGTAAAGGTGATAGTTAATAGACGAAGGCAAATGGATCAGTGTGATGAAAGCAGTTTACCACTCGGGACACCATGTCACCACCATCAAGCAGGCACAAAGGTATGCAGGGGTATGTATTTTCCCATTTTAAACATCAGAAGGAAACACCGCTTGAAAACAACCTAAGGGTCTTTAAGCAATTAATAGCTTTTGCATGATTAAGCAGCTTGTCAAGATTTTTTATTGGGGGACACTAGGTGGGAAGGTAGATATTCTTAAATTGAAAAATGTCAATTATTTTATAAAATCATACACAGCAATTGAATTTGAAATGAGGAGATCTTAATTTGACAGGCAATGTAACGTGTCACACACTACTTGGTGTAACGTTAGCAGTGTTCATCCTCCACGTGCTGATTACATGACACTTAACAGGTTTTATTAACTTCAGGTTTAAATTTTTATTGTTGTTACTGTCAAAATGAGGCTGATACCGAGAGCCTGTGAGACAAAAAGCTGTGCTGACTTGAACTCGGGTTTAATTTGTGTATGTGTGTGTGTGGGGGGAGTGCACAGTAAGAGAAGTGTGAGCATTCATGACCACTTTTTCTTTGGAATGTCTTCTTACAACAAAAAGCTACAAATAACATAAAATGAGCTTTAGGAAAGGTGTGAAGTATAATGTAAGTAAATTTCTATTTAAATGGAGAGTGGTTTTCAAAGGTCAGATTATGTATGTTTCTTCTTGAGAAATTTTGCAAGACAGCATTTGAAAACAAAGAGAAAATCTCTGCTTTGGTGACCGCAAGAAGATATCTGTGGTCTTTCTTTCAAAACTGTGCAAGCTTCGTTGTTCCTGAAACTTTGCAGTGAAAGTTGTGACAAATGCCTCTGCTCTCCCAAGTGAGCCACTGTTCATAGTAGGAATGGGAGTGAGGGAAGGCTGCTCCGGGGCTTCTGAGGGTGTTCTCAGGAAGGGGGCGCAGAGGGTGTCCACATTGTTCAGGGCATGCTCAGGAGAGAGGCGCAGAGTCCAGGAGATTCTAGAATTGGCAGAAGATCAGCTGGGGAGACTGATTTACACCAGAAGTTAAGAGCAGTGGCTTTTCTGTTTCAAACAGAAGTTCTTCAGCAAGTGCCTGGAGATGAGATGATAAGGCAGAGCAGAAGAAAATGAAGCATGTGGAGGCCTTCGCACCCGCTGGTACTCCATTGCTCTATCCCAGACATCTCCTGCAAATTGCGTTTTTGCTTAATCCAGACACTTTCCTGATGATCAGAGCTGGTCCCTTCTTTTTTTCCTGGAAAAGTGTTAACTAAACAGAATACCCAGGTTTATGCAAAAAAGGCCAATACTCTCCCAAGGTGGCTAATTGTATATCTAAATTCATCCAAAATCTGTTGATATTCTGAAATACCTCTGGAGTTCATCTTATCTGTCCAAAATGTTTTGATAGAATTTTAGGCATAAGAGTTTATTTGTCTGGGGCACAAGGGAGGCTCAGTCACTTAAGCATCCAACTCTTGATCTCAGCTAAGGTCTTGATCTCAGGGTTGTGAGTTCAAGCCCCCCACTGGGCTCCATGCTGGGTATGGAGCCTACTTAAAAAAACGTTTATTCGTCAGATATTGATGGGCACTGACCGTATGCCAGGCTGCCCCCTCGTCTGTCTCCAGGAAAGCCTTCCATCTCTGATGCTCCTGGGTTCCTTCAGCAACCAAGACCTCTGGCTGCTTTCCTGTCCATTTGCAAGCACTTTTGGGGGTTCCTCTTTCCCCAAGGTGGACTTTGAGAACAAAGCAAAGCCAGAGAGTTTTTAAAGGATTTCCCTGCCAATTATGACACAAATAACAAGAGTAGAGTAGTTAACAGGGTCGTGAAGAAGGTTCAGTAAATCCCAACTCAGTCCCTTCGTAATATAAGCTTGAGTAAAATCTCCTTAGCTTTTAGAATACAACTACCTGATAAAATATTGAGGATTAAATAATAACATAGAATAAGATGCTGGGCATTTTCTCACAAATATGTAGTAATGCTATTTAAATTTGACCTGAGTGCTCTATAAAGTTACTGATTAGACCTACCTTGGGCTTGTGGAAGTAAAGACTAATTTGTACCTTAATATGTGAATCTCCTGTAACTGTACAGGGAGAAAGCTATCCTTTTGGATTGGTATCACAGCATATTTACACCAATTTTTGTAAAAGTTTTCTGTAATCACAGTTGGATAAATACACCCGGATGAATACGAAGTATTAAAAGTCACATTTACTGGCAAACATGCATGATGGCAGTACAAGGATTTTGAAAGCCACAGAAGCCAGCGAGAGTGTCCTGATACCAACCTGATTCTGATCGCTTCAGTGCCAGTGTTTGCTGCCACAGCAATTGAGACAAAACCTTTCCTTTCTGGAAACGTTTCCTGGCAGAGCAAAATCTTGCTAAAAAATTGAAGCAAGATTTGGACTACTTGTGATGCCTTTTATAAAGTTTTGTTTTCACGCAATCTCTCCATAATTTTATGAGCGGGATGGATGGATGGATCTTTACATGGGTAGCAGTGTCCTTATTTTCAGTTGACTGCTGAGTGAGGAATTGGTAATGAAGTCTCCTTATTGCTGGGTTATTTCTCATCTCACTATATTCCTAATTGTTCATTAACTGGTGGCCCACTTTCCATCTCAGATAGAATAGGCTAGTAAATGTAAATGTCCAGCTGAATTGTTGGTAAATTAGAATGGAAGTTTAAAACAAATAGCATACTGGAAAGATGACATTGTATATCCATCCCTCCAAAAATGCAGTCCATAAACACCAAAAGGACTGAATACAGATGGGTATATTTTTGATGGCTTTAAGCTTGTTTTGAGTATAAAACATCAGTTTGATGTTTACCATCACTTTGAGATTTGGGTTTATCAGACTATACCTATAGAGATGGCTTCTTCTCAGTTCCCTACTCAGAGCACTAAAGCTTAAATGTCCAGTGTCTTTTCTGCTTCCCACAGAAAGTAAATGTTGGTATGGCAAATGTTATGAATCTTTATGTGCTTTTTGGCTTATGATAGCAAATTTGGCTGGAAATGTGTTTATGTTACTTGCTCCCTTCCCCTCACTCACCTTCATGAAATTGTTGAATGGATCCATTGTTGGCATGTTATCTGCAGGAGATAAAATGTCTGGGAGCTGAGGGGAAAACAGGAGCCCCTGAAATAGATGAGATGCCTTCAGCACATGACATACCCAAGGATTCTCCCAGACTATTTTGGACTGTGTTTGACTAGATTTTCTTTGCTTTAATTTCCCCTTTACCTCATTTTAACATTGGAACGTGACCTCCATGTTCTGTGCATGAAAAGCAGCTATCTTTCTCTGTCTCTTGCTTGATATTGCCCCCTAGCAACAATGATGTCAGACTAAATGGATGCCCTGTAGAGAAATGAGAGAATAGGCTTCTCTCTGCCAGAGTACTGCTTCCCTCACACCCAGTGAGAATCCTTACTGTGAGGTAGTTCTCTAGTCAGTGTCGAGAGTCCTTTGCTGTTTTCCAGTAAGGGAATCTAGTATTTGTGATATGCTATTTCTATTTCTATTTGTGATATGATATTTCTATTTCCAGCCTGGACCTCTCCCCTAAACGTCAAATATGAATACCCATCCGCCCACTCCACATTTCCAACTGGATGTCTAGGAGACATCATGAATACATCAAACTCCTGGTCCCCCTCGCACTCGCCCCCATATCTGTTCCACTGTGGCCTTCCTCATTTCAGTCAGGGGGCAAATGCATCTTTCCAGTTGCTTAGGCCCAAAAGCTTGAAGTCATATATGCCTCCTTTTTCTTTCATACCCCACATTCAGTGTGTCAGAAAATCGCATTGACTCGATCTTTAAAATCCTTTCCACAATCTGACTACCTCCCAGACAGCCACTGCCCCCTCCCTGCCTGAGTCCCACCTTAGTTTCCCTTTCCAGACTCTTTCAACCCAGTGGCCCGAGTCAACCCTTAAAAACATAAGTGATGGTTCCACTCCTTTGCTCAAAACTACATTTCACTTGAAGTAAAAGCTCGAGTCTTGGCAATTTCTCTGTATTTTGGGGTTGTCAATCATGGGCCAAACCTAAGCCATAGAGAATAGGGGGTTGTTACCTAAGCTACAGGGCTTGCAGCTATGTCAAATCCTCTAGTCTGGTGGAAAAGGAAAAAGAGTCCCAGGTGAGTCATGTTCTTGTTTGATGCTCACAGAAGGTGTGATCTTAAACGGGATTCCTTTGTGTTCTCCGCAATGGGAATGAAGATCATTCTACCCTATCTCATTTTAGCATTAAAAGTAGCAGTCTGTGGATTTAATGCAGCTACCCGGATGTACCTTTAGTCTTTACTAAATAGGCTTGATAAGAGTTTTGGTTGGGATTTTGGAAAATTGATCCCCATGGCTTTTTTGATAGGGAGCCTATCAAAGCAATAGGGAGCCTATCCAAGTTAGAAAGCTCACTTATATGTTTAGTAAACAGCTCAGTTTTTATTCTTATGCATATATTTGTTTTGTTGAGTTTTGTGTGTTATTAGGAGTAGCAAAAGTCCTCTCATGATGAGTGCAGGATATTTTCCTCTTTTGTAATACCATAACTTTTTCTTTCATAACATTATTAAAATGGAGGGCAGGTTCTGACCCCCTCACTGAGTGTGATTTGCGTGTTCTTTGGGACATGTACTACTTTTTGTGTGTGGTAGTGATTGATGCTTTGGCTTCCCTACTAGATTCTAAGTTCCTTGGGGCCTAGCGCATTAGCTTGACCATGAAGGAATTCCAGTTGGTATTTGTAGATTAAAGGCATGGAATGTAATATGTAACCTAGTTTAGGTGAAACGGACTTTAGACATTGCTCCCCCTGAAAATAAATGGGCTTTTTTTGAGGATAGCTTAAAATATAAAAGTGGATTTTTCTACATTCAGCTGAAAATATGTAGGCAATAAGCAGAGCAAGAAAGATTTTTAACTTTCAGAGTCTTATTTTCTGTTAACAACCGGATAGAAAAATCTAATGCAACGATTTCAATCATAAATGGCTTGTAAGAGTGGGAAGCTGGTATAAAGGAGAAAGGAAATGTATTTCTAGAAATTCAAACATTGTGGTGATGGGGAGGGAGGTACATTTCTCAGGTGCCTTCTTGGTCTTTGAAGTGGCCGTTCACTCAGGGAGATGGCCAGTCCCCTCCTGGTTCCTCCCAAGCCCCATTCTGAAGGGCTTGCGCTCTCTTGACTAGGGGATTGAGGACTTACTCACCAATGAGAAACACACCCTGATCCAAGCACTTCCTTCCCTCTTAGGTTTAAACACACACACACACCACCACCACCACTCCAATGCATAGTCTAGTGAATGGGCATTTGAGCATGGACAAAAAAAGAAAAGTGGTAAAATTATCTTTAGAAGTATGGATTATTTTCTCTTAGCAGATCATTTAAATATGTGATGTGTTTTTTGTTTTTGGTTTTTTTTTTCATTTAACATCTGTTTAAATAATTCCATTGGAATTTTACTTCCTTTGGTCTTCTCATCCCTTCTTCTAAATGTTCAGATCTGCTGGATGATTTTCTAAGGTTCCCCTATATGCAGTTCATTCTATATCCTTTATAACCTTTGTTCCCCATTTTCTTTGTAAATATGCATACAATACGGTCACTGTGTTTTTCTGTCTGTACTAGGTACCATGAGAACAAGCTGGTTATTATTCAGAACCTTATGTCAGAGTACATCTAGAGGTGCTCTATTAATACCTGTTGAGTGGATTGAGTGCTTAGCTGCGTTAGGGACTTTATTCCTTCCCTTTATCGCTGTTATGGTTATTAAAAGTTACAAGAACTTTGACCTAGAGGTTGTCTTTTCAGCTCAAAAAAATGAAGATGACAGACCCATCATTTTAATGACCACTTGAGATCTTACTAAAATGCCCATTCAGGATTATGAGCCTGAAGTCTTCTTGATGTTTTTAACCATGAGTAAAGTTTCTGCACGTGAAGCAGAAAGACTTTTAACCTGGGAATCAGACAAGAGTTTCTGATCCCAAGTCTATCATTTACTGACTCTGAGGAAGCCACTTAGGCTCTCTGAGCCATTTTCCCCTTCTAATAAGTAGAAGTGACTGTCCTGCCTGCTTGGTGGGGTGATTCTGTGGGAACCACATGAGATGAGGCGCCTGGAATGTGGTGGGAAACTGGCAGTCCTCTGTCTCCTTCTCTCCCCTTCTCCTACACTTCCTGTCAGTTCTCCCTCTTGAATATGCTCTGTCCTCTCTGTCACCTGGGCCAGCACTGCCTTAGTGTGGTGACAGGCAGTATTTTATTCTTTTTCTGGCTTATCAGTCTCCTAACACCCTGATTTTAGTTTACTTGCTCTCGGGACGTACCCAGCCTCTCTCCAGAATGTGGTTTCTTCTCTGGTAGACACTCCTCAGTCCCCTCACCATATCATTGTTTTTAGGATAAAGTCAGCTTCCTTACCATGATTTAGACAAGCCCTTCATGAAAGAATGCCTCCCTGTTTTCCTCTTCAGCTTCAGTTCCCAGTAGTGGCTCCCCCATTCTATATTCACCATCTTTGTTCCTCTTTATCTACATGTGCCAGGACCCTCTGCTTAGCAGGACTCTCTGTTTCTCCCCTGGTGCATCATCCTAACATTTAGATTAGACGAACAGGACTCCGTTCAGACGTTACCTCCTGTAGAAACCCTCCGCACTAGCCTTCCCAAGCTCGTCTTAACTTCTCTGGGCCACCTGCCACATTGTCATCCAGCAGTTTTCTTGCGCGAGGCAGTAAAGGCAGGGAACGTGTTCTTCACTGTCCTCGATGCCAAGAATCACATCACTGTTGGTGGTTGAATTAATGCATTAATACTTGAAAAATTTTAAAAATATGAGGGAAAGTTCTGGGGTATCATCTGGCTTAGTATTAGAAACAAAGTAGAAAACATTACCCTACCTATGTATAAAGTTATAAACTGTTTCACACCTGGGATTCTGTGCCTCATTCCAGATGTTCTCTGTAGATAATTTCTCAGGTGCTGAAATGCACAAAAAGTTTCAATTAAGATTATTTGCCTTGGAAGGAGAAGTAACTAGGCCAAGAAATGCTAAAATAATTTGGATTTTACCAGGGAACATCATGTTTGGGATGCAGCACCGCAGTATTCTATAAGGGTTCGTGACATGGATGATGTCAGCCACAGCTAGGTGTTCAGGATGAGGGACGTAGTGTTCATTACCTGGAATGGTGGTGCAAACTAGAAATAGTAACTCATTCAAGGAAACACGGATAAACAGTTAATGATTGATCCATAACTGATTATCAAGGTGAAACGGTCTGAGTCTTCTGGCCTTGAAGGAATCCAAATAATGGAACACTCCACCCTGCCAACTCTGATGGGCAAAATTTTGGCCCCCAGGACTTTTATCCCCCAGTGCCATGCCTGTCAACGTGTTCTACATGGCAAAGCAGGACTTTGCAGATGATGTAGTTAAGGCTACTACTCGGCAACCTTAAAGGGAGAGTAGCCTGGGTTATCCGCGTGGGTCTGATGCATCACAGGAACCTTTAAGAGCAGAGCTTTCTCCCAGCTGCTGGCAAAGGCGACGTCAGGGAGGTTCTAAGCCTGGGAAGGATTCAGTCTGTTGCCTGCTTGAAGATGAAGGGAACCACTAGGAAACCGTGAGAAGGAACTGAATTTTACCAACAACCTGAATGAGCTTGGAAGCAGATACTCCTCTACAGTCCCCAAATAGGAGGCCAGTCAACACCTTGATGTAGGCCTTGCGAAATCTTAACCAGAGGACCCAGAAGCCTTCTGGACTTTGGGCCTACAGAATGGTGAGATAATAAATGGGTATTGTTTTAAGGTGCCAAATTCATGATAATTTGTTAAAACAGCAGTAGAGAACTACTACACCAACAAAACAAAAAATGGGGCTGGGGTATGGGAACTTCTTGCTTTGGGGACCTTTCCATTAGGAAGACTTGATTTCCAGTGGACCTTAATATTGAATGGACCAAGTTTGAGAACACTAGAATTGAATGCCCTTTCTGACAGTTGTAAGGGGTCTTTATTTCTGGCTGCCTGAGAACTCTCCCTGATGTCTGGAGCATCATAGTTGATCCAAGGCATGCCCCTGAGTGTGTCTCAGACTCCTATGGCCTCTAAGGGAAAATCAAGGCTGATCGTACATTATCATATGCTGACTTTGTCCAGGAACAGTTAACAATAATAAATTAGAGAAATGAAGATTGTTTTTGGTAGTAGAATATCAAAGGCTCATTCTCAGTTTTTCCAAGTGTTGTGTAAGTAGGACATCTGAGATGTTTACTTCTTTTTAGCACTGTTTTTCTAATGTTGCCTTTGTGAGAGCCATCCTGTTGGTCAAAGGTCCCCTCAAAGCCCAATGCTTGAAATATACTTGCTTTTTGTTAATAAAAATAGAGGGGTTGGTTTGATGTCCTTTAGGAAATACTGTACTCTCACTGCAATTCTAAAAGCCTTTTATTTTAGTTGTGCAGTGCAGGATAGGCAAAAGTCTTAAGTTTGGGCTATGCTTTGCCAATGTGGTGAATTTATCTATATGAAATATTAGAGCAGTTGGCTTGGTATCAGTTGGCTTGAAATATTAGAACAGTGGTGTCTGCATAGGGTGATAATAATAGAGTCAGAAATTAACAGAGCTGATAACCCTACTTAATCACTCACCTTTGTAGGAATTAAGTGACGAGTGCCTACAGCTTTCTAGAGGAAAAATCATGAATTATACATTTATTCCTCTCAAACATGAAATAACAGGCTCATAAATAATTCTTTCAATGACTAGTCAAAGAATGAAAATTAAAAAGACAGTCTACTGACTTGATGGGCCACTGCTGCCAACAAAGTTTAAACACCTGACAGTTTTTTGTTTGTGTGTCTGCTTTGGTTGTTTTATATGTGTACCAAATTTCAGCTGTAATCCTTAATTTGGAAATGAGCTTTATTTGATCTGCACATTAATTTCATCATTCAGAGATTGTCCACATTTCCTTTTCTAAGCTAGTCTCTCTTCTGTATCTTAGCATATTTGATTTTTTTTATTTTGAAAGAAACATTTACTTAGGGGTGCCTGGGTGGCTCAGTCTGTTAAGCGTCCGACTCTTGGTTTTGGCTCAGGTCATGATCTCAGGGTCGTGAGATCGAGCCCCGCATTGGGCTCCTCGCTCAGTGTGGAGTCTCCTTGAGTTTCTCTCTCCCTCTTCCTCTGCTCCTACTCTGTGCACGTGCACACGGACATACTGTCTCTCTCTAAAATAAATCTTAAAACAACAACAGCAAAGAAACATTTACTTAGTATGAGAGCAAATCCACTTCACAGTAGTGTTTGAAGACCAGGCTGGCTACTAAATTATAACACCGCACTTCCTTTCTTCCTTGGTCCTAAAACCTGGCACAATTATTAACCCGGATCTGCTTTGATTTTTTTTTTTTTTCTTCTAAATATGTTCACCTCTTCTTCCTGAATGGAAACCTTGGAAACCTTTAGCTCTTTCTCTCCATTCTACCATTCTCCCTTCTCTCTTTTTAAAAAAAAACAAAAGATTTTATTTATTTATTTGACAGAGAGAGAGACAGCGAGAGAGGGGACACAAGCAGGGGGAGTGGGAAAGAGAGAAGCAGGCTTCCCGCCGAGCAGGGAGCCTGATGGGGGGCTCGATCCCAGGACCCTGAGATCATGACCTGAGCCGAAGGCAGTTCCTTAACCAACTGAGCCACTCAGGCGCCCCTCCCTTAATTCTTTCTTACTCCAGCTATTCCTGGAGTGTTAGGAATATATTCTAAAAAAGTAAATAGCAGAAACAAAATCTTGATATTTTAGGCTTATCATATAGTCATGTGAAATAATATTGACTTATGAAGCCTTATAATCATGCCAGATAACTTGCTTTCTCCCCATAATCCTCTCATCTGAGTCTTAGATATACAATTTACCTGTTCCCAGTAAATGACAAAATGTGAATCGGAAAATGGCCCATGGATCCTCTGGGAGGAATTACAGGAGGAATAAATAAGAAGCAGGGTCTGACATCTCATTCACAGGTTCTTGTTTGGGGCTTTCTAATCCCTGATGACTTGGGCTTTACCAGTAGAACTATGCGGCCATCTCACTTAACTTCCCTGCGTCTCTGCTCTTTCCTTGCTAAACTGCAGTTGGTAATTCCCTCACTGATAAGATTTTCATGAACTTTAAATGGGCTAATACACGGAAAGCTGGCCTGGAACCTTGGCTCGTGACCCAGTAACTGTTAACTGATGTTTTTCTTTCTGTCCTGTGTATGTTAAATGCTCACAGCCTCTGCACTTCTAACTGGTATTTGTCAGACTGTCAGGCCAAACAGGATCTTTTCACTTTGGGTTTTCAGTTTCCTAAGTGGATTGGTAAGGGTCCTGGTATATACCCACTTCTTTTCTACTTTTCATATGTAAATGCCCTCCGCAAATGTCTGGACACTGGTAATCCTGCTGCACTCTGACTTGCCATTTAACGTGAGCTATAAATTCAGCGGCTCCTTACGGATGTAAATGAGGGGATTTGTTTTCATGGTGTGACAAGCCTTAGAAGCCTCATAAACTCTTTTGTCACTTCAGATTTTAAAAAGAATTTTTTTTTCACTCCCTCCTTCCCAGCTTGAGAGTCTCACACTGCTGTTTGTTGAGTACAGTTGGAATGATCATCAAAATGTATGGTTTTTGGTGTTTCACGGTGTTTTTTTCCTCTGAACTTAACTAAAGTTTCCAAAATATGTAACTATGAAAGAAATCCTTATCTGTACAAAATCCAGTACAGCCTCACAGAGCTGGTCTTGACCTCCTCCGTCAATAGGATAAAGAGGAGGAGACAGAGGAGGGGAGACAGATTTGTGTACTGCTTATGCAGCTGGCTCAATTTGCTTTTCCTGTTTAAACATGGCAAAGCAAAGACAAGCTAAAGTTACATACATGACAGGGTATATTACCTTTTAAAGCGGATCTTTAAGTGCAAAGAGGCAGGATAAATGCTAGGGGAGTTTCAAAAAAAAAGGTATCAAGAATGACAGACTTCTTATGGATTCTGTCAAGATGGATTTTAGTCAACTTGAGACCTCATATCAGGTTATTTTAAAATTCATTAGGATTACAGATAAAAAGAAAGAAAAGAAGATATTTGAATACAAAAGTAGACTCTTTAGAAAGTAGTGACACAGAGAAAGTTAAATTTCAAAACTGATGGGACGTAGCCAAAACTGCATGCAGAGGAAAATGAGTAAACCTAACATGTTTTTATTTTTAAACAAAAAAGAATAAAAATCAAGCTCTTGACTTGAGGAAAAGTATAAAGGAACATAGTGATTGAAAAGCCTTATAATAAAAATGGGAGAAAAATGGCAAGCCCACTGGAATGAGTTTCATGTGTCGTAGGTGTTCTGGGTAAAAAAGACAGCAGGGAGGTGTCCTATACAAGAAGTAAGAGAAATGAGAGCTGTATATGGCAAAATATATCTTAACATTACGACTTGGGAACCCAAGAGCACATTTTAAAATTTATTTTTAATCTTGGGATCATTTTGGCCAAATATTTTCAAATATTTATTTTTTCTAAAAGACTTCCTTATAAGATCCCTAAAACATTTCTCCAGCACTTAAGTTGTCCTTAGAACTCCCTGGCATGCATCAGCCCAGCTAACCTCTGTTTTGTTTTGCAACAAAAGTAGATCCATGGTTTTATATCTTCTAGCTTTGGGCGCATCATATAGTGAGTATGTAGGACTGAATCCTTGCTGCTTCTGACAAGCCCGAAGCATTCTCTCCTTTATCTATCTGTATCACATTATGTTGTGCCCAAAATGGAAGTGAGAGCTCAACTCGTGCCCTTCTATCATTTCAGATGTGAAACACCCAAGGCCCGGAAACATTGAGGTTCCAGGTCTCACATAGAGGGTGAGAACTAGAAATTGCTTTCCTGGGCTAAAGACCACTGTCTTCAGCATAGTCTGGGGACAGCCCAGTTGCTATATACACCGACCCTTTCAAGAGCCTTTCAAGCAGTTTTCTTTTCTCTTTAGCTTTTATTACATGAAGTTTGGCAAGCAGGGCTTCATCATTCAGATGATTTTCAGGAAGACTCTCTTTTTAGTTTACTTCTGATATTTAGGAATGGCCCTGGGATAATTTTTATGATATCCTTCAATATCTTAAAGCTCTGTTTTTACTGGAGTGCCCATTTACTATGGGAAGAAAACCGTTAAATCACTGTACTAGTCTTTCCTTTTTGGAAGACTTTTTGGCAGTATCTGCTAAAGCTGAATATACTCATTCCCTCTAAACCAGCAACTTCCCCTTCTAGGAATATGCTCAACATCAAGGTATAAATGTGTTCACCAGATGACATCTATGAGGATGTCCAAAGCTACGCTACTCATAAAAGCCCCAAACTAGAAAAAAGCCAAATGGGCATTAATCCTGCAATGGATAAGTGTTCTCTTCACCATACAGCAGTAAGAATAAACCAACTACTGCCACGTGCATCCCATGGATGAATCTCACAAACATAACGTGGAGTAAAATAAGCCAAACACAGAAAGTATGGTTCTAATCATATAAAATTCAAAACCAGGCAAAACTAACCTCTGGAACCGTGTCAGGGTAGCGATCATCTTCGGGGATGGCGGTAGTGACCATGGAGGCCATGAACAGAGCTCTGGGAGCTGATCATCATCTGCATCTTGATCTGGGTACTGGTAACGTGGGCACTCACGTGGTGACACACATATTTTGCGTACTTTTCTGTGCCTAATAAAAAGTTTGCTTAAAGTCCAGGCTTAATTTGAGCATTTAGTTCTCCTGCTTTGTTTGAATCTGTGTTGGGCTCAGCTGTCTGTCTGCTTTGCTAAGTGCTCATTCCTGCCTTAGGTATTCCCAGAGGTCCTCTTACACGGTGAGTAAGTAGGAGGAAGCCTCCAGGATCGCAAACCTGGTTTGAATTCTTGCCCCACCACTTGGCATACTTAATGGCTTTTGGAAATTACTTAGCTTCTTACTGAGCCACCATTTCCTCAACTTGAAACATGGGGAAAATACAAGCTCCAACACCCTACGGCTGTGATGTGAGTTACATGAGATATTGTGCATGAAATGCTCAGCTCAGAGGAAGCACCATTTGCTTCTAGCTATTATTTTTCTTTTGTTTCCCTAAAGACTGTACTGTGCTTTTAACATAGGGAGCAGTCTTGCCATTTGGCATCAGGCTGGACCTACAGCAGAGACACAGGTTTGGGCTTTCCATTCTTAAGTCCTTGGAGATTTCACACTCTCAATTACTTCATAGTCTTGATTCCAAATCGGTTAACCAATCAAGAATTCCTCTCTCAGTCTACTGTCTTCTATTCCTGGAGTTACTTGCTTCAGCTTTTTTATCTTAAAAAATTCTCTTTAATCTACTGTTCCCCCTCACCTTAATTTTGTCTTGATAAGTAGGAAAAAAAATGCTGGGTGAGCTGTAAGACTTGATGGGTGGATTTTCTTTAATGGCCTTGATGGGTACATTCTGCGCAAATGAGTGCCTCTTCTCAGGAATGTTCGGAACTTGAATCCAGCCATTGTTAGTTGGTAGAAAGATGATGTCTGCCAGTGTTGTACAGAGAGGTCATGAAAGGGTGCAGGGGTGGGGGGATGTGGAGAGATGGAGGCCCTTTCTTTTTTCAATTAATGAAACTCATTAATTCAGAAAATAATTCCCAGCCTTTCTGCCTGAAGATTATTGTCATTCATTAACCCAGATAGTTGAATCCTGTTTCATAGTGTGAATCTAAAAAAGGCTCTGCAGTGGCTTGGGGACTCAGAAACAAATTAAGAGATCTTGAAGAAAAACCAAACATTTTTGGAAAAGGAAATTATTTAACTTATCTATATAAGTTAAATATATAATGATATAAACTTATTTCAGTTAAATATATAATTATATAAACTTATTTCAGTTTTTGAAATTACCTGACCTCACATATCCTTCAGTGCTTGCATATTTTTCTATCTTGACAGCAAAATTTAGTAATCAATCAAGTGGTCTACATCTGATCTTCCTGCTCACCCACCTCCTCTTCGCTTTTTCATCCATCAGAATCTGGATTTCTGGTCCTCTGCTGCACTGTGCGTTCTCCTCAGGGATACTAAAGTTTCCATGTTGCCGGATGCAACGCCCAGGGTTCTCTCTTTGCCTTATTAGCATTTTCTGTGAAGTTACCTACTACGTTTTCCCTCCTCAAAAGGATTTCCTTTCTTAATTTCAAGAAACTACTTCTGCCACTTCTGGCTCCTGCAGGGGATCCCCCTCCTCTTTTTCTAAGGAAGAACCACAGGGTTCAATCTTGTGTTCTCTTGTATGCCTGCCTTCTTTCCCTAAGTGCTCTCAGTCAATGGCTTTGAGTACCTTCTGTATGCTCATTTCCAAGTTGTTTTTAATCTCCAGTCCTGGCCTCTCTTCTGAGCTTCATGCATCTGCCCATGTGAGATTTCCGCTTGTGTGTCTAATAGACCGCTCCCATGTAGGATGTCTGGGTTCCTTTCCCCTCCAGCCATTCCTCCTCCCGGGTTTCCCTTCTCTGCAAATGGCATCACCGGCCTCCACCCACGCACCTTAGGGGGGAAGAGTGGAGTTCTCTCTGATCCCTGCCTTTCTCTCCATCCCACATCTATCTAATCTTTCTGTTCCACCTCCAAAATCTATTTTGAATCCACCCATTTCTCTTTTTTCAACACTAGTTCAGGCTGCCATCATTTCTTGCACAGTTCATAACAATAACTTCCTAATTTTACTTGCCCATACCCAGTCCGTTCTCCACACGGTGGTCAAAGAGATCTGATTAAAGTTTGTGTATGTGCTGCAAAAAGTTGAACTCAAGGTGGAAATGGCCAACTTTTCACTTAGGCTCTGTCATAGACACACGTGCCTCTGAATGTTGTTTTGTTTGTTTTTTAAGATAGAACATTTCAGCAATATAAATGTGAAGAGAAGCATTGCTGATCAACCCTATCTGATTTCCTGAAATGGAGGGAATAGGAAATACTGCTAATGTATTCTGGATCTTTCTCCAGCGAGCTGGCTAGAAAACACTAGCCGTGTGTGGAGGAGTGTCCTTTCTGAAGTACAAGGAAAACCTACCAGAGAACAACCTGCAGACACCATGCTTGTTTTCAAGCATGAATTTGCTTGAAATTGCTTACAGAATTTTCGCACGCTCCCCTGCTGTTGGGGGTCTATGTATCATGGACAATAGGAACGACATCTTATACAAATGTCATATTAGTCTTGCCAAATTAAATTATTCATGTATTGAGATGGGAGCGAATTACTTTCTCCATCCAAGATGATGGCTCTCTGATTTTTTAAAAAAAAACTGGATAGGAACATTAATATTTCATGCTTTTATTATAATATCTGGGTGTTTATGAAGAAATAAATATTTGCAAGTAATGAGATACATAGAAATTCCCATTTAATTGCCATTGTTTCTTGATAAAAGTTGAAGGTCTTCACTTTATTAAAAGAAAAATTGAATAGCAGAAGAGAATTTCTTTTGAAGATTTGCTTTCTATTAAATTAGTACCACAGATTATACTGTGAAAAAATACTATTGAAGATATTACCAAATACATGGTAAAACATTTTTATTCTGCCTCATTCAGAGAAGGTTTATTTGTACAGTGCTGCTCAGAAAAGTTATATTTTCTTAATAGATGCTTACCTGTAGAGTGTTTAATTCTTCAGTGGCATTCTGTTTTTAATTTTATTTTTTCATTTTTTACAGTGTTTGTATTTGGATTTTTATTTTTAAATTTTTTATCTAAATTCAATTTCTTCAGTGGCATTTTAGAAGTGTAAGTATTGAAGTTACTATGTCATTGCTTAGATTATGCATGGTCTTCTCCATAAGAACTCATACATAGTGGAGAATTAAGGCCAAACTTCTATTATTTTTTTTCCAATTTTAAGTACACAAGGTAGTTGGAAAAGTGATTTCATTGAATTTGCTCTTTTAATTTGTAAAGTCAGATTGTAACAACCCATGGAGTATTCTGGTTTCCTGAAAAGCACTGCTATGAATCTTAACACCCTCACCTCTATCGCCATTATTTTTCTTATATGACATAGAATTTGAGCAGGTCTTAAAAAAAAAACCACAAAAACCTATAGTTTCCTTTTTTTTTTTTTTAATGTTCTCATGAAAGGGAGCCCATAGGAAGAAACCAATCTTGGACTGTGTTGAGTTTTTCTACTCAGCAGGTGACTGTGTTGAATACTACTTGGTGAGTTCTTGGGACCACCAATGCAATCAGAGTGAAAGAATTCTCCGTCTCAGCTTCTGATTCAGGGAGTTCTGGTGTAAATAAATATTCTTCTGGATTTGAATCAAAATTGAGATAAGAGACTACAAAACCCAGATTGATTTTGGACTATATTAGTGATTGTTCTTCCTGAAGAACTTGGCTAGAAATCCTGCAGCTGGTTCTGTCATTGGCTCACCCAACTCCCATCTCACACCTGCCTGGCCTACTTCTTCTCAGATCAGCGTAGCTAAGCGAATGCCTTTACTCCCAGACTCCCTTGCAGCTAGACTGGTATGTGACCAAGGCTCTGTCAACCAGTATTGAATTTGGTTGCAGTATGAAAATTAGGCAGTAGCTTCATAAGTTGTTTGCATCTACTTGTAAGCCTCGCTGCACTAGCCTCTTGCTCTTTTGACATTGACTTCTGTGGACACTTAGCATCCAGACTTGCACGTCATCAGTGATGAGAGCAGGTAGCAGCAACAGCAGTGTTTCACTGTGACAGTCTTGGCAGTGTGGCATGTCAGCGTGTCCTCTGGCCCTGCTGGAGATTCTGAAAGCTCCTTAATATCTCTTAATAAATCCTTTTTGCTTCATATAATGAGTAGATTCTGTTGTTTCCATATAACTGTTCTGACATTCCCTTCATAGCCACTTAACAAGGGGCTGGCTGTCTTGTTTCAATTATCTGATTTTCTTTCCCTAAATACTGATAGTGGTTAGATGTTCTTGTGTGTTCTTTATCAGAATTTATGCAATACTTCAGTTGTATATAACTAAGATTGGGGGAAAGTCAGCATTTTAAAAATAAATACAGAGAATATATTATTTTTCAGTTATGGGCTGTTATCATGACCATATCGTTTATGGTTTGTGATCGTTTATGCAAATCCCACTCTTAGAAGAAAATCAGTTTGTCTAAGTAAAAAATAATCAAAAACTAAAATATTCACTCAAAATTGCCCAACATCATGAAATCGAAAGAGAAACTGGTAAGGCTAGAGGCTAACCCAAGGCAGTGGGTGGGCGCATCCAACCCCTGGACTGTTGGTGCCCTAGCTGGAATATAAAGCATTTAAGAGAGGCAGGAAGTGTTAGGACACAGCCAAAGGTTAGGCATGGGAGAAATCGTTAACATAAGGAGGACAGACTATTTACCCCCATTCCTTCTTTCATCAACATTATTTCACTTTGGATTTATAGAATTTTCCTAACTTTTTTTTTTAAGATTTTATTTATTTATTTGACAGACAGAGACAGCGAGAGAGGGAACACAAGCAGGGGGGAATGGGAGAGGGAGAAGCAGGCTTCCCGTGGAGCAGGGAGCCTGATGTAGGGCTCGATCCCAGGACCCTGGGATCATGACCTGAGCCGAAGGCAGACGCTTAATGACTGAGCCACCCAGGTGCCCCTAGAATTTGCCTAACTTTTCAATTCAGTTTTCCTTTGCCTCTACAATTCTTCTAAAACACAGACCACTATCTTGTATAAAAACTCCTGATGTTTAACCATAACTAACTGACTGAGGTCTAACCTCTTTGACTTGACAGGGAAGGTTCCTCACAACTGGCCCTGATTTACTTTTCTAGCCGTATTTCCCACTTCCACCCCTACGAACCCCACTTGGTCATCCCAGTGGGCTAGCAGATTGTCTCAGGCAGGTTCAGCCGCAGACAACAGTGTAAGCAGAAGGGGATTTAACATAGGTGGGTGGTACTTACACAATCATTGGAAAAGCCTAGGGAACAAGTCCAAGCTGTTCAGTAATGACTCCCAAGATACCATTTCACAACTGCCTTACCAAGGCCTGAACTGGTAGGGATTGAACACTGAGACTGAATTATCACTCCTACTGAGTTGCTTCAACAATCAGACTTACCCGCAGAAATCGCCAAAGCATCAGGAGTGTGGACTCAGGTCCTCCGTCAGATTCGCCAGGTGTACAGTTCTGCAAACCAGGTGTAAGGCAGATTGGGAAATGTGGTTTTCAGCTTGTAGACATTCACATGCAGTGCACCCTACAAGGTGGTTTGGGGCTATGAAGGCAATTACAGCATCCGTTATACATGTAACTCAGTATTCCCAACACTGACAGCTCGCCCTCTTCACTGTGCCTTTGCTCTTGCTCTTTTGTTTAGTTGGCATGTGTTTCATATCCTTCTCCATCTAGCAAATTCTTACTCGTCCATCACCTGCACAGTCATGTTTTCTCTGATATTATTTCCTTCTAGTTCCCATTAGAGGGCACCCTCTATTTAAAAATGTGTCTTACTACCATTTGATTGTATCAGTCTTCCATCCAATGGAATTCCTAACAGACAAGGAATAGGTTGCCTATTCATTCATTTTGCTCTTCAATCAGCAGACTTACTGCCATCTCCAAAGCCAACGAAGGAGATAGATGAGTTCAATTACGGAGGGATAAGCGACAGAGGAACGGATAATGACTCTTCTAGGGAGAAGACCTGGGAGACAAAATGGTCAAGGAGGACTTTGTAAGAGAAGGTTGTCTTCATCTTTGTGTCTTCAGTGCCTCGTGTCGTGCTTGGTGGGTAGTGTCCTTAATGAACAAGTCAAAGCTGGAATTGAATGAAATGACTTGTTTGAAATGTACTTTCATGTCTTACTAAAAGCTGTCTACCAATACTGTGATGCTTTAACATTAATTATTTTCTAATACCATAGAATAAAGCTAAATTCTCTGGAGCTCATTTTGCTTAAACTTTTCCTCGTGTAATTTATTCCTTTAATAATAATCGCATGCCTACTGTGTATCAGATCTGGTGGTCAGCCCCTAGGCCCTGTGGATCCAGAGAGCCATGGCCTCTGTTCTGTGGTCCAGATCATATGTCTAGTGGGAGATAGACTCACCAAACAAACAACTATACCAAAGCAACAAGTAGTAGTGCTGTAAGGAAAGTATGGGTCTTGATGAGATGAATAATAGGCAGTGTCAACAGAGTCAGGGGTTCAGGAAAGGTTTGCTTTCCTGAAGAAATTGTCAGTTAATCTGAGACCCAAAGGATGATGGGAAGAGAGCGGGTTAAAGGTAATTCACTGGTCCTCTGGCTCCCATTTTTCCCTAGCAACAAAAGAGTTTTTCCTTTAACTCGTCTCCCTGTCCTCCAGCTCCAGTAGTCATTTGGTTGCCAGTATACTTGGTATTCAGGAAAATAAATTCCAATTTCAACACACAGGGAAGCTTTTCAAGAAATAACTTACATTTGTGATGGGAAAGTAGTCATCATCCGTGTGGGAATTTTTATTTCATTATTTGTGAGCTATTTCCTAAAGGAAGTTTTCACAGAGGTTAGACTGTTGTGGCATTATAGGACAGATGCTTTTAAATTCTCCCAGCTCTTTCCCTCCTTCACCCATTCATAAAGATGGGTGATTATCACCCTTCTTTGAATGTTCCCATGAATGTTATGTGTTGTCATGTTGTATCAAATTGGGGAGTAGCTAACTTTGCAAAGCGAGTACTTGGATTTCGCTCTGGCCCTGCAAAAATATCAGAGGAGGGATTTGCCGTGTGTGGAATACACAAAGCATTAAGTCAGACAATTTCAAAAATTAACCTAAGAATGGATCACTGATGCTAGAGAATGAATAGATTTAGATTAAGTACATTTTATTAGGAGAGTAAGAAGAAAAATAAATGTGTATGGAGAATGGAGGCCACTTTAGGGAAACCCCACCCAGACAGGGGAATTAGCCAGTCGTCCTTTGATCAGTGTGGGAATCTCCTGAAACCCTTCTCTTGTCATTTGCATCAACCTGAGAAGAATTTGCAGGCTCTGCCCCAAGACTCCCAAATGATCCCCTTTACCACTGTGATGTTTTTAGGGCATTCTACACATTTTAGTTCTCTCTGAATGAAGCATTCACGTTGCCATTCAACATGTCTAGTTTGGGGTGCATTCTAAGTCAAATTATACAAGAAGCTATTTGTGGCATTCAGCAGCTGCAGAAAGAAGAGGCTGTTTGGGGGGTGGGGCAAGGGAGAGTGGTGGTGTTAAACACAATATTAAGTGAAGCTGGAAAGTTCAGAGTATAGAGTCATCCTTGTTGATGGGCAGTTGTGATTGTATTGACAAGAGGAAGACGGAGGTTACTGAGTGACGAAGTGAATTTTATCCTATTTCAACATGGGACGCCCTGCTGGCATGAGCCCTCCATAGATGCTCTGGGGTTTATTTTGATAATGAATGTGATATATCCTCCGGAGTCTGTGGCCGAGTCCTCTATCCAGTGGGGTGCAGCTGGTGAGTATTTCTCTTCAGAAAGCAGTTATAATAAAATAATTCCATTGCATCCCATTGTGCATAAACATTGAGACAAGTGGAGAACAGTGCAGGTGCGTTAGGACTGTCTTCGAGAGCCGAAATGCTTACTTGATTAAATATGGTTCGCTAGTGAAAATTGACTGTGGCCGCTCAGTTTGAACATGTTTTATCATGTAATGATTCATATGGACTGCTACGCCCAAAGAGATGGGCGTTTCAGATAAGGGGATGAAACTGAGTTAAGCCGCGTCTGCTGGGAGTTGTTGTACAATGTGACGGAGGTTTGGGGAAGTTATTTGGCCTTGTAAGAACCCCCCCTGCATTATTTTCTCCCCAGATATCTTACGTTTCTTTTTATTCTGGTTCAGGAAAACATTGATTGCGTGTCTTTTTATTGTCGGTCAGATTCCTCTAGTGCTTTCTACTCCCTTCCGCCTTTCTTCCTTAGTGGAAAAAAGCAATAAATGAATGAATGAATGAATGATAAATACAGTGTACAAAACTACAAACTCTCTGCACCTGTCTTTACAGTTCCAAAGCTTCCTGCTTTTGACTGCTTGTTGAAACTATTGTTGGGGTGCATGAGAAAGACGGCTAATCTTAATCCCTCCTATTATGATTTTATTTGCTACGATGTGAAGAATCCCATGGTTTTTTTCTGCTGTTTTGAACCCTGATGATACCGAGGGGGAGGAGCTAAGCATATCGTTTTAACAAAGTCAGTGGCCAGCCATTACCTAGCATCAGCATTCTTGTTTTGATTGCCATGTGATTTTTCTCCAATTCTGTGTGGGCCTAATTATGTGGGCTCTGCAATCAACACGCCCCCCCTTCCTCCCAGCTGTGCCCTAATTGTGTTGCCCTCTGGTACCCGGGGCATGCCAGCAAGCTTGGAGGTAATTCTGTGGTGTCAGGTCAGAAACCTGCACCGTGAACTCCTTGCTTTAGAAATGTTAGGTTACTAGAATTTAGAGATACTGAACATATGTCCCCCCTGCAATAATTGATGTTTTTACTCTTGTCCCTTACTCTCATTTGTGTTTCCTTATTAAAATTATCCTTATCTCTCACAATTGACAAGAAAAATCAGTGAAAGAATATGAAACGTTGAGCTTAGAGGAAGGTTTATTTGTGTCAAAAGTCTATGCTTGACTTTAATGAAAGTTCTGTACTCCCTGGACTCATTCTGAATATCATTTTATGCCTGGCTGACCTTGCTTTGCTCCCGCTGTGACACCTCCAGCAGCATAATTACAGATCCTTCACAGCCCTCATGCTAAATACGGAGCTAGTTTCTCCGTTTGAAGAATTCTGCTGTCTATCCAATAGTTTAGGACACTGTAATGTGTTTTTTTTTAAACCAACCCTAATGAGATAAATGTTATCCTTGCCTAGGTCAACCTTCACCATTGCTAAAAAACCAAATACAGTTAGACATTTAGTGTTGCTGTCAGTTCTTCAGCAAACCAGAGCGGTCTATCTTAATTTGTCTAATTATCATTTTGCATGTGAACCAGCTGGCCTCTTAACAAAAGCAGTTGGTCACACCAGTTTATTAATTGTAGCGCTCATCTTAACCATATGTGAAATAATATAAGAAATCACAGGAAGTAGAGAAAAGAAAAATGGAACAGTTTGTGAGATTGTTCCGCTGCTGACAAAATAATGAGTCCAAATGATTCTTTTCTCTGAATCTTTATATATACTGATCATTAACTGTAATTAATTTAAGCAGTGAGAAATACGATTTTCCTTCCATCATTTTAAATAACATATTTTTTGTGTTTGTGGACAATCTGGCTTCAGAATCCTTTTCTCTCTAAATGAAAACACTCGTTTGGATTTCTTTTTTGCAAGATTGTATGTTTTGCTTGGAAGTTGATGTGGACCTCTTTTTTCTTAGCCATTTTTCATTTAAATGTAGCTGTCCCCTGATAGATTCAGAAAATGTTTTACATCATTCACAGGTGCTTCCTTAATCTGCGCTTGGTTGCAGATGCTAGGTAGTTTATGAAAATTCACAAGAGATTATAGAGTGTGGGTCTTCCTTCGGTGGAAGAAGATGCGAACATTCTTTTGAGACCTGTTAAATCAGAGGCATTTCTCCCAAGCTCTTCTGTCAAGAGAGTAAGTAGCAGGAATCAAACTATGTGAATGTTTCACTGGCTACCACATCCCCCTGCAGGTGGCGACCTTCTACTTTATTTCATCAGCCGCCCCCCCCCAACCCCACCCCACACAGAGTCTTCATTAGGATGTCCCCTTTGTCCAATTTTAAAAGTACAAGAGAGCCCAGAGTATAAAGCACTTTAGCTAATCACATGACTCTTAAATTAGATCTCTCAGATCATCACATTATACTTCGGCTTTTCAATCTACAGTGAGATTTTTTTTCTTTCTTTCTTCCCTGAAGATTTTAAAAGAGAGGTTGAAATTGATTTTTTTTTTTCAAATTTGAGGTTCATTTCCCTTTAAGTTATTTTTATTATAAAAGGATGTAATTATGGTAAATTTAAGTAGCACAGAAAATTAGTCTCTTCTCTAAGATGTGATAGACCCCTAATATGCATTCTGTGTTTTGAATGATTGAATTAGGAAAGGTAAAGTGAGTTAAGTTTAGAATTGAACTAATTGATATGTAGCTCTACTCATATACATTATTTCTATCCTGAATGAGCTTTTATATTCCTAATACAGGCTGAGTAGAATGAATTAGATGAATCAGTACTAACGTGGGTGGATGGATTAGAGCTATACAACATGTCATGAAGAATAATTGGTACAAGCATAAGAGGCTTACAGTTAATGAAATTATTCATTCTCTTTCTGTGAGACAGACGTAGTTCACTTTTGAGGAAGTTCTCCTTGAAGTAATATGGCCTATATTTTTTTGAAATAAAGAGTTACTAAAGCTCTGTCAAGGAATGCCTCCTAAGGTTAACATTTGAAAAACAAACAGGGGCGTGCCAAGTCGGGCTAAGTCAGGGATCAAGCATCCCCGGGGAAGAATGACAAGCGCGGAGGCACAGAGGCAGAAATGAGTGTGGCCGTTAGCAGCCCTGCCCCACCAGCCTTTTCCCAGTGAAAGCAGAGGCAGATGGGAGCGTGGATGCTGGATAGCTCCGTGATGTGCTTCAGGTCCCTTATTTTGTAAAATAAAAAAGAGTGGATGGGATGCTCTTTGGGACCGTCTTCAGCTCTGTCTAGGAAAATAGGAAATCTCCCCTTTTCAACTTGCCCTTGCCATATCACTGCTCACCGTGACTTCCAGCCTCACAGCCCCTTCCCTTCACAGAGCCCTCCACCGTCAGCCCCACCTCATGCCCGTCATCTCGGGCCAGTCTCCAGATTGCCCTGTGCCCTGAATTAGAGGGGCATTGCATCCTTCCAGCCCTGCAGGCAGGACTGAATTTTCATGCTGTGTCAGCAGGGCTCCCTTTGTGCTTTGGACTTTTGATTGGGGTTTCTTTTTTTCATAGCATGTTTTCTGTCTGCCTCGCCTTTCGTTTGTTCAACATTTGTCACATGAATATTGTGGCTTTACTAAACTAGTCACAATGATAGCAGACGTTTTGAAATTGACCGAGCAGATGGTAGCAGTGGTTTTAGACTAAATTATTAACTAGGATCCACAGCAGAAGCCTTTAGCTTCAACACACGCAGAGTAAAGGGTGTTTCTAGCATCAGAATTAACTGGTCAAGTGGATGCCAGATCAGGTTCCCTCTAAAGAACTGATACATTATCATCTCCTCAGGTTTCCCCTTCTACACCAGCCACCTCCCCTCACCAGATATTGATGGAGAGATTTCCATCCGCCTTGTTTTCAATATGCCATATGATTCATCATTAAAGATTAATTCAGAAGCAGGAGGAAGAAAAGATCATTGTACCACTGAAGTTCTAGAACACTGGGGATTTTTAACATACCTTTATGAAATAACATAACTCAAGGGACAATTAATATAATTCTTCATGAGCGTCTGTCATCAGACACATGTTTTTATTCCGGGACAGTATTTCTACAGTGTTACCTTGTAGACTGTGTGTGTGTGTGTGTGTGTGTGTGTGTGTGCTTAACCTCCTTATGAACTGTAGAAAGCCCAAGATCAAAATCACACCCGGGGTATAACTGAAATTTCCCCACTTGTCTGTAAAAGGCCTTTCTTTATAACTGGTTTATCTAAAACTAGCCTCCTATCCAGGATATGCATCTGATTGTGATGGTCCTCAAATCTCCTTTAATTTGGCACATTTCTTTATTATTATTATTATTATTATTATTATTATTATTTGACTTACCAGAGAGGCCAGACCAGCAAAATGTTCCACTTTTAGTTTGATGGTTTTCATTTTTTCCTCTAGCTCTTGTATTCCATGTAAACTGGAAAAATTTAACTTGTCAACAGTGTTTAACTTGATTTTACCATAGGTGATGCTTATCCTTGGTATTTCATCACATCAGGGGCCACATGATAATTGCTTGTCCCATTAGGGTCTCCTGGATTAGGAAGATGGCAAGCTGGTCCTTCCACTGTGCAGTTGCTCTGATATTCCTCTTATATGGCAGCTCTGCAGTAATGGAACCTAAAATTGACAAGTGAATCAAAGAAGTTTTGAATGTGTGAGGTCTTAGACTGTTGAGAGAGGAATAGTAGAAATTTGGAGGGAAAATGCCTGATGGGAAAAAATAAGAGATCCTTTAGTCACATGTAACCAACTCACCTTTTTGGGTTGATTCTATTCAGTTAAATGCCTAACAGCCAGAACCTGTAGTCAATTCAATTTGTCTTGAGTAATATAAAGTATATTGTTTCATCCTTATGTTAAATCCTTATGGCTGTTTTTTTTTATATCATAAATTACAGTTGTATCAACAAATGAATTATACTGTAGATTTTTTTTTTTTTTAAGATTTTATTTATGTATTTGAGAGAGAGAATGAGATAGAGCATGAGAGGGTCGGAGGGAGAAGCAGACTCCCTGCCGAGCAGGGAGCCCAATGTGGGACTCGATCCCGGGACTCCAGGATCATGACCTGAGCCGAAGGCAGTCACTTAACCAACTGAGCCACCCAGGCGCCCTATACTGTAGATTTTTTAAAAGTCCTTTACTCGTGAAATTTTCTCTCCCTGAAATTCAACTTTATCTCTGGGAATCCTGAATTTTATCTGACAGCCCTATTTTTTAAAGGTACTGTCTTATTTACACATTTATTGATTATATCAGTTCATCTGCCTGTGTTACTTGCTTTGCAGCTTCAATAATGATTGTTATTTTGATAGATAAAAATTACAAACCATATATAATTGCCCTCAATGTGAAAGTGTTTATAGAAACATGAGACACAATTCTTATCTCCAAAAGTTAAAGTTGTGGGAAGACTTTGATTCTTAAACAGGAAGATAGGGACTAAGCTATCTCTAAGTTTATTACTAAAGCATTATTATGAATGTTTAAGTAGATTATGTTGCTTGTTAATTTTTAAATATATATATATTTTAAGATTTTATTTATTTATTTATTTGACAGAGAGAGAGATTGAGTACAGGCAGGGGGGAGCGGCAGACAGAGGGAGAGGGAGAAGCAGGACCCTGGGATGTGGGAGTCCTCAGGACTCTGAGATCGTGGCCTGAGCCAAAGGCAGCCGCTTAACTGGCTGAGCCACCCAGGTGCCCCTAAATATTTCTAAAATCTCTTACTATTAAGTGTACACTTTATTTTATGGGCCCAGGGGCCTTCTATTGGATACTTTTTGCTATGATATTTTCCAGTGCCTCCAGTCTAAGAAGTACAAGAATGCTTGGGTGTGTCTCTGGATTTAAAAATTGTATTTCAAGTATTCCAGCCATGTGTAAAGATAATGAGGACACCTAAATTAACTTAGTCACGTACAATCTTTTATTTCAGATGTTAAGCTTGATTTTTAAAAATAGCCTAAAACAAATCAACAGTCAGTAAAAGTCCTGTTTATAGATAAGGCTGGGCTGAGAACTTTCATATTTTGAAGAGGTAAAATTCCTTTGGGGAGAAGAACTTAAAATTATCTTTTGGTACATGGCCCTTACCAGAGTTCCATTATATCTGATTTTTCTTTCCCTTCCCTCTTACAACTTAGACCACAGTGATCTTTACTGATTATATATACCATTTTCAGTTGATCAAGGATTCAAATTTTGTGTGATTCAAAATGTGTATATTATATGGCATCATATCTGCATATAACTCTTGTGGACAGTCTTTGAAAATGTTCCTTTTTAGTAAATACTGTTTAACAGAGTCTGTGAAAGGTTTTTGGATTCAACATAAAGACTTTTAATGCCCCAGCCACCCCGAATGCACAGAGGAGGGCCTGAAGTTTTGTCTAGGTGGAGATGGAGCCGTGGGGGAAGGATTCGAGGGGCTAGAAGCCTTATCTGTGAGTCCTCTGGGAGCCTTAGACAGCTCTGCTCTTAAGAAGCTCTCAGGTTTAAACATATAATCTTTTGTCCTTAGTAAAAATAATAAGGTATTTTAAGGTTGTGCGCAAGACGACGTGGGTGTTAACGGAGTCATTTATTAAACAGCTAGGGTTTAATTTTAAATTTTTATACCTTAAGTGTATAATGGTTCCTGAAGTTACAGACTTAAATACAGTCTGATAAGACCAAGGTAGTTGTAGAAAAATGGCCCTGAGTGAGAACTGCTTCGGGCCTCCTCACCTCTGGCATGCATTGCTACGCCAGCTCCTAGCTTCTCTTTCTGCCCTGGTCAAGTGCACTCACATCCACTGCTCCCCTTGCCCTAGTGGTCTCTTGGAAATTTGACACTGGCCTTACAGCTTTCCCTTTTTAACTCCATCAGTGACTCCCTGGCCCAGCAATGAAAACCCACCCCCTATGGGAAGCAAGGGCCCTTGGGGTCTGGCCCTGCCTCTCTCCACCTCCCTTGCTGCCTTTCCCCTCATCACCCCCCTATAAGCTTATCCTGAACCTCCGTGTGACTGTGACTGTGTTTTATCTAAGAGTTCTCTCTTCCACTCTGTGCTCCAAATGGGGTGGGTGCCCTTTGCCATCTTTTCCATTAATATCATGGTCTTATCTCTCTCCCTGTGCTTGTTCATTACTTTATTATTCTTATCTTGTTGGGCGTGTTGCTCCGTTGGACTCTGACCTTCCTAAGGTTAGGAACCAAGGAACCAAGTTTGATTTACTTTTAACCCGGATGTCGGGGGAGTTAATAAGTTCTCGAGGTAAAATTTCTGAGTGGTTGAATGCAAATGCATAGTTACAGTTAAAATTTTTAGACTGTGTATTACTTTGCAAAATATTTCTATAACTCTTTGCTAATATGTTGTATACCTACTCCTGGAAAGTAATCAGATCACTGTAGAAACATTCAGATGATTCCTAGAAGAAAAATTTTAAATGCTGGTCAGAAATAAGATTTCATTTCAGTGAAAGACTAAGCAGAAAGAAATGTTGGAACTTTATAAGGATGCAAATATTTATACAGTAGTAGTGGTAATAGAATTCTCAACCAGGATAAGCCACCAGGATTGTTCAAGTGATAGGGAGCATATTTTTCTGTATAATATTTGGCAGTATTTTTAGAGAACATGATTCTCAAATATATTATTTATCTGTCCTAATAGGGATTTTTTTAATAAGATATATTGACTTGAATGTACTAAAGATATCTTTTCCCAGCTTAATATGTGCTAATGAAAGAGAAATCAGGACACCGAGATTCTCATCTTAGCTCCTACATTGCATTAGCTTCTAGATCTCAGTTTTCTCATTTTTGACTGAAGATGAAATCTACCCGTCTGGTTCATTGAAAAATTGACTGTAATAGCCCTTATAGAAATGAGGAAGTTCTTGATAAGCAGCTAGGGTTTGGGCTGAAAGCAGATTGGCTTAAATTAGACATCCCCAGGAGATAATGTGAAATTTAAGTAGAGGTTAGCAATATGGATCCGGAGGACAGACAAATGAAAGACAATAGTGGGAGAGGTAGATTGAGCAGAGCGTTTAAAAATACTAGCATAATCCATGGATCATCAGTCTTTTTCCCTAAAGGTCCAGATAGTAAGTAGCTTCAACTTTACAGGCCATACGGTCTTTGGTGAACACAGCCCGAGAGCAGCCATATACAATAGATAAACTAATGGCGTAGTGGTGTTCCATTACAGCTTTATTACTGGACACCGGAATTGGAATTTCATAGAATTTTCACATCATGAAATACTATTCTTTAAAATTTTTTTCAACTATTTAAAAAGGGGTCAGCTAGTTTTGGCCGAGGGGCCTTAATTTCCTGACTCCTGCTTTTCTCCAGTAAAAAAATCATTAAGGTTTTAATAAGTAAATAGCACAGGACACATGTTTAAGGGCAGGCTCTTTGAAGCTTGTTAAGAGTTTGTTAGAACCCAGAGAAGGAACAGTCGGATGTAGGAAAGGAACAGGTGTTGTACAGTGTTGATGAAAAGCTCAAGAACTGGGGCATTAGTGGTATATAATTAAAGATAATTACAAGAGGAGAGAGAAGACGACCATTGGTACTAGTTAGAGGGGCACTGGTAACCACTGGGAATTTTTTGTAAATGAATAGAGAGAATTTTAGGCGGTAGAAAAGATAGTGTGTAGCCGCTGGAACTGATAGGTTTAGAGCAATCTTTCATGGAGCTGGTAGCTTAACTCTGAGGCAAATAAAAACACTGAGGTCTGCGACGTTTATTTCCCTTCTGTGAAAGCATGACTGACCCTTCATTAAGCTTAGGGCTGCTTAGCTATGTCTTAAGATTTCACTCATCTATGTAACAAATATATATGCTTACCACATACCAGATACTGTTCTAAGGACTTTATCGATAATAACTCCTTAAATTCTCATGATAACCTTGCAACATAAATACTTTTATTGTCTCCATTTTACAGATGAGAAAAGCAAGGTATAGAGAGGTCCCTCCTCTAGTAAGTGACTAATATCCTGGGTGGGATGGCTCCAGTATTGGGCTTTTCACTCCTACCTGCCCTTTACTGTCAAATTTTCCATGTCAGGGCACCTGGGTGGTTCAGTCGGTTAAGCATCTGCCTTTGGCTCAGGTCATGATCTCTGGGTCCTGGGATTGAGCCCCACACCCACGCCGGGCTCCCAGCTCAGGGGGGAGTCTGTTTCTCCTTCTCCCTCTGCCCCTCTCCCTGCTTGTGCTCTGTCTCTCTCTCTGTCAAATGAATAAATAAAATCTTAAAACAATTTCTTTTCCATGTCTGAGATATTTGAACTTTGTTTTTCTGCTGTTAATAGGGCTAAAGTTGGAAGAGGAAGTACCATGGATTTATATATTTTATGTTGAATGTATAAATGGAGCAATTAAAAGATATTAGACACTTCTATAAAAACCTGGCTCTTCAATAAACTATGACACTGAGGCCATGCAAATTATAAGACTATTCTCATGCTGATGTGCAGGCTATAAAGTAAGAGCTGATAAAATTATTGGGGAAATCTTTATAATTAATAAGCTCTTTCAGAATGTAACCTGATGTGTCATATGGTAAATACCATAATTTATTTGGCTAGCATCTGAAGATCCGGACTTGAGGGGGGCAGCATGGAATGATGCATAGAGGACGACGTACCCTGGATGCTGGGATGGAAGCCTACTTTCTACTCCTAGCCTCACCACTGACTGGTGTGCAACCAAATAGTGGTATCATCTAGACACAACTATGGCCACTTACTATACAATATCAAGTGAGGAAGGGATTTCCTCCGTGTGTGACTCCTGCTACAGTTCATTTGCTTAGAGCACTCCTCTGACTAGTCCTAGTGGACTGCAAGTGTCTCACACACACCCCCCACCCTGTGGTGATCATATCCCCTCTTTAAATGAGAACCAATGGATTCACTGTAGATTTTTGTTTTATTGCCATCTCCTCCTTAAGGTTTTTACTCACATCTCGCCGTTTCAGTGAGGTCTATCCTGACTCCTATTTAATCCTGCAACCTGGCCACTTCCCCAGCCCTAAAATCTTTTTTACTGTATTCAGCCTTTTCTTCTGCCCATTCACTTACCACCTTCTAACACGCCATACAATTGTAGTTTACTGTCAAATCATATAAGCCCCGCGAGGGCAGGGATGTCACGGATGTACCCGAGATGCGTGGCATTAGTATGTGCTCAGTATTTACCTTTTGAATGAATGGTTGGATGCCATTGTTGTCTACATGAAAAGCTGCATGTTATTTCCAACCCCATGTATGTGGAGTGACATTGTGGGTTGCATTTCTCCAACACTTGGGGGTTGTGAATCCGAGAGCTTTTGTCTAGAAGCCTACCCACTACTACCTGTCTCTCGTGCAGTGAGACTGAGACGCGGCTCTTGAAGCAGAGCGTGGTCATTCTTGCTTATAAATTTGTTTTCCTAAGGGGAATTTCGCTTGCTAATTTAAGGCAGCTATATAATTTAACTTTGGAGTCATTTCTCATTTGAGTCATTTCTTGTTTGCCATCTGGCCGTGTAATTACTTTTAAGTAAAACTATGTACAGGATGAAAGAGCACAAATTGGAAATCTGTGATAATGTGGATGGTGAGATGATAATATGTGTGTGTTTTATTTTTTTGCTTTGCTTTGCTTTGCTTTGCTTTTGCTGTTGTTCAAAAAATACAATTAAGGGAGAGGGGAACATTGGAGGAGGAATCATTGAGATCTTTCCCTAGAGGGAGCCCCTTATATAAATTTTCTTCTTTGACTGACAGCTTTTGTTATAAACTAAATGTTTTGAATTAGTGGATTATTGCATTTTTCCATTCATTTATAAGTCTGGCCCTAAGCTATGAAACAAGAGGTTGTCTAACATATCTCCAAAGCTGTTCTACCATGAAGGGGACCTGGGCAGAGGTGTGAGCATCATTCTTTTCCTTGGTCCGTTTTCTTAGTGTTTTCCAATCTGTATTCTTTTCCTTTTTGTTCCAGTCCCTTTAGCCTGGAAGTTATTTTCCTAGTGCCAGCCTCGGTGTATTATTATTTCTGAATCTTCCTTTTCACTTTGCTTCCCCAGTTCTTGGAGGTTAATTGCAAATGGACAAAAGAACCAGAACCCAGTACTGTATATTCAAGTTCAAGAGAAACCTAAATAATGTTTGTTTGGAATTACTGTTCTCCCTCATGGGTAGGGGCAGAGGTGTGTGTGTGTGTGTGTGTGTGTGTGTGTAATTTTTAAACCAGGTGCTTAGATAATTAAATTTAAAATACACAGATTTAAATCATTAGGGTACAATTGCAATGCTGATGATCAGTCATTGCCAACAAACAAACAAACAAAAAACTACTGGGTGAGAAGACAGGAGGTACTAATTTGCATGAAAATGCAACCAAGTCATCAGGTACAGCTACAAGGAGATTCTGTTGTAAAGTTTTACTGCTTGTTAACGTTCCTTTGGTGTAGGAGGCAGGGCCTGGGGGCGTGGTGGGGGAAACAATAGTTTGGCTCTCCACTCCCCCATCCCCAAATCAGTACAAATGCCTGAATTAATCGGAGAGTCAAAGAATCAAAACAGTCTCGCTGTAAGTCTTGTGGGCTCCAGTAAACAGATCTGGTTGTACCTAGTAGGCTAGTGAAAATGGGGAATACATTTGCTTCACCTTGACTTGCGTAAAGGAAGATCTGCACTCTTTTCATTGAGAGGAGAAACTTCTGATCTGTTGGAGAGAACGTGAATAAATGAGCACCGAGGCAGAAAGACTGATGTGGCTATCATGCAAATAAGGACTGATTGGCTTTCTCTTTCTTTCTGTACACTTTGTCACTGCGGCTCTCAGCCTTAAAGATTAGGTTTCAGTGGGAGCTTTTCAGGTTCAAGGACTGTTAATGGGTTGTAACTGCCTGACAATAAACTCAACCTCAACATTACATCAGCCCCACCCGCAGATGTCTAAGGATTTGAGACTGAAGGAAGAAAGTTAGAATCTGGAGCAGAAGGATACAGCTTACCACCTGCCTGATGGGCTGAGCTTTTAATGTGATTTAAATTTCTAAGTCCTATGTAGGCATCCTGGAAATGGTGGTCTTCATTAATGCAAAGATCAAGTCTTTAATTAAACTTTTTAAGAAAAAAAGTAAGTAATTTCTCCTCCCCTTCCCCCTTGATGGGTGTGTGTGTGTGTGTGTGTGTGTGTTGTACTACTTCATCTTTTTGAGTGATGGAATTAGAATGTGAAACAACATAATTAGCACAAGTTAAACTCCGTTCTCTACTAAGTTGTTCAAATACCTCAGACTTTTATAACTCTAGGGCAGAATTATGTGATTTTAGCATGTCTTATTTATTTATGGTTGGGATTTTAGGTGAACCACTTCTTCTGTGCTTCTCAAAAGAAGCCCTTTGAAAAAAAAGGTGGGGTATTTACCTTATGTCTGCCTTGATGTATGTTTTTTTGATTCTTTGGCTTACCATGCAGGGAGGCTGTGTGTGATCTATCACGTATTTTTGCTGGCGATGATCCTCTGAAACTCCCTGGAACTCTGTTATGTATTTCAGAGCTCCGGGACAAACTCTGTCTAGACTGATCAGTCACTGTAAAGTGCACAGCATTTGTGGCATGGCCTCATTGTGTACTGATCATTGGTTTACGTGTCTGTTTAATCCAGATGCTTCTTCATTCTCTGCAGAGTATAAATTTTACAAATACATGGTTTTGTTTTTATAGAGCTGTTGGCTTAGTTTAGTTTAGCTTTTGGACCAGTGATTTAAACTAGATAAATGTGGATGGGTATGAGCATTGGTAAGAGAGACATTGGAGAAAGCAACAAAGAACAGCCCTCTGGGCTCATTTTCTCTGGCTCCCTCGGTCGAAGGCTGTCTTTGGATGGACTGATTAAAATCTGCCCTGCAAGAGTGAGATGCTCCAGCGAAGAGACAACTGTTCTTTCATAGGAGCCAGTTGGTAGCTGTACAGTGGGGCTGATGGTGTGATGGATTTGATTTGTAATTGGCAAACAGGAAGTTTCACTTTTCAGTAGTTTTCAGCTATGAAGTGTGGTAATTCAGTCTTCCAAATAAATGCACATCAGCACAAAACATTGCAATTAACCATGGCTACTCTTTGGGGGACATATGGTGAATTCTGCCCTGTGCAAGCTTCTCAGGCACGTAAATAAGGGCTACATCCTGTCTTTGTGGACTTTATGTATTAAGATTGATAATTACATGCACTATGCAAAACATTTGTTCAGCAAGAGGTTACGTGAAATACCAGGTGCCTAATTTACATGCTGCTTTTGTCAGACATTAAAAGCAGAAAGCACACAGACATTTCTGTTTTTAGCTTGATGTCTAGTCGCAGTGTTTATTTTCCCATTTAGCAACTTACGGAGAAGGTGGGATGATTTGAGAAATGAATTATTTGGAGATGAGGCTTACAGAATTTAGTAACTGTAGAAAAGATGGGCTATGGGGGAGTGCTAACCTGTGACTCAGGTTCCCAGGAGCGCAGAGGAGGCCAAATTCCCCTTCAGCGATAGGTCTAAAGTCAGGGGCTCTGTTGGATTAATTTCACTGTTCCTGCCACAATCATGCTTTACATATATTAGCTCATTTGTTCTTTGTTAATAGCTCTATAATACGGGGCAGTTAGATACTTTGAATTAATTTGAAATAGTTCAAATAGAAAGGTTCAATAGTTGAGGCATGCTTGTTCATTTTATTTTGAGAGTCTGTTCTATAGTTTCATTTCTAGGGACATATGATGTTGTACAAATGTGTATGCTCAGTGTGCACTCTCTATCATGTCACAGTCACGGAAGACTTGCCCCTGGCTCACAGTTCTAGGATCTGCTGGTTTTACTTGTCATCCCCAGGAAATGCTTCAGCACAGGGGTTTTCCTCTTAAACTTCCCTAGTCTCTCCCTACATCTGGCTTATAAGCAGCGGATATATAGAAAGGGTTAAAAATTGTCAATGGATATATTTGGTGCTGTCAGCTTCATTTTGGGCTCCTCTGGTAGCCCCAACTCAGTCTGTATTTCAGGAAGAAACAAAATAGACACAGAGATCCCAAGCCCTAGGGGGATCAAGGAAAACTACAATGGAGATTTAGGGTACCTTTCATGATTACCTACCGTTTCCCCTCTGATATACTCTTTTGTATTGGGGAAACTCAGTTGAATTGGATTATGTTGGGAAGGGTCAATGGCATTGGAATTTTTAAAAAAATATTTTAATATAATAGTATTCCATAAACAAAAAATACTCCATGAAAGCAGGAAATGTGGAGAAAATTTTGTAATGCAGATTGTTTTCTACTTCTATTAGATATGCTATTTAAATATATTTCACTGAATGTTTATGCTTAATTTTTTTTAAAAATTGAGTTTATTACAGTGATGTTTGCTTTACAGGGGAAAGATTTGGTCTCCACCTCTTGGTAGGAAATTTGTTTCTGTCTTGACAATCTAACATTTACTGTTGCAATGACATTGTACAATTGGATGAATACTCATTGTGGCAGAGTTAAGTAGGAATTGGAGGTCTCTATCAATTTTCTTAATTGTTTTCTAACTTCGGAGTAGAGGGAGGGCCCAAAATGCTGGGAAGCAGTTAACTGAGGAAACAATCCTACCAAAACATTGTGGGGGATGATGGACAATTTCAGCTTTTCCTTTAGAGACAAAACACTGTGGGAAGGACCCCTGGAGCCTAAGATTAAACCTTATTCAGAATTTGCTCCATTCCCCCTTTGTTGGCCCTTACCCCACGGATGTGTTAGGCACCAAGAATCCATCTTGATGGAAAGAATTTGGAGCCATTGAAGCTTATTTTGACACCAGAATTTACTCTGCCTTTCTTTCTACAGCTGTCTCCAGCCTTGAAGAGGAGAGTAGATGGACGGTCCACTACACTGCACCATGGCACCAGCAGGAAAATGTGTTCCTTCCCACCACAAGACCACCCTGTGTAGAGGACCTGCACCGCCAAGCCAAGCTCAACCTCAAATCAGTATTGAGGGGTAAGATTGCATCCTGCAAGCTTGCTGTTCTTGGACTACTGACAGAATGGAAAGCACAAATGTGATTGTCTTTGTAAAAGAAGATCTTTATATTTACAGTGAACACATAGTATGCTGTCTTTTTTTTTTTTTTTTTTTTTTTTTTTAACAAGCAATCCTAACTAACTTCCAGCCTAATACATGCCTAATAGGTTCTGGTCTCTGTAGAAACCTGCCAGTTTACAGACATGCAAATCTGTCCTCATAGAGCCCACCCCTGCTTAGAAACTCTTCAGCATGTTCAAACCACCAGTACTAATGTAATCCAAATAAACCCCTGCTGACATGTGGCATTTTGCTACTGCCTTTTTTAAACCATTGTAGGTATTCAGGGCAAATTTGTTAAAGCTAATACTTTATAATGGTTTGTTCTGTTTAGTTCAAGTTGGGTGGACAGGGGACCTATATATAGACTTTGAAAGAGTTCAAAATGGTTTGTTTTATCAGGAGTTGGGCAGCACCCAACTGCTCTCCTATGAAGCGTAGGTTCTGCAACAGATGGGCAGAGTACACGGTGGTCGGTAGGAAATTATAGGAAGAGTATCCTCCTATATCTAGTTTAAAAGTTTCCTTTTTACTTCAATTTACTGTGGATGTTAAGAAGTGTAAATGTATGGCAAGGAAAGGGCTTCTTAAAAGTGGTAAAGAAGTTCTTTAAAAGAGGAAGGAATGTCTTTTAAGATTCAGAGACTTTTTCCTTAAAAAAGCAAACTAATGTTTCTTATTCTACCAGATGCTGCTGCCTCTCCCAGGCAATATTTGGGACATCGTTTTATTTAAAAAAGTGCTTGTTGTTGGGGCGCCTGGCTGGCTCAGTCGGAGGATCATGTGACTCTTGATCTCAGGGTCTTGAGTTCAAGCCCCACGTTGGGTGTAGACATCACTTAAAAAAACCAAAAACTTAAAAAGTACTTGTTATGTTATTTATCTGAAATTGAAATTTAATTTAACTGGGTGTCCTGCATCTTACCTAATTGAGAAAGACTTAAATCTAGAAGAAATCTGTTATTGATTCAAGGAAAACCCAGCATGAGGACCCCAACTAATATTTATTAAACACTTGCCTATATGCCAGATTCAGTTCTAAGCCTATTACTTGTATTCTATCATTTAATCCCCACAATAATCCTGTTCACTATTATTATGCAAATTTTATAGGTGGTGAAACGGACTCACAGATCAGAAACTTCCTGAGATCTCCAAGTTAGTTAATGGTAGAACCAGGATTTAAACATGGACAGTCGGAGGCTTCCGAGCCCTTACTCTTAACTGCTGTATTATATTGCCTTTAACATTTGTTGGAAATCTTTTATTCTGGCAGAAGTGCAGGCTACAAAGGCAGTGTCTTGGCTCTCAAGGAATTTCTACTTATTTCTGTAGTACAAATCACAATGTGAAAAATTCTCAAAGAGATGTGCCAAAAATTGCTGTATAGGAGTTAGAGAAAGCAGATAATTTCTGCTTCAAGAAAGAAGGAATAACTTATCATAGCCTTATTTTGTCTTCCTTGTAATGCTTCAATTACCTCATGTATCTTACAGTATCTCGTATCCTACAGTCTTGGCTTTGGACTCTCCAGAGCTGAGGTTATTGGGTCCCCCTTTTCATGTAGCCTGCCTAACCTATATATTTAGTGACCATAAGCTTAAATGAAAAGAATTGCATTAGTTGGGCTCTTCTGTATGGCCTTGGCATTGTACTTGGACCTTTGTTGCCTTCGTGATGTACCTAAATCCAACCTAAATTTCTTCTACATCCCTTCCTTACCTAGCGATTTATCTTCAGTACATTTCAACCAAGAGCTTCTTTCCTCATAGCTCACCTTCTTCCACCAAATAATTAATAAGAATATTAAATGGCACAGTTCCCAGGACAAACCCCAGAGGCAGTGCCATTGTTAACATTTCTCTCTGAGCTACGAACAACAGAGCTCTGCATGGTCTGGCTTGTAGAGAATGCTTTCAGGAAGGTATGTGTGAGTTTGAGTATTCAGGCCTGGCTGTTTTTTGATCACTCTCCAGGAAATTGTGCTTCACTGCCTCTTTCATGTATTTGCAAGTATCAGATCAGAGCTTCTCTTTTCTTCCCTGAGAAAATTGAACATCTGTATATAGATTTTTCTGATTTTATTTTCCTTTTGATTATTCAGTAGATCCATGTGAAATATCATCACCACTGGTTTTGCGTACACTTGAATTTTATTTTGAGAAGGTAAATGCTTTAGCAGTTGCTCTCATGTCCTAAAATGCCTCATTGAAGGGATTTACTATTAATAAAGTTAATAACTTCGGAAAATTCTTGGAGCTCAACTTTTGAAGTCTGGATTTAAATACTCCTGAAGAGATTTTTAGATAAATAATAACTTTTAAAACAGTGAATAAGGAAGATAAAATGAGAAAGAGCATCTGAGTTGTTTTCCACTTCTTTTATTTATTTTTAATCACATGCACAGAACTTCACATCCCACACTTGCCACATACCATGTTCGCAACCTGAGTTAATAAACACAAGTACAGAGCATTTATTACCTCATTATCAGTGAAGATTAAAAAGAAAAAATTCAGTCCCTGAATATATGGCACTCTTAAGGTATGATGTTATATAAAGCTATCAGTTTAAGTTAATTTGCCCTCAATGTTATTTGCTTAAAAATATAGAAAGGTAGCTAGTTATTCACAATGAGTAATCTGTTTTGTTCCTTCTCTTTTTACTGTGACCTTATCCATAATTTTAAGGAAGGAATACTGTTCTTTAATGTTAAATAGGTGGTGCTTTTTCATAATCATTAAATGCTCATCGTGTAAGTTCTTTGTCAGGTTTTAGGGGAGCTCACTGTCCTCTTGAGGATCATAAAATATGGAGGGAAATGATACAATGAATACTAGTTAAATTAATAACTAAGTGTTGTAAACGTTTGCTTATTAAAGTAATGCAGAAGTGCTTAAGGTCGGTAGAGTGAGGAAGGCATGGGTTTACTAAAAAATGTTTTTATGAAAAAGCTAAGTTTGAGTTAGCACATAAAGACAGATAATAGACTCAATTTAATAAGCATTTGAGCATCAGTTCTGTACTATGCCAAGAGTTTTTTATTGTTTGTTTGTTTGCTTTTGTCTTCTTGGGTGGGGGGGGGAGGTATACCAGGAGTTTTTAAAGATTTTATTTATTTATTTGAGACAGAGAGAATGAGAGAGACAGAGAGCACATGAGAGGGGGGAGGGTCAGAGGGAGAAGCAGGCTCCCTGCGGAGCAGGGAGCCCAATGCGGGACTCGATCCAGAGACTCCAGGATCATGACCTGAGCCGAAGGCAGTCGCTTAACCAACTGAGCCACCCAGGTGCCCTACCAGGAGTTTTTAAATGAACTAATAAAAGTTCATGGTCCCTAACTTTAAAGAGCTGAGCTTGCTACTTTGTGTCAAGATTGAAGTAAATAGACAATGGTGTAATGGAGATGTGTATGGTCTACAGTGGGCAGGTAGAGAGCTCAGTCAGCTGGAAAAGAAAAGCATTGGGAGACCCCCCCACCACCACCACCACTTGCCCATGCTCTCATCCCGCCATTAAAGAGGAGGTGGGCACCGTGTGGCATATGGAATGCCTGCAGCAGGGGTCTTTTACATGCAAGTCTACTCTATTCTGGTCCAAATAGAGCAGAGATCTTTTGTATTTGTTGTTGGCTAATCTCTGGAGAATTTGATAGAATTTGGTGACCATGCTCTTAGACCAAATGACTTGATTTTGTTGATTTGTTACTAGAGATGTAGGTAATGATTTACTGCTAATGACAAGACAAACATGTACCTAGATTTAAAAATAGTATTTTGATATTTGGCTCAACAGGACATCTGGCTGGCAGTGAATAGTTAATTTCTGAAGATGGATCCCATTATCTTTTAACTGAATTTCCTGAAGAATTCTACCCTTTTAATCTCCATAGTTGTTTGAACCGTTCATGAACTTCATCTGAGTTAGATGTGATGATGGGTAACCTTTATCTAACTAAATATCTATCTGGATAATTTTTAGCATTAGTCAAAGGGCCACATTAAATGGGAGTTGAGGGATGGGGGTGGGCACAGTTAGGCTGAATGAAAGGTTCAGATTTTATTTCTTCAGAACTGTAGACCTCATTCGACAATGATGAGCATATTGAAGGCTGAAATAAAGACATGTTATTTTCAAGCCTCCATCCCCCAAAAGCCCAACCTGGGAGAGAGAAAAACACAATTTCTCACAGTATATTTAACAGGCAATTTAGTTACTGTGTCCATGTCCACTCCTGCCAGAATTAGTTCACAGAGCATCTGTTGTTGTATCGAAAGTGTTCTCTAGTCACAGCTATCCTTCCTGAAGAAATACATTTTAGCAGGTCAGCCCGCTCTGTGGATCTAGAATTAGAAGTGTGAACACAGGCAGGAATGGTGAATCTGGCCTGTGTTAATTCACAGTCAGTGCATTATATTTATTATAGGAATTGAGGATTTACAATGTGAAGAAATGACTGTTTGTACCAACCGGTTAAAAACAGCAGTTTTTGTGTGTGTGTGTGCATGTATGTTCACCAACCTGTTTGATGCTGGAGAATGGTACACCTTTCTTAAAATTATGGACAAGTTTTCCAAGTAGTTTCAGACAGGTTCCTCTGACCGTTCCTGACATACTGACTTTATCTAAGGGTCACTGCATCTACCTTTTATGTCAGGAAGTCTCCTAGTTCACCTTCGGCTTAGACAGATAAGTCTGTTCTGGGAATGGTTGCCGGATTCTCTCTGGATTTGATGAGGTGACTTGGCTATCTTATCTGTCTGCCTTGGGCACATGGGTCCTATGGTTTTGGCTGTAGATGCACCTCTTGGGGGTCCTGTGGCACTTTTCACAGGACTGTTTGGGAGATGCCTTTGTAGGTACGACCTTGTGGATGTTGACCGAGAGCTCTCTCTCCTGGAATGATCCATCTGCAAACCGCCTTGGACATACTCAAGATGAACACCTGCTTTGCCCACCTGTGCTAAACATTGAATTCTTTTTCTTCTTTGTCACTTTTTAAAAATCATGATATATAACACAAATACCTAAGACATTGTACATTTTAATAAGTAATTATAAAGCAGATATCAATAGAACCATTATCCTGGTCAAAAAGTAGAATATGACCTAAACTCCAGACACCTCTTAATTGTTCTTGCTTAGAGCATGGGTCACATACGGGTTCAAATCCTGCCTGTTATGATTTGAGTTTAATTTTGAGTTTTATTTCTTTGACAATTTGACCTTGTTTTCTCATCTGTAAAATAAAGATCATCATATCTGTGTTCATGGGAATAAAATGAACTTACTTTTGTAAAGTATCTCAAAGTACCTGACCCTTAAATTGGAAGCAGTGTTTGTGAAGGGAAGGGTGCATTTTAATTTAAGTGCAATGGAATACAGATACGATTTTATAAATCTCAGCCCTCTTTCCCAAATGGCTATCCTGATTTAGCTGATCCTTTCCCTTCTACCAGTTATGCTCCAGAGATATGCTGTGGGGAGGAAGGAGAGAGGAACAGAACCAGAAACATCGTCAGATGACAAGGATAGCCACAGACACTTGACAGGTTCATTTCATCCACATAAGCAAGGTGACTTTTTCCTCCCACCCACCATCAACCTCTGAAAAAGCCTAGATTGCTAGAGCTGGAAGGGACCTCCTCCCACATCCTCTGATTAATAAACTCCCTTTTCATTTTGTAGATAAGTAAACCAAAGCCCACGGAAGTGAAGGGATTAGTTTATAGCTACTTTGCAGCTGATAGATGACCAGGTCGGGATTTGAAATCAGATTTCTTGCTCAGCCCACACCTGTCTGTTTGGATCTCAGATCCCGAGGGCAGAGGAGATGCTCTGATGCTTTGATGCCTGCCATCAACTTTCAGAAAGGTCATAGGGACAAGGGCTCGCTGGAATCTAAAGGTCCAGGGCAGGTTTGGTTTTGTTAGCCTTTTCATTTAGGGAATGCAGATTAGCTTGTGGATGCCTAAAGGTGGGGCTTCACTTTTGCTCTGGAAATCTCTTCATTCAGTCCTGATGTCATTGAAACTCTAGTAGGTTTAAGAGAATAAAGGAGGGAAGCTACATCTTGGGACATCGGGTGTGTCAAGTATCTATAACTATTTCATTCTAATGGTATTTGGTGTATATTTTTAGGACTATAATAGGTCATTAGTACCTCAGTGGACTTTAGGCACAGATTTTTAGAAGGGATAAGGGAAAAAGAAGGGGACCAGTGATTTAGCGCTCTTTGCCTGGTCATTACTTGTGCTCTTCCTGAAGAATCCTTAGGTAAAATTGATAGGTAGAAGGAGGAGGGGAAGTATCACTGTTTAAAGGAAGGTTATTTTTAATATTTTATAAGTAAGAAATGTTTAATTACTTAGACTCATTCATATAGAATTTTAACTTTGTTTCTAGTTTAAATAAAAATAGGTCTAGAATCTAGAATTAAGTTGGGGAAAAAGCCACTCAACAGGGATAGGGAAGATATTGTCTCATCTTTCCTAGAACATAGCAGCATTGACATTTTGTTCAGTTGTCATTAACTAGTCAAGAAAATGAGATGCGAGGCCAGAATTTGATTCCAGTGTCACCAGTAGTCTGTGGGATGTTGGAAAATTGTATCCCATTTTTGTCCTTGGCTTCCTGCTCTGGAAAACAATGATGTCTAAGTTCCCTTCTGAGCTCAAAATTCTGATTGACCTCTTAGTACTTAGCTGCGTAAGGGTGACACATGTGAAGTTTTTTTGACACCAGGATAGAACTTACTGCTAAGCGTATGTCCTGACAAACTGGGTTATCTACAATCTAAGTTTGTGTTGCCATAAAATTTTTCTAAAAAGTGCATCCTGCAGGTGAAGCACTGGGCTGGATATTGTGGCTGAGTCAAAGAGGAATGACGTTGCTGCTTTCCCCGGACGCTTAAAGCTGGCCAGAGAGATAAGATGTATGTGTGAGTAACAAGGTTGATGAGAGTGGTATTACTGAGCCGCACCCCTGCCCCTGGGTGTTACCTTTAAACATCTGATTATGCCTCTCCCTTGTTAAAAATTCCCGAAGAGCTCCTCTCACACAGCTCCTTAGCGTCTAAGAACCTTCTTGATCTGCCTCCTGTTTGTCTAGCCTCATGCCTCCTACCCCTCCACCCATGCTCTTACTGTACTGCTGCGTGTCCTGGTCTTGTCCTTCTTCCTACCGTATCATAATCTTTTACACCAGACCGACGCCCTTTCCCTGGAAGAGTCATCTTGTGGGTGTCTGAGAACCCCACGAGGTTTTCCTGGACTTTCCAGGGCAGGCTCGGGCACGCCTTCTATACTTTCCCATACATTCCCACAAAACCTTACAGGCCTCCATTAAACTGCTTAGTCTGTGCTTCGTAATTGTGTTTACTCATTTATCTCCCTGGACAGCAAGACCGTCGGGAGCAGGACCTGGTCATTTGTGCAACTCCAGCACACAGTCTGGTGCTTAACTTAATGATGTTGACTTTTCAGAGACAAATGGTAATGTTATGAAAAGCTCTTTTTCTATGTTTCGTATTTCAGTGGACTCTAAACACTCTTGTGTTTGTGGGGGTCCTGGAAAGGTCACCTAGAACTCAGGAGAGAGGTGAGGGCCGAAGCCACAGCACAAGGGGTGAAAATGCAGGAGTGAGGAGATGGAGGATGGCGAGAGCACAGGGTTGAGCCTGGAAGGCCTTATTTTAGGGGGCTGGAAAGGAGAAGTTGGCAAAAGAATAGTTGGGGAAGAAGAAAGTCAGGATGGGCAGTCGTCATGAGGCTTGCAGATGGCAAGAGAGTCTGAAGAAAAGCTACTAAACTGGTCATTAGGCCGCCATTGGTGACCTTCAAAAGAGGAGTGTCAAGGAAGGCTTTGGATGTAAGAAGCCAGATTTCATGAGAGAAGAATTATTTTTATAAGCAGAAAAATAATACAAGTAGTATTTTGAGAAACAAGGAAGTAGAATAAATTGATGTCAGCAAAACAAAGAGGGGAAAATATTTTGAGGTGTGTCAAGATAGAGGTAATATTACTACTTGTTTTAAAAACTAGAGCCAATTAAAACATGGTTTAGACAAAAGGAGCCCACGAGGAGGGGGAAAGATCACAGATACCAAGAGAGAATGGGGAGGATGTTCCCTGAGGAGGCAGGAAGCAATAGGCAGTGAACTCAGGGGCACAGGTGGAGGGCAGGTTTCCACCTGTGTCTCCTAGACAGAGAATTGGGAAAAGCTTTGAGATGGAACAAAAGAAATGGTAAAGTTGTTCATTAGATGGTGTCAGAGGCTTAACAGAAATGTGGCCCCCACTCTATTGCTATGGCTTTGGTAAGAAGAATGGCTTCATTTGGTGCTCTTGTTCAGTGCTTGTGAATTTAATGAGGTTGACTTTTCAAAGACAAATGTTCGTGTTATACGTTATTAAAAGTTGTTTTTGTTTTGTTTTGTTTTGTTTTGTTTATGTTTGGTATTTCATTAAACTTCTTTTGGAATTTTTGTCCTTAAGGAAAGTTGCCCAACCTGATGAAACAATGGATCAAGTTCTCTCTTGAGGAAAGAGAAGAGCAGAGACAAAAATGAGGAATTAATAGAATGGAAATGACAGACAAAAGAGATTGTTTAACGTCTCTTGTTGGATTTGAGGGCTCAGGAAATTTTTTATAATACTGTCCCGAGTGCGGTAAGGCCGAAAGAGTAATTCACCCGTGAGTGGGAGGTCCGATGCAAGAGGAAGGGAAAGTGAACAATCATTGCTTTTTCACTAGGTTAAGAGACATGTTGCCTTTTTTTTTAATGGTAAGCAACACACAAAAGATAGAATAGCAAAGACAGTCATTTAAATGATCCAGGTCTTAACAGAGCACTAGGGATTGTTTCAACAAAAGGCTTTTTGTTTTGTTTTTGTGTCCACGGCTAGTCTGCTGTTCCAGCAATTCTATTTTAATTCCTGATAAAGTGAGTAACTTGAGTGGCCTCTATATTTCACTCAGTGCAGCATAAAAATGCTACATTGAAGGCACTGTGGATAAGGTTTGTTATCACCCTCTGTACAACTGAAGTCTCTGGTGTTGGTTTAGAATCTGTGCAGCTATTTGATATTGAGTAACCTTGGTGATGCTCCACTATGGCCAGTGATAGGGCTTTCTCATTCTGAAGTGAAATGAGATCACCTCCCATTTGGCTGCGCTCTGGTGCCACTCCACCAGAATTGGAAAACTCTTCACACACTCCCATTAATCATGGGCACCAGAAAGTGTTCACCTTAATTTCAGTCAGATTCAGTGTTTTGAGTCTCCTTGAATTAATTTGGGTATGTGAAGAGAAGAAGTGTTAAAAACTAGTTTTCTACAATAGCAAATCACCTTTACGAGTAAATCTCTCCATGGTTTGCAATGAAAAATAAAGCTAACAGTTTTATCCAACTGCTTAAGTTTTAATATTTAATTCCTAGTTTTTTGGAGGTTTTAATTCCACTCTCATAGAAATTAACCATAGAGGGACGATATTAGTCAAAATGACCTTTTTAAAACCCTTCCACATAAAGGGAAATTGCCTATGGTGTTTAATGTCAGGAGGGAGACGTTGGTCCTAGGATTGGGAGCGGGGCAGTTATTTCCAATACATGTTTATACATTAGTCACAAAATCATTTCCTGTTTGACTTTGAGCTGATGACACAGTTCATAGTGCATTTTCTCTATGTGGTACTCCACCTTCCCAATCCTGATCGCTTTATTTCCCCAAACCCACTATGTAGATTGAAATGAGGAGTCATTTGGAATTGTGTTAAATATTTAAGCAGATGAATTCTGCAATCTGCTTGTCATTGATTTTCCCCCTCCCTTGGCAAAGAAACCTGTCCATTTCAAAGGCATCCATTCCATCACCATCTCTTGTCTTCTGCCTTAATCCTACCCAAAACTTCTGGGAGCTTTCTCTGGTTCTATCTGACCAGAAATCTTTTGGGTGTTATCCGTAATACAGTTAGTTGTAAATACTGGATTTGATCAGTTTCCCTGAAATTCTACTGAGACTAAATTTCCTTAGATAACCCTGACTGAGCACTGGACATCATCTTCCATACCTCATTTCCTTCCTACCTGTTTTTTCCTCATCTTCTTATTTCCTTAACATATGATTGGGGCCCCTCCCCCATTGAATTCTGTATTGATGCTGGCCCCAGCCCGTACTCCCAGCTGTGCTTAATAAACACTGATGACGTGGCCAGTATAGACGAGGCAGGTCATATGCCTTGGGTTTATTAAGGTGGAAAGCGTGTTCAAGGATAAAGTTCACAGGGGAGAGGAAAGGGACGGCACCCCTATCATGTAATCACAGTACGCTTTCAAGTACTGATCATTCATTCACTTAACGACCTCACTGAGCACCTGCTAGCCACCCGCACAGAGTGAGATCATGCAGGGCTTAGAAGCCATTAGGAGGACGTTGGCTTTCACTTTCAGGGCCTGGGAAGCCGTTGCAGAGGTTTGAACTCAGGAGTGACCTAGTCTGATGCATCGTTTTTTTTAAGTGGCTCAGTCGGGTTCTGCGTTGAAAGTTCACCGCAAGGGGGCCGGGGTGGAAGCAGGAGACTGGGTGGTGATTACCACAGTAATCCGGGGAGAGCTGGTGCTGGCCTGGATCAGGAAGCTTCCTCCTCAGTTGGAGCTCAAGTGGAATGTTAAGTGGGATGTTAAAAGCAAGAACTCCCTGAGCATTTTAAAGGAGGCTTGACAGGCAAGGCATTTCCGCAGTAGCAAAGTTAAAGCTTTTTCTGCAACAAAATAGTATTCTTTAGGAACTACAAGTAGTACCAGAGAGAGCATTTCTCCCCTCTACATTGACCCCTACCCATAAACTAAATTCTTCTTCATCCTTTGTTTCCTGTTGTCCTCTGAAGTTACTCTGTTAGTGAGTGTGGATCATTTGTGACAGAATAAGAGAGATCAACCCTCTTTTTCCCTCGGGCCTTCTCACTTGGAATATGTGGGAAATGTCAACCCATCCTAATTCTATTTCCCTCTTTTCTCATACTGTGGCTCCCAGACCAGCAGCATTAGCATCACTTGGAAATTTACTAGAAATGCAAGTTCTCTGGCCCCACCCCAGGCCTGCTGAATCAAACACTCTGGGAGTGGGCGAGCAATGGGTTCAAGAAGCCCTCCAAGGGATTCTGAGGCACCTTAATATGGAAAACTATGGCTCTGTCAATTGTCATGTGAGCTTGTTTATCAGTCAGCTAAGCTGTAACCCCCTTGAAAGTTGGAACGTAGTCCTTCAGCTCCACTAGCTCATTGCAAGCTAGGATTTGAACATACAGCTGTTCACTCTCAGAGTTTGAGCTCTGGACTGCTGCTATTCTTCTCTCTGGCTGTTAGCAGAAGGTGACTTAAGCAAATTGAAACTCATTCCCTTCAGGGGAGCTCCCTTTTCCTTGACACTTGGGTAACAGTTGGCATATTTTCTGATTGGCCTTCTTTCTTTCTTACCCAGTTAAGCCAATTCTCTAGCACCTGGAACATTTTGTTGTACAAGCACCATTAAGAGAGGAGACATTTGCTTTCCGAACTTTAGAGGGGCTTGGGCTTAGTCATTAAAGCCATATATTTATTCTTTATCCTTTTATGTTTTATGGTGCTTTGGATTCTAAGTATCATTGAAGTGATGATTGGCGAAGAAGTGATCTTAGGGCCCAACTATGCATTTGTTGGAAGATAAATTTGAGTTTACTACTTCATATATAAATAATATGCTTTTATGCCATTATAAGTATTACTGTATAACTACATAAACACTTTTACTCTAAAGAGGGGAGAGGAGGAAAGAACCAGTCATTAGCCTAATATTAAACCAAAGAGCATGTTAATTTGAAATCTGTCACTTAAAATTGCTATCAAATTATCTAGGAAAATATCCATATCAATATCTAAGATCTATATTAAATTCACGGTGTCTTTAAGATTTAACACAGCTTTTCAGCTCACTTGGTAGGCTACAAATAACCAAGGAACTTAAAAACGTTTGACCGTCTATAATCTCTTAATTATTCCAATTTTTGATTCTTAAAAACCGTTTAAATAAATTGAAGTTCAGCTGTTTTGAAGAATTCGCAAGAAAATCCAAATGTATTTTGGGAACATCCAATATGCCTGATTGGCAAGGCAGAATCCAAACCACAGTATGGGAATGATTTTTTCTCAGTGTTGCCAAACCCAATAAATTAATGACCTAGAAGGTAAATCCCTTCTGTTTTAAAATGCATTTTGTTTTAATTATCTTAAGAAAATAAATTCTGTAATGTTTACAAAGCGTAATATTTAAGTGCAGGAAAGTTTTCCTGTGTACTTACTTGAAAGTTCAAATTAAATTAGCTGTGTAATACCCAATACAGCTGTTGGACTAGAACTGATTTTCTTAGCATACATGTTTATAGTCTTATGTGTTCTCAGTGCTCTGTTCCTGGAAAAAGATATATAATAGAACTGGCCTTTTACCCTGTTGTTGATAATCTGGTGGATAAGTAACTGGGATAGAAGTTTGAAAACCTGGACCTTCCAGAAACTTTAGACCTGGGTTTCATAATCCATAAGACACAGATAAGATCTGTTCTCCTTCAGTTCCTACAGAAATACTTGAAACACAAATCAAATAATGATGGCCAAGGGCTTTCAGTTTAGAAAATAATTCATTTATTTAGTGTCAGTGGTAATGACTTTAAAAATCAGTGATCTGAAAAAGACCTTTTTTAGACTATGGTTCATCGTAGGACATTCTCACTGAAGCAGCACCTTACGACCATTATTTTTATAATTAATTTTGGAAGTGGAGTCCTCCCAATTTCAATGACCTTGAATTACAGTAGGAGGATTATGAAAGATTTAATACTGTTAAAAAGAAACCACATTCAGATTGTAAAATACGGTGCATCAGGAATGCTCTGCTGTTGTGAAATGCCAAAATTGTGCTTTTAATTTGAATGTTTCACAGCTTTCCCAGCAGTTCCTACCTGCACACACCCAACACTACCCATAGGACCAGAAGAATGACAAATTACCTTCTTAATTGATCCTTCTGGCTTTTACTACGGCAGCACTTGTTTCAGATTCTTTCTTTATCATTCCTTCCCCTCCTGGCGGGAGTTATACCAGGCAGTGGTAAAAACGTCCATGTAACTTGTACTATAGCATCACTGAATGATTGGCTTTCTCCTCCTTTAGGTAACAGTCAAACTCCTTTTGTGGTTTATTTGGAATTTATGTGTCTGGGTAGTTTTTCAGCTGAGTCCTAGCATCTTAGGGAAGTGGGCAGGCAGGAAGAAGGTGATAAATGCAAGTGAGATCATGTCACTTCTCTGCTCCAAGTCCCCACAGGCTGTCCCTCAGCTTCATGATGGAAGCCAGAGTCCTTCCAACCCTCAAGGCCCTAAGTAGTCAGTCCCTCCTTTACCTGTCCAGCTGCATCTCCTACTATTCTCACCCCAAACTTTTCTCCAGCTCTTTCTCAGGGTGATGGGAACCTACTTTCCTTGCTCAGATATCACTCAGTGAGGCCCTCTCCAAATGCCATTCCCTGTTCCTTTCTTCGCTTTGTTTTTCTCTTAGCACTTAGGCCCTTCTAACATACTACATAGTTTACTGTTTTTTTCTGTTTGTTGTCTGTGCTTTCATTAGAACATAAGCTCCACGAGGACAGGAATTTTTGTTCTGTTCCCTGTAGAAGCTTCTGTGCCTCTCAGAGTACTTGGCAGGTGGTAGATGCTTCATAAATATTTGTGAATTAATGGTTAAATCTGGGATGGGGATGCTTTGCCTTGGAGTCATAATACATGAGCTACCGAGGAGAAAGAATTGGCTTAGGAACTGAGGACTTTTTGTAACTCTGATTCTGCCTCTTTGCCAGTAGATGCTACCTTACCTCCCACTCCTTCTCTTTGCTATTCTTTCTTGAAGAACATCAGTTGAACCTCTATACTGTGTGAGGCACGCCAGAGGTTCTGAGGAATATGCAATATGGCTTAACAGTATTGAAAAATTCAGGCTAGCATGGGAGGCTGGAGTGACTAGGGAAGGCTTTGTGGAAGATAGGATTTGAGGTAAGCCTCAAAGGCGGGCAGCATTTGGATTAAGCTGTCCTGAAGGAGCACAGTAAGGTGAGCTCCCCATAAACATGGTGGCCGCCGCTACAGGCCAGTAGGACCTACGCTGCTATCACTTGCAAGGATTTGGGAAGTGATGATGGTAATACACAGGCTGTGTTAATGTGTATAATTAATATAATTTAAGAACTTATAAAATAAATTCCAGAAGGGAATCAAAGGATTTTCTTTTCCATCTTAAAATGCTGAGTCTGCTGATGTTTTCATTACTTCTGTGAGAGACATAGTATTTTCACCTATAGACCCGCTTTGCCCTTAAGGAAAAGAGACTTGCCCTAATCTTAATTTCGAAAGACCTTAAGTATCAGTATTCCTTAAGATAAACATTTACTGACTTATTTCATTTCATACTCATTTTTTAATTTTTTTTTATTATTATTTTTTAAAATATTTTGTTTATTTATTTGACAGAGAGAGAGACACAGCAAGAGAGGGAACACAAGCGGGGGGAGTGGGAGAGGGAGAAGCAGGCTTCCCGCCGAGCAGGGAGCCCGATGTGGGACTCGATCCCAGGACCCTGGGATCATGACCTGAGCCGAAGGCAGCCGCTTAACTGACTGAGCCACCCAGGTGCCCCATACTCATCTTTTTAATGAAAATGTAAATGTAGAGGAAAAAAAACTGTAATAGAGCTAGTTTAACCTCTTTTCTTTCTAGGAAAGATCTTAAGGGCACTAAACCCCCAAACCAAAAGCATTGATTTGCTAGATAAAGGCTAGTGTTCTTTTATACATTAAGTGTGGTCCCAAGAGGAGTGGAGGGGGGTAGTTGCTCACCACAGCACTGTAGTCGGCTGTGAGTTGTTAACTTCAGGAAAGATCACCAGTTCTGGGGCCAGAGTGCCTGGATTCTGATGTTGGCTCTGTCACTTGGAGCAAGTTTCTTTTTGTTTCTCAAAGTTTTTGTATGCAGAATGTGGAACAGCACAGTCCACATCTCTCCGGGTCATTGTGAGGAGGAAATGACTCCGCGTGTGTGTGAAGTGCCAGTCGGAACAGTGCTGTATTCGTCCGGAGCCCCTCATCACAGGTCCTATGCAACAGTGACTGCTTTGTCTGCTGAGAGCCGTTACCACATCCTGCCTTTCCCACCACAGAGGGTAACTCAGGACCTTAGACATGAGTCCCTGAAGCCCAGAGTCGCACAGTTCTTCAGAGAACAGAGCACTCAGAAATACTTGTTGAAATATTTGTCTCATGACAGCTTCCCATATGGAGTAATGTCCCAGCCTTAACAGAGGTGGAATCTGAATTTCCAGCAGGTTAAAATGTTGTCCCCTAGACCTCACAGGTAGAGAGTGGGGCTGGGTCCATCTTGATTCCAGACACTCAACTGCTCCTCCGTGTGGAGTCCTTCCCAATGGTTAACTCCCTGTTCCAACAACGCAGAGAGTAGCTTTTCATTGCCCTTGCAAATTCCACATCAAAAGCCTCTCGACCTCATTCAAGAAGGATTGGAAGTAAACATTAAATAAGTGTACTGAGGATCTGGAAAGTCTTCAATTCAGTGTTGGCTCTCCGTTTGGAAGAGTCATTGGAGCAGTTTTGAATAGTTGCATTTTCCCCCTTGCTCATGAGGTAGGGTTGTCCTTTCTTGTCCCCTCTGAAGTTAGATATGGTCATATGGCTTGTTTTGTCCAAAGAAATGGGACTCAGGACACCAGGGGTTATTTTAGGCAGAAGGTTCGGGAGGCACCACATTCCCATCGTGCTGCCATGTGAGCAGTTAGCACAGGTCCTTCCCTCTTTCTGGTTCCCAAGGGACTGTGGCTGGCAGGCCCCTGCTAGTTCTGCTTGTACCAGGAGAATGTGCGGCAAAGATTCCTCTAGTTTCTTAAGTCACTGAGGTTTTGGAACTGTTTGTAACTGCCACGTATTCTAGCTCATTTTGATTGATTCAGTAAATTTAAAAGCAAAACATGGAAAGTGGAAATTTATCAAGGATTTCCAGCAGAGAAAATTATTTTGAAAATAACTCTTTAAAGCATCCTGGAGTAGACTCTCTTAACATGTCTAACATATTAACATGAAAAGCCTAACGAATAGCCAAATGCATGAAGGTTTGGAGGCCAAGGCAAGTTTAAATTCAGAAGATGGTTAGATCACCATCCAGCGGTATGACATTGTTTTTTTTTCTTCTATATTTAAAACTTTGGTCTACCAAGGAATGTTTGCCCACTGTTCTTGTGCTAAAGAAAATAGTTTGACATGACAGGGAAGAGGAGGAAATTTGTGGTTGGGAAACCAGAGGACACAACGAACAGTGATACCTTTATCCAAGCAGGACTGTGAGAACAATAGCTCGGTTTTACTCCAAATTTCTGTTGCAAGAGGAGTATAATCTTCTGTTACACGGAGTATCTCGTTTCTAGCCTGTAGCTGCTGCCATAACTGGCTTTAAATTATGCTTTGCCTTGCAGTTACTCTCAGTGTAGTGTTGGAAAAGTCTTTGTTTATTCGTGATGGCTTGCACCTACTTATATCTCACTCTTCAGACAAACCCCGTTTAATGAACAAAGCCATGGTTTTAGAAACTGAGAGCTGTTGGAACTTGACAAGAGATTTTCCTAGATTTTCCCTAGAGTTGGAATAAGATAAGAGACAATGGAATTTGATGACTGTACTAGATTTCAGAAAATGGTCATCCACCATAAATGTATGCTGCCTACTTTTCATCTTAGACCCAGCATCTTATTTCATGGACATAGTACTATTTTAAACATTCCTGTGATCAAGCTTCATTGTGGAAAAAAGAGGCATTGTCTTTTAAACTAGACTCAAAAGGTGATGGTAGAAGTACTGACAGTTGCCAGATTTTTCATAGTTTTATGGATAATTTGCAACATTTTGGTCTTTTAAGACTTAACATGTATCAAGTCATTTTAGCTATTTTTAATATTGCCAAAAACATCAGAACTAATATCACCTTTAGAGATGATCCAGCCCAGCAGCCCCTCCTTATTTTCTAGCAAGGAATCATTTCAAAACACAACCTCACATGGTAACTGCTCCCAGTATGTAAAAAGATTTTCAATATTTTAAAATGTTGTCATTTTAAACTTACACTTCTTATAGGGTCAATTAGTTAGGGATAAAGACTAATTTGACTTAGTTTAAAACGGCCTTGGCTTGAGGGGCCTGGCTGGCTCAGTGGGTAGAGTGTGTGTGTAACTCTTGATCTAGGGCTTGTTGAGTTCGATCCTTACATTAGGTATAGAGATTACTTAAAAATAAAATATTTGAAAAAAATTAAAAAGTAAATAAAAGGGGCCTTCATTTTGTATTTTGTTTTGTTTGTCAAGTATTTGAAAACAATTGAATTATAAGTAGCTACAAGTGGTAACAGTTTTTGTTTTTGTGTGAATGTGTGGCTGACTGCATTTCATTTTTTATTTTTTATTTCAAGTATAATTAAAATACAGTGTTACATTAGTTTTAAGTGTACAATATAATGATTCAGCAACTCTGTACATTACTTCAGTGCTCATCACAATAGATGTACTCTTAATTCCTTCATCTGTTTTACCCATCCCAACCCATCTCCCCTCTGGCAACTCCCAGTTTGTTCTCTATATTTAAGTCTGTTTTTTTGTTTTTCTCTTTGATTCTTTGTTCAATTATTTTTTTCTTTTTTTTTTTTAAAGATTTTATTTATTTATTTGACAGGGAGAGAGACAGCGAGAGAGGGAACACGGCAGGGTGAGTGGGAGAGGGAGAAGCAGACCTCCTGCCAGGCAGGGAGCCTGATGTAGGGCTCGATCCCAGGACCCCGGGATCATGACCCGAGCCAAAGGTAGACACTTAATGACTAAGCCACCCAGGCACCCCCATTTGTTTTGTTTCTTAAATTCCACATATAGGGGCTGTTTTCTACAGTGGCTGCACCAGTTTGCATTTTGCAGTTTGCATTCCCACCAACAGTGCATGCAGGTTCCTTTTTCTGCATGTCCTTGCCAACACTCATTGTTTCTTGAGTTTTGATTTTAGCCATTCTGACAGGTGTGAAGTAATATCTCATTGTAATTTTGATTTGCATTTCCTTGATGATGAGTGATGTTGAGCATCTTTCTGTGTGTCTGTCCATCTATGTCTTCTTTGGAAAAATGTCTGTATGTGTCCTCTGCCCATTTTTAATTGGATAATATTTGGGGGTTTCTGTTGAATTATATAAGTTCTTTATATATTTTGGATATTAACCACTTACCAGTCATATCATTTACAAACATCTCCCATTCAGTAGGTTGCCTTTTTGTTTTGTTGACGGTTTCCTTCACTGTGCAAAAGCTTTTTATTTTGATGTACTCCCAAAAGTTTAATTTTGCATTTTTTCCCTTGCCAGAGGAGACATATCTAGAAAAATGTTTTTATGGCCAATGTCAAAGAAATTGCTGCCGAAGTTTTCTTCTAGGAATTTTATGATTTCAGGTCTCACAGTTAGGTCTTTAATCCATTTTGAGTTTATTTTTGCGTGTGGTGTAAGAAAGTGGTCCCGTTTCATTCTTTTGCACGTAGCTGTCCAGTTTTCCCAGCACCATTTGTTAAAGAGACTCTTTTTCCCATTGTATATTCTTGCCTCCTTTGTCAAGGATTAACTGACCATGAAAGTATGGGTTTGTTTCTGTACTGTCTATCCTGTTCCGTTGATCTATATGTCTACTTTTGTGCCAGTACCATACTGTTTTGATTGCTATAGCTTTGTCGTATATCTTGAAATCTGGGATTGTGATACTTCCAGTTTTGTTCTTCTTTTTCAAGATTGCTTTGGCTCTTTGGGGTCTTTTGTAGTTCCATGCAAATTTTAGGATTATTTGTTCTGTGAAAAATGCTATTGGTATTTTGAAAGGGGATGAATTAAATCTGTAGGTTGCTTTGGGTAGTATAGACTTTTTTTTTTTTTTTTAACAATATTGGTTCTCCCAATTCATGAGCATGGAATATCTGTCCATTTGTTTGTGTCCTCTTCACTTTCTCATCAGTGTTTTATTGTTTTCAGAGTACAGGTCTTTCATGAACTTGATTAAGTTTATTCCTAGGTATTTTATTCTTTTTTGGTGCACTGTAAATGGGATTGTTTTCTTAATTTCTTTTTCTGCTACTTCCTCATTAGTGTATAGAATGTTGTAACAGATTTCTGACTATTAATTTTGTATCCTGTGACTTAATTCATTTATCAGTTCTAGTAGTTTTTTGGTGTAGAATTTAGGGCTTTCTATATATAGTACCATGTTTTCTGCAAACAGGGAAAGTTTTACTTCTTCTTTACCATTTTGGATGCTTTTTATTTCTTTTTCTTGTCTGATTGCTGTGGCAAGGACTTCCAGTACTATGTTGAATAAAAGTGGACATTCTTGTCTTGTTCCTGACCTTAGAGGAAAAACTGTCAGTTTTTCACCATTAAGTATGATGTTAACTGTGGGTTTTTCACATATGGCCTATATTATGTTGAGGTATGTTCCTTTTAAAGTGGTAACAGTTTTTATTGGTTTGTTATACAGGATTCACCCTGAGTCCTTAGGAGACTATAGTTCATAGGACAACAGAAAAGTTAATTTGCAACACCAAATTACATTTAATGAAATGTAAAGTGAGTATTTTTTTCAACCTAACTTTAAGGTAATTAAGATAAAATCAAATATTTACAGAAACCCCAAACTTTTCACATAACACTGAAAACTACTAATCATGCTTTATGTAATGTTCTCTCTGTAGGACAGTATAATTCTGTTTTATTTAAATTTTTTAGAGAAATCATAAATATTGGAGAAATGGGAAGATATTTCTCACTGGAAAGGGTTATATTATTATGAGTAAATCCTCATTAAAAAATAAGCTGTGTTCTGGAAATTTCAGAATTAAAAAAAAAAAATCTTTCCATTTTACGCAATATTAAGAGTGGTTGACAGACGAGCCCACGAACTAGTTAGCCCCTAAGTAACTGAAGTAATAGTAATTAGCTGTCTTGTGATTATGCAATGCATTTTTTAAAGTTAGTTTGGCATTCTGAAAGCTTCTCATGACTATTTCCTGTGGTTTTTAAAAATCTGATTTGCGGTTCTGGATCGGAAACTCTCTACTCACTCCCACTGTGAGGTAGCAAAGGAGAGTAAGGACTTTTTTCCCCCAGTTGGAGAATTTTTATCCTTTCACTTAAGTGACTGTTCATCTCCTCTCTGAGGGAGATTCATAGATCCTAGTGTTACAAAGGCACTCTGAAGATGCCCTACTTTAGTTCTGTGCCATTAGGTGCATGGTTTTTTCAAGCTGGGCAAAGAGTAAACTCTTCCAAAACCAAACACATTTCATACTCCTTTAGCAAGCTGGACATTTAAAGGTACCCTGTGGTGAGTGAACGCTTTTGCAAGGCAAATGCTTCTCTAAGGTGCTGTCTGGGTAATAGGAAATCTCCTGGGGCTTTAAAAAGCCATCAGTACTTTTCTTGCTGCACTTGCCCCCACTGATCCGAGTAATTAGCACGGTGGTTCCTCCTTGAAGAGAGTCACTAGTCTCTAAGCAGCCAGTGGCCCCAGCCCCTCTGTGAAGCAAGCACCCTCCTCCTAGTTTCCTTCCACCCTCTGGTGCCAGGTATTTCTATGTAGACTGGCAGACGTCTCAGACTGCCACCTGGCCTCACTAAATTCCACTCAATGATTATAGCCTGTTTGGCATCAAAGTTAAGTTGAGAACTAAAAATAAAATGAGGGCATTGTTATCCATGATTTCTTATGTCACTTCCAGCTGATGAGTCTAGGAAAGAAGCATAGCATGAGAATTGCTTGTATTTTTTGATGAGGAGTTATATATTTGCTGTATATCAAAAATTATACTAATTAAGACCCTGGGTTTAAATTCTGAGTCCATTACTTATCAGCATAACATTACTGAGCAAATAATTTAATTACCTTAAACCTGACTCAGAGGGCTGTTGTGAAGTCTAAAGGAAATCCCGTTAAAATAGATGAACAGGGTATATAATGTGTAATCAGTGTTTTAGTAATTCTTTGTTTTTTTTCTTTTTTAAGATTCTGTTTATGTATGTATGTATGTATGTATATATGTATGTTAGAGAGCGCGCAAGTGAGGGAGGAGCAGAGGGAGAGGAAGAGAAAGAATCTCAAGCCAACTTCATGCTGAGCGTGGAGCCCGATGCGGGGCTCTGTCTCACCACCCTAAGATCATGACCTGAGCCAAAATCAAGAGTTGGATGCTTAAACTGACTAAGCCACCCAGGCGCCCCTCTTAGTTGTTTTTATCATCATTTTCATTATTAATAGTATTTCTTTGAAATCTTATATCTAGGCAAATATTACTAGAAAAGGTAAAGAAAGAGAAGTAAACAAATCCTGGTTTTTAATGCCCTTTCTCCCCTCCCTGGCCTGTATCCTCTGTAGAATGTGACAAACTGAGGCGGGATGGCTACCGAAGTTCTCAGTACTACTCCCAGGGGCCCACCTTTGCAGCCAATGCCAGCCCACTCTGCGATGATTATCAAGATGAAGATGAAGAAACTGATCAAAAGGTAAGGCTTCCCAACTCAACATGGGATCCTGAATTGGGTCCCAGAACAGAAAAAGGACGTAAGTTGAAAAACTGGTGAAATCAGAATAAAATCTGGTTTAAGTTAATAATGTTATCCCAAATTAATTTCTTCATTTTGACAAAGGTGCCATGATTACATAACTCGTCAACATTATGAGAAGCTAGGTAAAGGGTTCACAAGGAATTCTCAGTGTTACCATTGCAACTTTTCTGCAAGTCTAGAATTAGTCTAAAATATGTTTAAAAAGGTAAGATCAGGATTCAAGGAATTCATTAGAGGGTCACAATCAGTATATTAGTGCATTTTGAATATTCTCTTTTGGATAGAAAAAATGAAAGTCTTACTTTTGTTGTTTTGGTTTTTTCGTATGACCAAGAACCCAGTCAAATTCCAAAAAAAAAAAAAAAAGAGCTCTAAGTAAAATAGGCAAATGCCACTGTTTCACCAAGTGGTCAGTGTTTTTCAGAAAAATTGAACAGAGGCAGCACTTTAATATTACAGCACAGGTCAATTCACTGTAGAGATGCTGTTTCATATGTGCAGTTCTTTTTCTCATGCCATCTTTTAGGATGCAAAGTACTTAAGAGAAATATGTTTTCTCAGGAATAGATGCCCATGAAAGAATAAAAAGGTAGGGAGATTTTGACTTACATGGTTTTTTTTTTTTTTTCATTTTATTTAGTACTATTGACTTAAAGTTTGATGGACATGTTTTGGGTTAGAAACCATTTTTAATTAATCTAAGAAATGTCAGCAGAATTAGGTCAATATATAAATGTGCTATTGTTTAGAGAACATTATTCAAAATTTGTTGTCCATCCTCAAATAAATAACATCAGAGAAAAGGGTGGAAGTGTTAACAGTTAATCAAAAGTGGGAGATTACTACCATAATGTTTTAGTATTCTGATGAAGATGGGACCCCAGGTGCTTTTTTTGTTTGTTGAGAATGTTTTTTCCTGTTTCTTTAAAAATACTTTCACACATTAGTGAGTCCTTGGGACTCAAAATACACAAATAAGTTCTCTTACAGTAATAGGAAAAGCAGCTACTTCAAAATTGATCTGGTTTTTAATTTTAAAACCTTTATTTTTTTCTCATTGACGTGAGTAAGGAAAATAGAAATTAGAAGATGATTTATGTAGTGAGGATTTTGTTCTGTTCTTATTTTAAAATTTTTTCAGCCTTACTGAAATTATAATTGACAAATAAAATTGTATATATTTAAAGTGTGATGATATGACATATGTATATGATTTTTTTAAAGATTTTATTTATTTATTTGAGAGAGAGAGCGTGAACAAGAGAGCACAAGTGGCAGAGGGAGGGGCAGAGGGAGAGGGAGAAGCAGAGTCCTCACTGAGCAGGGAGCCCAGGACCCTGGGATCATGACCTGAGCCAAAGGCAGGTGCTTAACCGACTGAGCCACCCAGGCACCCCTGACATACATATATGATTAACACATCTATCACCTCACTTAGTTACCTTTCCTTTGCATGTGGTAAAAATGCTTAAATTTTACTCTCTTAGCAGATTTTAAGTACACAACACAATAGTGTTAATTGTAGTCACCATGCTGTGCATTAGATTCCCAGACCTTATTCAACTTCTAACTGAAGGCTTGTACCCTTTTTGACTGGCATCTCCCCAGATTCCCCACCCGTGAGATTTGTCTTTCTTTATCCAGATACACTTCAACTTTTAATGATGCTAAGAGGAGGAAAATTGAGTTTGTAATGGGACCCAGTTATTAGACAGAGGTGGTTTGCCTGCAACGTGATTGTGTAAGTTTTGAGTATCCAAGAGTATAGAGTCCCCTGGTGGCAAATTGACATTACTGAGACAACATCCAAAGGCCTTCTGGAAAGTGGAATTGTAGTTTCTAAATTCTCAGATAGCTGTTTACTTACCATGATGCTCCCATCTGAGGGAAGTCTTTTCTCTGTGGACTAGTTTCTATCCCTCTGCTCATTGCACTGGGCCCCTCCAAGTAGCCCTCTCCCAAGTGTGTGGAGAAAATAAAAAATCCTCAGCCCCGAGAAGACAAGGCTCCTGTCACATTGAAAATGAGTCAGCAGATAATAATGATATGGAAAAGAATATATACGTAAATGTCATCCTTTATATGATGGGACATGACATATGACATATCCTATTAAACACACGAAGTACTGTAGTGTCACTTGGTAGCACTGGGATTCACTAGAGCAGAAACCAGAGTTGGTTGTGGAACCTTAGATCTCTTCTTGGGGCCAAATGGTTCTGTAAAATGGAGGCTTAGGAGTAGTGCAAGTAGAGGAGTAGTGGAGGCCTTTGCTTGTGTGTGTGCTGGGAGCATGAACTGTTTCAGGGGCTCCCTGAAAACCCCCTCTGGGTTACAGGCTCAATCGCCATGTCTGGACTCATGGCCTTCCTATATTTGGACCCTCATAAAAGCACAGAGCTGCTTTCAAATCTTACCTTCCTTTACTGCCATATGTCCTTGGGTGAAACTGTTTTTGAAATCCTTAGAATATACTGTTAGTGATATTTATTTATTTATTTTTTTAATTTTTTTTTTTTTTTAAGATTTTTATTCATTTGCGAGAGAGAGAATGAGAGACAGAGAGCATGAGAGGGAGGAGGGTCAGAGGGAGAAGCAGACCCCCAGCTGAGCAGGGAGCCCGATGCGGGACTCGATCCCGGGACTCCAGGATCATGACCTGAGCCGAAGGCAGTCGCTTAACCAACTGAGCAACCCAGGCGCCCCTGTTAGTGATATTTAAAGGGAACTTTTTTTTCTTAAATATATAGAACCAAGTTGAAGTATGTTCAAAATTTTTTCAGTTATCAGGCCTGAATGTCTTCTCAGTGTAAGAAATTTTTTCAGAATAAAATAAATATCAAATTATATAATGTATTAACTATGGATGATTATATCTTAATTAAACATCAACTAACAAACTCTTCTGTCATGTTAATGAACTAACTTCCTTCCTTCCCTCCCGCCCTCCCATCTCTTTCTCAGTTAGGCTACATCATTCAGTGTTGCATTCACTTCTGTAATTTCTTGGTTCCATGGAGCATCAAAAAAAATGACTTGCCTCTCACTGTTGCACATCCCATTTGATGATATTGGAGCACATTCTCCATCTCTTTGTTTATTCATAGCTATTGGATTAATTACAGTGTTCTCCACCAGACCATATGCTTTTTTTTTTTTTTTAATTAACTACATGTAAGTCAACAAGACCTAGTACTGCTTTCAGTGACAAAAGCCCTGAAATTGGTGTGGAAATTAACTTTTATAGGTCATTGTGCTTTTTCTACCACTTCTTATGGGTCCTTCACCCCACCTAGTGCTAAAGTATCTTCCAGTCAAGGAGGATTCATTTGTGTGCACCCCACACAGTGCTTAGTGCATGACGGGCTACGTAGCTGGCTCATTCTTAAACAGTTATTTCCAGAACAATTACTAAGTACATACCCTGAATCAGGAGTCTTTATTAAAAATCTCTGTGACCATCCCCTCACTGCTCACCATATCATGATGATGCACTGATGTCTCCATACAGTGCGGCCATCACTGGTAGTCATTTGGACGTATTCCATTATCCCTCCTCAATGTGTTCCTAAACAGAACTACTTTAAGCACAGACTTGTAAATTCATTTTCAAGTTAAGTATTTATTATGCAGGTCCTGTGTGCCAGGAACTATTCTGGGTGCTGAAGACGTAACAATGAAGCAAACAGAAGAAATCCTTGCCCTTGATAGTGGTTGATCTGACAGTGAGACATGAGTAAATAAGCAGTGATGCTATATTAGAAAGTGATATGCACTCTGGAGGAAAATAAAGCAGAATGAGAGAGAGGGGAGGTTTCCATTTTAAATTAAAAGGGCAGGCCTTCCTGAGCAAAGAGGTGATTGGGATTAAAAGAATGAGCCAGGCAGCAAATCTTGGAGAACATTCCATGAAGTAGAGTAGCTGGTGCAATAAATGTTTCTTAAGAATTTATGCCATATACCCAGATATTGCAAAATGCGATGGATAATAAGGTATCTGTATGTGCCTCAAGGAAATTACAGCTCTCTGGTAGGGAGAACTAGCCAGAATAAAAAGGGTTTTACATATTACCTGCTACAATAAGTGTTTATCATATAGTAACATGTGAAAGTGAAATTCTTCTCACTTGGGCATTCAGGAAGTGGGGCAGGGCTGGGGAGAGGGTAAGATATGTAAGAAGGAGAGTCACAAGGCTGTTGCAATGGGCAAGACATACCAAGGACTAGACCAAAAGAATGGCTGTGTCAGTGGTGAGAAAAGGAGAATCTAAGTGATGAAATTCAGAGCGGGTGGCATCCCGGGAGTTAGGAGAAGCATTTCACATCTTAGCTCTGCCACTTGTTGGGTTTCTTTGGATGTATCACTTGGGCCTTCCAGGCACTCATTTCCATATCTAGAAAGTGGGGAGTGGAGTAAGATTACTCTCTCAGATCTTTTTGAAAGTCTGCTCATTCATTCATTGACTCAACAGATATTTATGCAGGATCTCCAACAAACCAAGCATCATCATGGGTTCTGCAGACCCATCAAGTGAAAAAGACAAAGTCCCTTTTATCAGAGGGAAAACAAGAGTGAACAGATAAATATAACACAAAGTCGTGATACATATTATAAAGAAAAATGAAACAGTAGTAAGGAGGGTTTTAGAGTGACAGGGCTGCTATTTTTAGATTGAGTGTTCAAGAAGGGCTCTCTGAGCGTGTCATTAGAGCAGACCTCAGAATGAAGAGTAGGAACACTGCATGTGACTGTCTTTGGGAAGAGCTTTCTGGGAGGAAGAGCTAGTAAGTGCAAAGGCCTGGAGATAGTAGTATGGTTATCCTGTGGGGGAAATAGCCAGAACCACCGGATTGGGCATGGTGAGGACTTTGGATTTGTTGTTCCTGGGTGAGAGGTGGAGGCCCTGGAGGAACTGAGGTGGAGAGTAGCATGATCTGATTTACTATTTAATGCAACATGGCCACTGGTTGGAGACAGGACCGTGGAGAGTTGAAGATGGAAGTAGAGTGACAAGTCCCTAGGCCATTGCAGTAATCCTGGCAAAGATACAGATGATGAGGGCTGGGACCAGGGTGGCATTGATAGAGATTCTAGCTTTATTTTATTTATTTATTTTTAAAGATTTTATTTATTCATTTGAGACAGAGAGAGAGAGACAGAGCACAAACGGGGAGAGGCAGAGGGAGAGGGAGAAGCAGACTCCCCACTGAGCAGGAAGCCCGACTGGGGACTGGATCCCAGGACCCTGAGATCATGACTTGAGCCAAAGGCAGACGCTTAACCATCTGAGCCACCCAGGTACCCCAATTCTAGCTTTATTTTTAAAAGTGGATCCAACAGTCCAACAGTACATTAAAAGGATTATTCACCGCGACCAAGTGGGATTTATTCCTGGGCTGCAAGGTTGGTTCAACATCTGCAAATCAATCAGTGTGATACAATACCTTAATAAAAGAAAGAACAAGAACCATATGATCC
>NC_138376.1:106659285-106678573 GCF_054177405.1 Leptonychotes weddellii | reverse complement strand
TGGAAAGAGCCTAGATGTCCATCGACAGATAAATGGATAAAGAAGATGTGGTGTATGTGTGTGTACACACACACACACACACACACACTGGAATATTATGCAGCCATCAAATAAAACCCGAAATCTTGCCATTTGCAACAGCATAGATGGAACTAGAGGGTATTATGCTAAATGAAATAAGTCAGTCAGAGGAAGACAACTATCATATGAGGAATTTGAGAAACAAGACAGAGGACCATAGGGGAAGGGAGAAAAAAAAAATGAAATAAGATGAAACCAGAGAAGGAGACAAACCATAAGAGACTCTTAATCTCAGGAAGCAAACAGGGTTGCTGGAGTGGTGGGGGGTGGGAGGGATGGGGTAGCTGGGTGATGAACATTGGGGAGGGTATATGCTATGGTGAGTGCTGTGAATTGTGTGAGACTGATGAATCACAGACCTGTACCTCTGAAACAAATAATACATTAAAAAGAAGATAGTAGGAAGGGAAAAATGAAGGGGGGGAATCAGAGCGGGAGGCAAACCATGAGAGACTGTGGGCTCTGAGAAACAAACTGAGGATTTTAGAGGGGAAGGGGATGGGAGGATGGGTTAGCCCGGTGATGGGTATTAAGGAGGGTATATATTGCATGGAGCACTGGGTGTTATAGGCAAACAATGAATCATGGAACACTACCTCAAAAACTAATGATGTAATGTATGGTGACTAACATAACATAATACAATAAAAATTTTTTTAAAAAGTAGATCCTACAGAGTTTGCTGAAGTTGTAAGAAAAAGAAGAGTCAAGGATAATTTCATTTACTGTCTTTCCAGCTTGATCCCTCTGGAGTCCCATTTTTTCCCTCCATCCTTCTTTCCTCCCTTCCTTCCTTCCTTTCTTGAATCTCATTTCAAAAATTATTGGACCCCTATGAGAAATTCTGTTCCACTGACCCTACCCTCTTCCTGTCATCAGTCATCCTTCCCCAGCTTAGATTACATGGCCCACAGATACATTCACTTCTTTGCACACACTTTCAACTCTGCTGGCCCCTCTCCCCTTCTGCCAGCTTCCTAGAGAAATCCCTCCCTCCATTTAATGCAGTTCTATACCTGCTCTGCGCTAAAGCCTGGCTAGCTAAACAAGGCTAGAGAAAAATACTAGGTTATATTAGCTAATTGTACTATAAATGCCTGACCTCAAACCTAAAGTGGCAGCAATCCTACCGTATTAGCTCATCAATTCATTCTTCCACTCTACCAAATTATATTTCACGCCTTCTTCTCAAATCTCCAAACACCATGTTTTCTGCTTTACTCTCAGATATTTACTGTCTTTGATATTTACTGCACTGGGCAAGGCAGGGGGGTGCGGCAATCCAAAGGTATATCCTTTCACAGCCAAACCTATTGAACTGCTTGCACCTGTTCCTCCACGTACTGCACTTTCCTGCCATTGCAGTGGGTGAATAGTCCTTGCTTCTTTCTGCCCTGTTGCATCCCAAGTGCCTAGATTTGGGCTTGGCATGTAGTGAGGACTCAGTATTTTTTCAATGGACTGATAAAAGCCAATTTCTCAAGGACTTCATACTTGCAGTTTACCCCTCTCTTTTACCTAATCAATTTTCTCTCTTTATTGCATCATAACCATCATTATTTGAACATGCTATATTTTCTTTCATCTTGAAGAAACTCTCCTTTGACCTTTTATCCCCCTCCAAATTCTGCCACATTTTTCAGTTCTTCTTTATAATAGAACTTCTCCAACGAACTGTCTAGACTTGCTGTCAACACTGCCTTTTCTCACAATCTCCTTTGAACCCCCTCCAAATAAACTTTTATCCCCAGCATGCTACTGAAATTACTCTTGTTAAGTCTAATCATCACGTCTGCGTTGCCAGATCTAATAGTTGGTTCTCAGCCTGCCTCTGATTCAAACTCTCAACAGCCTTTAACATAGTTTACTGTTCTTTTCTTCTGTACTTGGCTTTCATAAGACCACACACTTCTGGTTTTCCTCATTGCTCACTAGCCATTGCTTCTCAGTCATTTGTTGGGTGCTCTTCTTCCATGTGTCTAAACCTTGGTGTAATTCTGCTCCTCTGAAACAGGCTCACTCCTTTGGGTGATTTCATTGAGTCCCATGGCCTTAAGTTCCATGCACTGAAGTTTCCTAAATTTCTTTCACTAGTCCAGACTCATGCGTTTCTCTGCTTACTATCCATTTCCACTTAAATGTCTTATGGGTATCTCAAACTTACCCAAATCCTAGTATGTGATTCTCCCAACCCTACCTGCTCCTCTCATAGTTTTCCCCACCTCAGTAAACCATAACTCCATTCTACTAGATGCTTAAGTCAGAAATGTTGGGAACATTCTCGATTCTTTTATTCTCACACCTTCAGTAAATTATATAGGATTATCAATTATCGAACCACTACTAAGACCTCCCTCACATCTGATGTTAGGTAATGATTAAGCCCAGGGCATGTTTCTGAGAGTGGCTGGTAGGGGCATGTTGGAGGTGAGGTTGTGAAGGACAACGGCAGGGGAGAGATGGATCAGCTCTGGAGTTACTGAGTCCACCAAGAGTGTTAACAGGGGTAGTGGTGGAGGGAGACTGAGGTGGGATCACGGGGGGCAGGGGGGCATGTTAAGTGAAGGAGTTAGCTTTTATTGCATAGTTCATAGGAAGTCACTAACATTTTTTAAGCAAAGGACTTTATGATTATGTATTTATAACAAAAGTTATATATACCATCTTTTGTTAGATGAAAGTAGATAATACTGAAACTGATTTTCTAATTTATGTAACATATCAAATATAACACTATAACTTCTAGAAAGGGAGTATTTTAACAGACTGATTTCTATTTTTAAAAATAGAGAAATTTTATAAAAAATTCACACCAGACTGACCCAAAAAAAGATAACTATGTTAGGTAATAGATGGGTTTACTAATCTTATTGTGGCAGTCATTTTGCAGTCTATACATAAAGCAAATTATCACATTATACACCTTAAACTTAAACAATGTTATATGTTGATTATACCTTGATAAAGCTGGGTAGAAAAATGAAGCCCATTTTTTTAAAAAATGGACCAAATTGTAAAAATCACAAAGCTCAGATGGTTTCATAGAGAGGGTTCTACTAAAGCTTTAGTAAGTCCAATGCTTGAAACTTTCCCAGAGCAAAGAAAAAGGATATGGTATGAATTTTTTTTTTTTTTTAATGAATTAGCTTAACCCTGAGGCCAAGCCTGACAAAGATTACACAAAGTGGAAAATCAACTGGCCAGTCTCATTCATGAATATTATCATTAGAAGTCATAAGTAGGATGTTAAGAAACATAATCTAACAGCTCATTACAGGACAAATACTAAAAAATCAACCTGAATTTATCCCAATAATAATGCACGGAAATTCAGTTTCAGTTAATCTAATCACACAGTAATCATATTAATAGATTTGAAGAGAAAAATCAGGTCAAAGCCTTGGATATTGACAAGGTATTTGATACAATTCAATAGCTGTTCTTGATTTAAAAAAAAAAAAAACATGATATAGGAACAGGTAGATACTCATAACTTAAAATGTGTCTGCTTTGTCACCAAATCCAACATGATTTTTAATGAGCTATTCTTGTTAGATGAGGCATAAGACAGCACATTCACTATCACTATTATTGTACTGTATGGGAAAAACCAGCCAGAATGATTAGAAAAGCTATAGAATAAGAGGCTCAAAAGTAGAGAAGATTGAACTGATATTATCATTCTTGGTGACTCCAGGAAGATAAAAAATTGAAACTGCTATCAATATTAGAATTCAGTGACGAGTAAGGTATGAAATTTATGTATGGAAATAAATAATTTCCATATCTACAAAAACAAGTTACAGGATGTAGTAGAAAAAATCTTAAGTTGTGCTAGCAGACAAAGAAGGGATAAATTAATAAGTGTAACATCTATGTGAAAAAAAATTTAAATACTATAGAATAACACAAGATTTGAATAAATGAAAAGACTTACTATGCTCTTAGAGGACTCAGTATCAAAAAACTGTCATTTCTGTCCAAGTCAATTTATAAAATTAACACAATACCAATAAGAAGTTGAATAGTTTAGTTTTGGTTTGGTCTAGAGTTAATTTGGGGGATGGGAAGAGGAGGGAGAGAACCAGAGAGGATGAAAGGGTCAAAGCTGGGAAAGCTGTAACACCGAGGAGCACTAAGGAAGGAGGATTGGCTTCACCAGGTATTAAAAAGAGTCAGGAATTACTCAGTGTGGAACCTGAGTATCCAGACCAGTGGGACAGAATGTTAATACAGAATGTAAAGTCCAGGAGTAAACCTAAATCTTTATGGGATTCTGTATATGACCAAGTTGGCATTTGAAATCAGGTGGGAGTCCAGTAACTGTAAAAGGGGCTCCAAGCCAGCAGTTTATGATTTCCATGTTAAGACCAAGACCCTTAAGTGCAGTTCTTAAAAGTCACTCTAACAGTTGGGATTATTTTAGATACAGAGTGTGTAGAGGTCAAATGTGAGGGAAAATTTTGGGGAAACACTTTTACTTTGTATTTCCTTGATAAGCAGTGGGGGTTAGAGTATGGCGAGGAGAACAGTGGACTACATAGAATTTAACAAGTGCTTGGGCTACAAATGCTCTGACATTGAAAGAAGCATATAGAGTGAAAAGCATCTAATTTGCATTCAACGGTATGAAGCATCTATTAGGTGCCTGGGATAGAAGCACTCTCCTAAAATGAGAGTTGCTAATAAGGTAAAGGCTAAAAACCTAAATTAGAACAAAGAACCTAGGGGACATCTCCTTCTGGGTGTTTATTCTAGAGAATTATTCTATAATAATTATCCTAATGCAAAACATTTACTAAATAGGACTCCTGTTTCTGGTATAAGGAATGGTGTTTTGCTAATGATATCTACACGTATCTCTCAAAAGTGTAACAAGAAAAATAATTAAAATATTTCCAACAATATAGGTTATATATAAACCTGCTGCATGAAAAATGCTGTCTGCAAAGGGTTTTAGAAATCTCACAAAATACCTTTCCCCCCACCCAACTGTGAAATCAGAGAGTAAGTCATTGCTTTAATACCCTTCTAGTCTTGACGGTTTTTGTTCTTTAAGTTTTCAGTGCATACCAGTACTACCAAACAGGTTTTTCAGGTATTTGAAGGAAGTTCAGTTATAGATGCCAAAACATTTCCTTTGAGTTGATAGGGCATTTCTTCAACTGCCATTGTTGGAGGTTATATTTGATGATAAGTTTACTGAATCAGGGAAACATTCATAGAGGCCCCATTGTCTCAGCAGAATGGATGTCAGTCATGGGTTACTCAATCTCTTGTGGAAAATTAACCCCCAAACACATAAATTAGACTGGGATTATGGCAATAAAAGGTTGGCTTTAATGGTATTGATAGAATCCCAAATTTTCCATTTCCTGTTATTCTTTGAACTGGCATCTCAGGTTCTCTTTTAGTCCTCATTGATGAGGGATATTTAAATCAAAGGAGGACTTTGAAGAAGACAAAAGGACAGGAGCCTTGCTCTGTAACTGCACACGTTGGAGTCTTATATCACATGATGCTTGAGAACGCCAGCTGGGGGCAGCTTTTGTACCTGTTGAAGCTTCTCTCCATGAGCTTCAGTTTCCACACTACAAAGAGCTATAAGCCCCGTGTTCTAGTTTGCTCAGGACAGCCCTGGTTTACAGCTGCTATCCTATGTAATTATTCAGAGCACCCCCTTTCACTTTCAAAGGAGTTCTGGTTTTGATAGTAAATTACATGGCTACCTTATCTGCCTTGGAGAGGGATGTGGTGAGGTTGAAATGAATTAATGTTTATGAGATTCTTCGTATGGTGCCTGGCACACAGAATATGCTCAAGTAATGATTAGTACAGTATTATTAAACTGCTTGGTTTTTCAAACCAGACTTTAAAGAAAATGATTCCATGGATAGTGGAAGTTGGCCACTCTCCCAGTCATCCTATGTCTCTTATTCCACCCACATAGAATTTCCTGCCTAAAGCAATGAATTTGAGAGGTTTCAGCAACTGCTAAAAAACTTGTGGTGGTCGTGTCTTCGTAGATTATCGCCAAGTAGAGCTGCTAGCAGTCATACTAGTACTAGCTTTATAATAATGGTAGAACACTTTAGAACATTTTCCAAATTTTTTCACACATTGTATCTCCTTTTCCATGGGAACTCCTATGAAAGAGGTATTTTCATAATCATTACTATCATTTTAAAGATCTGGAATCTGAGCCTCAGAATTAATGAAATTACTTTCCTAAGAGCACATGGCTAGAGTGCACCAGGGAGGAGGTGAATGCAGGGCCTCTCACTTTATACTCCCATTTTCTTTTCCTTGCGCAACGTTGGTGAAACGGAAGAGCAAGATTACTAAATTAACCAACTTCCTTCTCATTATGCCTGCTATTGTCATTTTTCATTCCACCGTTGACTTATCTGGTATTCATTCATTCATGATTTTTGGATTTTTGTTTTTTTTAAAAACCATTTAAGTGCTGCTTGGTCTCAATATATACACGTGGTGCCTGGCCTTTGGTGGTATATGGTCTAGAAAACACTTACGATGCCTCTCTTGTACTGGGTCTCTCTGCGTGAGTAATTTCAGGGCGCAGTGGGAACACAGAGTGCTCTACAATTTGGGACACCTTGTTACTATGTATCTTGCAAGCAAGAATGAGAAGATTGGGGATTGTCATTTTTCCAGGCCTTTAATGCATTCAAACCAGTGAGGGTGTCTCTAGTAACTTGTCCCAGTTTCTCTTGTTGTAAACATCCCATTACACTGGAATAAGGCTCTATTCATATCTGCCTTCCCCTTTAAATGGGGACACAGCATTCCTGTCTTGTTGATATTTCTGTCATCTCCCAATATGGAATCAAGCACCAGCATGCAGAAAAGTTTAGGAGCCAGAGACTAGGCTTAATGCTCTCTGTAAGTCTATTTAGTACTTACTGCAGCCATGAGATGTAGCTGGGATTGTGTGCATGTCACAGATGAAGAAACTGTATTTTGAAGATTATATCATTTGTTTCAGATCACATAGTTTTAAAATACTGAAACTGAAATCTCTCTTTTAAAGCAGTGTTATTGAGATATAATTTACATAATATAAATACACATTTTTAAATTATACAATTTAATAAGTTTTGACATATGTTTACACACATGAGCCCGTCACCACAGTCATGACAGTGAACACCCTCAGCATCCTTAAAAGTGAGCCAGGATTCAAATCCAGATCTGTGGCTCCAGAGCTCCTGTTTTCCCTCCAACAATGAGTATATGGGGGAATTGAGCCTTAGCTACATACAGACTTCTCCTCCTCACCTCTCTCTTTTGGGAGTTCTAAATTGCTGAGATAACAGAAACAACATCTTTTACAACCCAATTATCCATCAATAAAAGAGTGAATAAATAAATACGGTATTGGACTGGAATGTATGCCCATAAAATGAATGAATTTTCGGCTCAACAAAAACAGGGTGTGTCTTAGAAACATAAGAACACAACAGAGAGAATGAAACCATTTTTATAAAAGTCAAAGCAAATACAAACATGTAATTTACACATAGTTGTACACACATAACAAAAAGTAAGGGAATGAATATTGGAAAACTCAGGAGAGTGGTTACCTTGGGGGATGCAAGGAGGAGCATGGAGGTAGTTGCAGTTATTGGTAATATTTTATGTAAGTCATGGGTTGGGTAGTAAGTTCTGATGTATTCATAATGTTATGTTATATACTTTGTATATATTATTTATGAAAATTAAAAGATTAAAAACAAATTCTGCACCATTTTAAACATTTATGTTCTAATTTAAGTATTTTCTGTTATTTTAAGGAAAAGATCACTTAATGCAAGAGTTTAAATCCACAGTATTTTAAATTCAATATGTAGTATCGATAAAGGGGCTAGCTTTGTAGTAAATGGACTAATACACTGATGGGAAGAAAAGGAACAAAGTTATTTAATAATGTGGATATGGTCACCACTACCTGGCCATCATGGAGTTGGCTGGATGAACCATGAACTGTGCTTCTGTATGGATCCATTTCTACCATCCCTGCTTTTTTGGTTGTTGTTGGGTCCAGAGGGGGAAAGAGAAATAGGAGAGAACAGAATTAAGTCAGGATCTTTTGTGTCTGAATACATTGAAGGTAGAAGCATATAGCCAAAAAAGACTGCAGAAGTTTTGACACCTTATAAAACCATCTAAAATCTTGAAAAACAAAATAGAGAGATTTAATGCTGGGAAGAAAAACACCAAAGACTGAATAAGTGTCCTGCAAAAAGGAGTGGAATATATGTTGACATCCTCTTAAATAATGCTCTATATAGTTTCATCTGTTCTGTATTTTCATGTAATAATTGCTAAATTTAGCTCTGGTTATAATTCCAGTTTCTAATTTCTAAGAGATAGCAGGTTAAAAAAAAAAAAAAAAAACCTGGGCTAGTCTATGATTCACAGTTAAGCCCACTTTTTGATAACTTGGCCAACTGCCAAACAGACCATATTTCAGGCTCCACTGTCCATCTGGTGGGAGCTTGTCTGGTTTTCAGATAGGACCAGGTCTCCGAAATGCAGGTCTACAGCATCCAAAATCTACAAAACAACTGCTGGTGTGGCCAGTGACTTCCCTTTCTAAATTAAGTATTTTGGCGTGAGTAATTGTTGTTTCATTTGTGTCTCTCCATTCCTTCCAGGACTAAGGGATGGGGTATTGATGAACATTACTGACCAATAGACAGGTCTAAAAGCTGCACTTAAGTTCTGAAGGCAAGGCAACTTTAAACTCAGTGTTTAAAATAACAATTCACTCCATATTGAGGGAGTCCATTAATATGAAGCATGGTGAAGCTATTTGAGTTACTCTCTTCTGAACACAGGGAGCTTGAGTTGCTCAAAACCTACAACTAGTAAATGACAGAGCCAGGGTGCTGATACTTAGCATTTCACTCCAGGGTATAGTGCTCCTTCCATTACACCACACTTCGGGCTTTTATAGATTTTCAAGAGGTTTGTTCTTGAATAAGAGATATAAATGGAGATTTTTATCTTTGGATCGGATAACCCAGTAATTGATTGCAAATATTGTCAAGTTGTTATTTTACACTGTTTAACAGCAGAAACTCTGAGGTCAAGTCTGGGTTCTAATCCCGGTTATCCACTGTGTACTTCCCAAAAATAAACTTACTTTACTCCATTTCCTTATTTATAAAATGAGGCTAAAGCTATAAAGATAAAAATGAGGTACCAATTTCTTTAAAGTCTGTAACCCAGAGCGAGGCATATAGCAATCAGTTACTAAATGGTGACCCTTTTTTAGCCAGAATTCTGCAGGAGTTCTCCATGCGATTCTGATTTAAAGCTTCATGGAACTTACGTTCTCATAGGAGAGATAAACAAGATAAATAACTAAAATATATGTATACAAGTGATATGTACTAAAGAGAAAAAACGGAGAGGGGAGAAACAAAATATTGGGGAGGAGTTAAAATTTTAGGGATGCTGAACGGGTAAGATCTCAACAAGAGGGGGACTCTTGAGTAAACACCCGAAGAAAAATACGGTGTAGATGTCTAAGGGAAGAACATGTCAGCCAATGGGACCAGCAATGGCAAAGGCCCTGAGGCAGGAGTGTGCATGATATGTACAAGAAAGTGCATGGAAAGGGTAGTGTGGCTGGAGTAGAATAAGGGATAGAATAGTAGGAGTTTAGGTAAGAGAGAGCAGTGGGCCATTGGCAGATCACATAGGGCCTTGTAGATCATAGTAAGGATGTTGGGGGCGTTGAGCAGAGGAGCAACATGATCTGACTTAAATTTTAAAAGGGTCCCTCTGGCCTCTGAGAAATAGACTGTTGGAGTGGGAGGGTAGTCAACATAGACAGAAGCATGGAGACTACTTAAGAGGCTAACGTAATAATCCCCAGAGCATTACAGTATCCATCTTACTGGAGTAATTATGATGTGTTCTGCCATTGAGATGCAGGAGGTTTTTCCTATGCCCATTGCTGTGTCTATAAATACTAGGAGGGATAGGAGTCATATCGTTCTGGAAGTCATTACTCTCCTGGTTTTAATTTTGCTTTAGTAAGTTGTAGCACTGCGTAATAGTCACATTTGTATATAACTTTATTCATTTTCTTGCAGATGAAGGGAGTACTTTATAGAACAGATTACCTTTGAAAGTTGTCATACTGGGCTATCCTTGGTGATTATCCCATGGCAAAAAGACTAAAATGCAGTACCCTTTCATTGTGATAAGTTATCAATCCTGACACTATCAGCCAACTAAAAGCGAAGTAGGTTACGAGGGCTGATGAGCACCATTGAGATGCACACAAACTGTGAAACAGTGCTTCATTCACCATCTCCCTTGGCAGACGTCACGTGGAAAAGGGAACCCTCTCTGCAGGATGTCACCCTGCTATTTATTCTCCATCAAGCTGCAGCTTTACTTTTCTTGCTGTTAAACCTCTTTCGTTAGCATGTGCTTCCCATGGTCTTCAAAGCTTGTGCCATATTTCAAGGTGATCTGAAAAATTATTTCTCTGTGTACATCAGAAAATTGGAGTAACCCAGTTTACTAGGTTGAGATCAGTCTTCAGTGTCCTGAAACTGTCATGAAATTCTTATATAAAATTAGTTTTTATTTACTTGTGTGTGTGTGTATGTGTGTCTCCATCTCAGGAGAATATATAAGTCAAATTTAAAAAGACTGTTACAAGTGCAAAAAGGCTGGAAATTATTTATTTATATCACTATGGCTTAGCTGCTGCTGCTGACCCCAAAATTCCCTTGATTGTCTTTCAAGGATCTGTAGGAGTTGTACCCATTTTCCCAGAAGTGGATCAAACATGAATGGATATGGTGTAATTTAGTATCATAATCAGATGTCAGTAACATATGCTCATCATAAGTTGAGTGTATTTATTTGTCAGTTTAATTACAAACATTATTTCACATTTTCCTTTGGTGGGAAAGAAACTAGAATATCATTTTACATGTTTTATATATCAAGAATATAAAGTGGGCGCCTGGGTGGCTCAGTTGGTTAGGCGACTGCCTTCGGCTCAGGTCATGATCCTGGAGTCCCTGGATCGAGTCCCGCATCGGGCTCCCTGCTCGGCAGGGAGTCTGCTTCGTCCTCTGACCCTATCCCCTCTCATGTGTTCTCTCTCCCTCATTCTCTCTCTCTCAAATAAATAAATAAAATCTTTTAAAAAAAAAAAGAATATAAAGTAAAAAATAGAAATGTTTAATTATGGTTTATTTTATATCCTTTATTTCCACAACACCTTTATTATTGATAGTGTTTTTGCAATAAAAGAAAAAACTGGGTACCTGTCAATTCATGATTTTGCTTTCCTAAAGTCACATTTTATTACCATTACCTTCATTTCCATAAGATTTGTCATAGACATTTTCATCGGTATCATCTCAGAGGTCTTAAGAGTAGCTCTTTGGGAGGTTCAGGAGGTAAACGGACAATCCCATTTTACAGCAAAGGAAACTTTAGGGTTCAGGAGCAGCCTGGAGGTCACTTGACTTGCAGGTATAAAGTGAATAGACTCCAGTCTTTGGATTCTTAGTCTAGACCCTGTCCCCAACACCAAACCATTTTTGGTGGTTCTTCTTTAGTCTTTTTTAAATTTGTGGAGGGCTGGTAGTTGTAGAATAAAAGTAGATATTTTGCAGTAAGATGAATCCAAGAGTAATAAACAGTGATGACAGTGTTCTTCTAAGTGATTGAAATTTCTAACTGGTGCATTTCTGTAAGTTTCTTACCAGTGTCCTCTTAGAAACTTGCATTAAATCCAGAAAGGTAACAATGCCTGCTTTTTAAAGACAGATGAATCCTCACAAACATAACGTTGAATGAAAGAAGTAAGTTACCGAAGAGAATGTACACCATGATTCCCATTGGTCAGATACAGGCAAACAAAGCTGTGGTTTTAGAAGTCAGGAGGGTAGTTACCTGTGTGGTTTGGAAGGGGGAGTGTTGAACTGACTTGGGTGCTGGTGCTACGGTACTCCCTTGGAAAGGTTCATTGACTGTTTATTCTTAAGTAAACTTCTTTTAAATGCCTTACTTCCATAGGTGGAAAGTTAGTCAAAATGCTTTCAACTCGAAGAGCCGTGCTTAGACATTTGTTGTATGTTGTAAACTGCCATTTCCCAACAAAAGCCACTTACCCTTATTTGGTCATCATTGTTGTTTGCGAGCACATTGCATTTCTTTTGCGTTCTTGGAGCTGCTTTGCCAAGAACCAGCTGCCCAGCAGCCACAGCGAAGTCCATTGGAAAGTGCTTGCCAGAACAACTTTCTTGCTTGTGCTTTTTAAGATGGTGTGGGAAGAAAGATCCTGAAGAAGGGCTCCCCAGTTAGGATGTTAATCTGTATCAAAACAGACCCTGCCAGAAATGTTTTCATGGAATTCTGATAAGGCTCAGAGCAGAGAGCTTCAGTCAGCTTCTTAGAATTTAACAATTTCACACTGATTTTTTTCATATAAATGGTTTCAGAAGAGCACACATAGTTGAGCAACAATAGCTTCATCATTTCAGAAGTGTTCCTTGAGGTCAGTGCCTAAGAGAAATAAGATTGAGGCTAGAAATTACTGTGAGCAAATAAAATTTTAATAAAAATGGAAACCAGCCACAGCCGTGATGTTTCTCTAGGCTTCTCGTGGTAAACTAAATCCATAAGCTTTCTGACCACAATAAATAGAGGAAAAGCAGGAAGAACTGAAAAGATACTGTGGGTCAGCAAAACCTTTTGCAGTCCTCGTGGTTTAGAGACTAAGGCCACTGTGTGAATCATATATATAACCGGTCATGCTCAAGATGAGTTTCCTTGCAAACCATTGCTTCTTTCTTAAATGTTACCTTTTTTTGTTTGCTTGCTTTAAATCAGTTTAAAAATTTTTTTAAGTAAGAAGTGTATTTTTAAATGTTTCTCCCAGCTGTTTACATCTTCCTCCTTTTTTTTCCTGCAGTGTTCTATTTCTTCATCAGAAGAAGAAAGATTTATTTCTACCAGGAGACCTAAAACGCCAACGTCAAGTGACTTCTCTGACCTTAATACTCAAACAAATTGGACCAAGTCACTTCCCTTGCCAACACCAGAAGAGAAGATGCGACAGCAAGCCCAAACAGTCCAGGCTGATGTGGTTCCCATTAACATAACTGGTATGCTTTGCTTTGCAGATAGCTTTCTAAACATACTTGGGAGAATGACTTTGGCTTTTGTTTGTTATATGCTTTTAGCTCCTCATTTATACGTCAAAGGTAAAAAGCTGTATTCTGGCTTCCTGCTCTTTGTTTAGTGAAAGGAATATTAAAACTTGTATACAGGCGTGCATATGAAATAATTTCTTGCTTGTTAGAGCACTGTATTACCAAAGGTTGATATCATGGAATTCATCAAAAGTGTGTGGTTTTTTTTTTCCATTGAATTACTTAAAATATCTAATTTTAAATATTCTGTTTGAGAACATCTTCTAAACGTGGTCGTAGGTAAGAAAACAATGACATATTTCTCTTCTAAACGGCTATTTTATGTAGTGTTTATGGAAGTGAAGAAATAACAGTTTTGTGATATTTCTAAATGATAGATTTTTTTTTGTCTTCTCAAGTAGAAAAAGGGAAAAATGGCTTAAAATAAGAATATCAAGTGAATTAACAATAAAAATTATAAAAGTATTTTAAAGTTAATAGGATGGTAAAATTATATCTTGATCCCCATAAATTTGAATTCTACAGTTCAAATAAAAATCAGTTCCTTCTGAATATAAAATATTTAGAATATGTTATATTAAGTTGGATTATGAATATTGCCAAACATGAAATTCAAGTTCTTTTAGAATATTATGCTCAGGTTTTAATCATCTGTGATATTTAAGGGGACGAATAACAAGGTACGTAAAGCTCAAAGGCAATATTTCACAAACTTAGAGGAGTTGTTAAAAGATTAAAAGTAAAAATTTTCTTGCTTTATTAGTTCCAGAGCTCGCAAAGAAGATAGGTCAGTGGTGTACCAAGTATAAAATAGATGTGTTAAGAGTTAACATTGGACAGGGTGTCCAAGAGGAACAGATTATTAATAATCGTCATTGATAATAAGTCCATACAAAGCATGGCCTGTAGGGCCAGAACCTGAAAAGAACCAGGTGATCAATAAGGATGAATTTTCATAAAAAATTAGGATGGAAACCCACAGCACCCTTGCTATACTTCTAAAGCTACCACTTTTGACCGCTGTTAGAAAGGCTTGTACGTGTTGATAGTTATTGAAGATGTTTTAAAAACTTTACAGATGTTTAAAAATTCCATTTAGAATAAAAATGACATCTATTTTGAATCATAGAGAAATTTAGTAAATAAGTGCATGAATTATTTTAAATTCCATGTACATTTTCCCATACTTACTGTTCTTAAGCCTAAAGGAATAGCATAGTATTTTATTCCATTTTCTTTGCAAATAACATTGTGATCTTCCCAAGTGTGATTCTCAGGCACCTAGGTCATATCTTTTTAAGATCATTTTTGTAAGTAGCTGTGTTTCAGAATAAAGTGTGTTTATTGCTTGATGGAATATGTGAACACATACTTTCTGTAAGAAAATGCATTACATTATTTGATTGATTAAATGCAGCAGAAACATAATTACATTATATATGATTAAATACCTCAGAAGTAGTATTATAAGATAAGAAGATTGTGCTATGAAATATGACAGTCCTTAATGGAATTAGGATAAATGCATTATCCTGAGATTAGGAAATTTAAAACAGAGTAACTATAGCTTCAGAAATAAAGAATTATTTGCAATGAAATGCATTGTAACAACAGTAGACAATGCCATTTCTTTGAGCTGTAATTCTCTCCTGTTGATGACTAAGTGGATATGAATTACATAGAGTTTAAAAGGAGTCCTTCAGATACCACATAGGAAAGGTGAATGACAGTAAAGAAATGAGCAATGTGAGTTGTGTCAAAAGCAATTTACTTTTGAGTGATTAACATTTTCCGAAATGTAATAATTAAATATAATACCTAATTACATATTTATTGATCTATCTTCTGGATCCATGTGTTCACATACATACACATATATTTCATAAAGAGATGATTTTTCTAATATTCTGATATAAAGAAGCATTATATTTAAATTTTTCACTTTAAGCAATTGACATAGGTTATATAGCTTCCTGCTCTTTAAATGTTATATTTCTGAAGCCCTGGAAAACTTTTGAGACTAAAATGTAGCTTCCCATAGGGAATTTTCATATGTTCATTTATTTGGATGAACATTGACCCTCTAGTTTGATTTTTCAGTCAGGTTCAGCAGGGAGAAGAAATGTCGATAAATATACTATCCAGAGTGAAGCCGGCCAGGCATAGAGGTAGAATATTAGCACAATGAGCTGCCAGCCTGAAAATAATTTAATCCCTTTAGTCAGAGTCCTGTAGGGATTCATCATATTCTAGGGATTCATCATGTCTCAAATGAAATGTATATATGTATAGGTTTCATATTCTGCCATGTGGGATAACAAGTCTTCCACCTGGAAGATAAATAGAGTGGGTAACCATGCTTCAACAGTTTTGACAAACTGGCTTTGTACTAATGTCTGAATTAGCTAAGTTTATTTCTAAGTAGTAACCATGACTAAGGCTGTTTTTCAATTAAAGGGAGTGATTCATTTCCTCTCAACAGGTATTTATTAAATGCCTGCTTTGTGTCAGGCGTCGAACTGAGAGACGCAGGTGGTGCTCAGATATGTGAGTCATGGTACCTACCCTCCAGAAATGTTTAGTCCACCAGGAGGGACAGACCTTTTGGGTCATGATGCAAGATGGAGAGTTCGGTGCCTTTAACAGCGTATGTCTTAGATGTCCATTCTCATGGTTGGTTTCTTAACTTCCTTGGAGTCTGGGTGGTTTACCCTTGTTTTTTTAGGAAGTAAAACTAGAGAGTAGATGTAACTACCAGTGTTTTGTCTGTTCTTAATCCCTTGATCCAAGGAAATTGTCTTCCTCTGCCGCAGGAACTAATGGACCATTGAAGTCATGACTTGCCCCTTACAAGCACCATATATGCTATTGCACATGGTGATGCATTTATCACAGCGATGGCACCTTCTGGTGTCTTACTGTCTTCTCTCAATTGTTTCTGGTTTTCTCCATTAGAAACAAAGTTGCCAGCATTTATTTAAGTTTGTTGCTTCGTAGGTGAAATGTGTTTTGATCATTCAGATCTTTTATCATCTGTATAGATTAGATAAGTTTCTATTTACAATTTATTCCTATTTAAATAGAGGGTACACTGTTTACAACATACCCACTTTGAATGTATGTCAATATTGCTAAAAAGAGTGAATGTTTTTATACTTTCTTTTACAACATAAGAATGATGGAAGTATATAATTTATGTACATATATATTTTTAAAATCTCTTTTTGAGAAGAATAACCATTAAAAAAGACAGTGCTATAAAACTTTCTTTAATTAAACTGGCAAATAATTTAAAGCAGACCAGTCAGTAACTGATACTGTGTCATTTTATGGTTTCCCATTGGTGTGTTAATCACACAAGCTCAGAATGTAGAGATAAAAAAAAAAGTCCTGTGGATGTGGCATTCTAGGTTTGATTGCAAAATTACTGGAAATGTCTGAATTAAGATCAATTGTAAAAGGTGATTATGAAACAGAGAGAAAGCAATTCAGCTTTAACAACAGCGTGCTACTGGGTCTCATTGTGGTAAAAGTACTTTATCATTATAAGGCTTTTTTTGGTCATGATAGTTGTATCTCACACCATAGCAATTACCAAATTGTCTTTACCAATGTCCAAATTGTCACCTTCCCTGACTGAAAGAAAAAGCTCTGCATCCAAGAATCCTTGATTAAGTTGTTTGTATCATCACAGAGGACAAGCCATTATATTGCTCTCTAGAGATAACCAAATAAACCCAATATGCCCATTGCTGTCTCATGTACACTAATGTAAAGAGTGATTTCAGTGACCAGAGTGCTTATGTAAAACACTTCCAAAATGACCCATTTTTTAAATAACACAGAATCACTCTTCAAGTGTGTTATTAACAGATTTGCACTTGTTACCTCAGCATGTTTGCAAATGAGATCAAGGTAATTCCTTTGGAAGGACACACACCTGGAAATGAAAAAAAATAGCCTTATGATGATAATCTGCTTTCCTTCCTTTTTTTTTGTCCTTCAGCATTCATTTATCATCATATGACTGGCTAACATCATTATTAATACCTTCTTATCATTTTACAACAAGCTTCTGGAAGAAAGTGCATGGTGTCGGCTTGCTTGAAAATAACATTGCTTTGCTTATTCTACTACTCTGTATTAGGGGAGAATTTCGATCGCCAGGCCAGCCTTCGGCGGTCTCTAATTTACACAGACACTCTGGTAAGACGACCGAAGAAAGTCAAAAGGAGAAAGACTATTACAGGAATCCCTGACAACATACAGAAGGAGCTAGGTATGGCTCATCAGAACTGTATTCTGTTGTCCCTCATTACTGCTCAGCATTACAACGCTAACCTCATCCTGGTGCTTATGAGATCAATACATTCTGATAGCCGTTTGGTGTCCCCAGAGGGACAGCTTCTCTCCTGAGTGAGGCACTGGGTGCAAGTCTTAACATCCCGTGCAGATGATTTGTTGAATTTTGGTGACAGGAAGAGCTTATATGAAAACTGTTAACTGGGATGATGGAAATGTACGGTAATGTCCTCATCTCTGTGAACCTTGCATATTGGGTATTTCCACAATGAAATTCACCTTTCATTTAGATCTTAAGTGTTCATAAAACTGAAAACTCATCCTAGGACTTTAAATTATGAATATGGACTTCACTAGTCATACTGACAGTGTTGGTGGCATTTTGTCATCAAAGAGATAGCAGTGTGGGATAATTAGTAAATTTCGGGACACTAGGAAATAGTCATTTGTGTTGGATAGTGCCTTAATGGAACTTCCAATGAAACAATGTCAATAGGTTTCTGGTCAGTACTTTTCAACCTGTGATAAAAACAGGAAAAAAAGACACCCCCCCTTTGTGGGGGGGGGGCGCTGGTGGAGAGGGTTATTTACTTCATAATTCACTTACCTGAATTACTTCTGCTTATCTTTATATATGCTTTGGATAATCCTTTCTTTCTATATTCACTTCCTCTCTCTGGTTTTTAATGGGCCCATCGGGAATGTCTACAGAGCAGCCGAGCATATCAGTCAGGGGCAGGCACTCTGATGCCAGGCTGCGTGGATTTGAACCCTAGCTCTGCCACTTACTCTCTGGGTGGCCTCAAGCTGGTTACTTTACCTCTCTGAGTCTACTTCCTCATTCAAATAATGTGGTTGGTGATGCTAACAGAGCATATCTCATAGAGTTGTTTGAGGACTTAATGAATTTATACAGATGAAGCACTTGGTGCCAGGTACTATATGTTTACTCTATGTTAACATAATAGCTGCTTTTATAATTATTGTAGAGAATGTAATAGTACCCATTTTGAAATTTACCTCTTTGTCTTCAGCCAGCCTATGGAGGGATTTCCTTATAGTTGCTTTCACCTGATGTTTTTACTTTTATTCACTATTGAAGGTTATAGTCTAGAAATGCAGAATAGTGATTTCTGAACATGCCCAGGAGCCTTTGAGTCAAAATGAGTTTATCCTTGCTATGGTGATCTATCTGTTACAGCACTTTGAGGTGGCATTGCAGCTTCCGAGTGCTACAGACATTGTTCCCATGTGTTTTTTCCCAGTACCCCTGCTTAAATGCCTTGTATTAGGGATGGAAGGCTCATTCTTCTTTACCTGGTATTCTCTCTTTTACTGCCTTCTGGTTCTACAGTATGTACGCTCCGCCTTCCAGAGTGAAGCCACAGTGGGACAAGAATAGCAATGCTTTGCTTTTGCTCTAGGTAGTTCCAGTGACCCAGATGACATACAGGTGCCTGTCTTATTTCATAACACAGGGTTTTATCACATACAAAGGCAAGACTGCATCCACAGGATTTATGAAATTTGTCTTTGGTTCGTGCCCCTGCATCTGCTTCCAGATCTGGGCCAGCCCTCCTGGATCTCATTCTTTCAGACTCTTTATTATTTTTTTTTTCCCTTTACGTGACAGCTAACTAATGTGAGAAACTAGTACATACTCTTATGTTCAGTAGATGCTTAATGGG
>NC_138376.1:106653421-106659185 GCF_054177405.1 Leptonychotes weddellii | reverse complement strand
GGACTCTGGGATCATGACCTGAGCCGAAGGCAGTCGCTTAACCAACTGAGCCACCCAGGCGCCTGGATGGCTTTGTGCAAAGGGTATAAGAATAGTTTGGCCCAGGTAAAGATATATATACACACAAGTATTCAGTATGAATTCTCTCTCTGTATGTCTCCCCCCCACACTCTATACATGTATATATGTAATATGATTTCTAGAACCTCAGAAATACGAACTTTTATCACTTTTATTACTAAACCAACCAGTATGGAGCCAATAACTCAGTTGCCTCTTTGACCTTGCTAGAGTGATCTGATCAGCTAGATAAATCATGTCTTCTATAATTTTATTTTTAAAATAAATGATTGAGTCCCCGGGGCCCATGTTCATTTCTCTTTTGCATGTAATATAGAAACACCAGTAATGCTGGAGGAAAGAAAATAGCTTTCCCGTATCATTGCATTGTGATTGCCAAACAGGAGACAGTTGATGTCATTTCATAGTCAGTGACATGACCTGGATCCTAGCTGGTGGTCAACTGAGACAGCTGTATCTAAGTTAGAGCTACTTAAAAAAAAAAAGAAAGAAAGAAAGAAAAAGACAAATAACAATGTAGTTTTATAGATAGGCTAGTTGGAACGATTGATAGAGTAAGGGAAAATAACATTTAAATACAGTAACATATAGCAGAAAATTTGGATCATACATTTTTTTTTCATTTTATGACTTCTGGTTGATCTTCCCCTTTCTCCCCAATATTTTGTATTTATAAGGTATCTGGTGTTTCAGAGTTTTGTACTACCTAACTAATGATTCTCAAAAACAGACACTTAGTATTTTCCTTAAAAAATTAGTCTTTTCTAGATATGAAACATAGGGAATTTGTCAAACAGATTAGATAAAAAGAGAAATGATTATCTGAAAAAAAGACATTCACTAGGAAAGATACTTGCTATTCATGAGACCTTGCCCAAGTTGTTGGGGATTTGGATTTTTGAAAATCTAACCAGAGATTCTTCCAGAATTAGTTGATTGTGCTTAATTGCATGTGGTTTTCACTTCAAAATCCATAAATAGTGAACTCTAGAGGTGAGCCACTTTATAATGCTAAGTTAAGTATGATATTTACTGTTTCAAGCAGTTTATGGCTTATAATTTGTTGCCTTCCATTTAAATGAACCAGACAAAATTTTTAATTTTTTCTTTACTCTTATTATCTTAAATGTACAAAGAAACATATTTGAACAACCCACCACAAGGTTTCATCTTCTAGGATCAGGATCATTTTGTTGTTATATCATTATATTTGGCTACTGAATAGTTTGGATACTCCTGGAACAATAGCTCTTCCCCAAGCAGAAAAAACTTCATTTAAAGGAATTCCCCTCTTGGGGCACCTGGGTGGCTCAGTCGGTGAAGCATCTGCCTTTGGCTCAGGTCATTATCACGGGGTTCCTGGATCAAGCCCTGCGGCGGGCTCCCTGCTCAGTGAGGAGTCTGCTTCTCCCTCTCCCCCTGGCTCATGCTGTCCCGCTCTCTCTCTCTCTCTATCAAATAAATAAATAAAATCTTTAAAAAAATAAAGGAATCCCATTCTGAATAATTATTGATAGTTTGTACTAAGAACATTAAGAGCATAAGACCAGACACAACTTTTTAAGAATTCACATATTAAACCTTAAATTAACTGACCTGTAGATATCTGTCATCATGTTTTTTTTGTTTTGTTTTGTTTTGTTTTTAAGATTTTATTTATTTATTTGAAAGAGACACAGCAAGAGCAGGAACACAAGCAGGGGGAGTGCAGGAGGGAGAAGCAGGCTTCCTGCTGAGCAGGGAGCCCGATGCGGGACTCGATCCCAGGATCCTGGGATCATGACCTGAGCCGAAGGCAGATGCTTAACCAACTGAGCCACCCAGGCGCCCCTGTCATCACGCTTTTTACATGTAAAAACATGTTTTTTAAAATTGGACATCCTTGTAGTATTGTGTAATAAGTAAAAAATATATATAATTATTTCTTTACATTATATTGTAAAATCAGATACAACCCATCAAGATTTTTCACAGCACCTTAGAGGTCTATATTTGTTTGCAGATCTCTTTTTATAGTCTGTTTCTGTTATTTAATTCTAGTCAAGGTAGCATTCATTTGTGTCCTGTAATATGTAACACTTTTTGTACTATGAAAATATTGAGGATCTGTTTTGGGAATAGAACTACAGTGGTCCCTATGATCGATGATATACTGTATCTTGAATATTTGGAGCCAAACTGGTGCAAACTGATACAGCCAAACAAGTCAATTTCCCACCTTCTGAAATCCCAAGTGGCAAAAACATCATCTTTTGTTTTCCAAAGTGGACTTCTCTCCTGCTCCTGCCCATTGGCCCACTTCCTCTCTTTCTAAGGGAGAACCTTATGTGTATGTGTGTGTGTCTGTGTCTGTCTGTCTGTCTTCAGTGAGTGTGCCTGGCAGAAGGTAGGGGGAGGAAATAGATGCTCTCTGCTAAAAGATACAAGTATGAAAATATTCTCCATCATCACAAGTGAAAGAACAAGCACTTTATGCTTTATTCCTCATAGGATGACATCTCCTTTGTGGTTCATACAAGAAAATCACTGCCATATTTGTAATATCCTTTGCTATTCAGATGAGCAAAAGGCTATAAAGCCTTATATCCAGTCAGGGACATGTGGTTAATTCATGTGGGATAGGGAGGGAGTTCCCAGGAATCCTGTCACTACCAGTGTCCTTGCCTAGGTGAACAGCGATGCCCGCAGCACTCAGCTTGCATTGCTCAGCAAAGCCCATACTTGAGATTTTTTTAAGTTTTTGAAACAATGTAGAGAGAAACTGGTTATGCTGTTATTTTTCAAGATTTAATGTATCCTAATGGTTACAATGCATGAATTGATTCTCTATCTCTCTCTCTTTACACTTCGGCTAAGTTGTTGGTTTCATGATTTTTTTTTTTTTTTTTTTAAGCTTCTCTTCCTTTCTAGGTAGCTTGAAATCTAACTGTTATCTACACTTAAGGGTTTTTTCCTCATCCATTTCCCTCTCTGTTTGGCCCTCTTTATGCTTTTTTTTTTTTTTTTCTCCTTTAAATATACCTACTCTCAGTTTGGTTGTAAAGCTCCAAGAAATGAATAACCCTAATTTGAGGAAATGCTCACTGGATCAGTTCCTGCTGCTTTTTCCCCACCAGAACACAACAGATTGCTATTGGATTTTGAATGTCACTGACAGACAGATGACAATGGTGTAAGATGAATAATGAAATGTTTGAAACACAGATGGGCCTGTAAATCATTTTTTCTTAGGATTTCCTTCTGACATAAAAAACGAATGTAATTAACACCGTTCTATACCAGTACCCCTTGTAAATGGTCTCTCTGTAGCCTACTGTTGAACCACTCCATTCATCTGTCTTTGGGAAAGACGGTCACAGCTTGATAGATGCTCTGCGCAGTCACCTGGTGGGTGATAGGCCACCTTGAAATCTATACCAAAAGGAGGTTATTTGAAAAGTAAATCTTCCACTGAGCACTCAGCCTTGATCTCAAAGAGAGTAACAGAATTCCATATGTAGCCTTAATCTCTAGGAGGATTTGAAGTACAAATCAAGAAAAGTACATGAAATTCATAATGAAGGTTTTTACTTTAGGAGCTGTCAGTAAGTATTTAAACTCTCACTCAGGTGCCTACAGGAGAAAAGAAACTAGATCAAATAGAAAATATATATTTTTTTAAGTACAGCAGGGTAAGAAGGGGATGAGGGTACAGGTGATGAACTAAGATATTTTTAGATAACAAGCCTCTTTCTGCTTTATCTCCAGCATCGGGCACTGGCCAAGATGATGTCGGTGGTCACTCAGGATACTCCCCAGACCACTGCTCCACACTGGGAAGGCTTGATAGCTATCGGTCTGTGGGGCTGCGCTCAGAAACCAGGGACTCCAGCTGTCAGACTGAGGAAGTGAAAGTTGTACCGCCTTCCATGAGAAGAATCCGGGCACAGAAGGGTCAAGGCATTGCTGCCCAGATGAGCCACTTCTCAGGCTCCTCTGGGAACATGTCTGTGTTGAGCGATTCTGCGGGCATTGTGTTTCCTTCTCGCCTCAGCAGCAATGCTGGTTTCCACAGTCTCCCACGTTCTGGGGCGAGGGCGAGTGTTCAGTCCCTTGAGCCACGCCTGGGTGCCCTGGGCCCCGCAGAAGACCTGGATGGCACTTACCCCTCCCAGAGCGGTCACAACCCACAAGGAGATGAAAATTTAGGAGGTGCCTCAAGGACTGGAATGCTTTTGAGGCCCAAGTCCCAGGAGCTGAGGCATTTTGAGAATGTCATCAGCCCGGCATGTGTGGTCTCTCCTCACGCCACCTACTCCACCAGCATCATCCCAAATGCCACACTCTCTTCCTCTTCGGAGATTATTATTATTCACACTGCTCAGAGTTCAGGACCACTGGACAGTAAAATTACCAGCTCCTCTTCATACACAAAGATCAAATCCAGGGACCACCTCCTCTCCAGGCATGCTAGTAAAGAGGATCATCAGTCTCCCAGTGGGAACTGGATGGAGGGTCACCCCAGCATTCTTTCACAGGCCTTAGATAATTCCCATTCCCCCGCTGCAACCACGCTGTTGTCCCTCTGTGACTCAGCGGTCTCTCTAAATACTCTAGCACATCGGGAGAATGGATCCCAAGCCATGAGCTATAACTGTAAAAACAACCTGAGCTCTCCAGCCCACACCCAGGATGTTGATGGCAAGAGTGAGTCCAGTTATTCTGGAGGCACGGGGCCTGGCAGCTCAGAGCCCTGGGAATACAGTGCCCCCGGTAACGGGCAGGCATCCCCACTGAAGGCACATGTGGCAGCTCCTGGCTACTCCACTCCCGGAAGTAATGTGAGCAGTTGCAGTTTGGACCAAACTTCCACCAAAGATGATGCCAGGTCCCTGTATTCAGAGGAGCACGATGGCTACTACACGTCTATGCACCCCGACCCGGAACACGGATCTGGAAACCAGTACGGTAGCGATGACTTTGGGAACCCCAGGCACAGTGTGGTCAATGTTTTTGATGGAAGAGCTCAGAAGAACCAAGGGGACCGGTCACACCACCATGACAAGTCCCTTTCGCGAAACATCTCTTTGAAGAAAGCGAAGAAGCCTCCTCTGCCACCCTCTCGGACGGACTCCCTGCGCAGGATTCCCAAGAAGGGCGTCCAGTCGAACGGGCAGGCGCTGAACGAGAGTCTGATCGCCTCGCTCCAGCACTCGCTGCAGCTGAACCTCCCGGGCAAGGGCGGCAGCTCGCCCTCCCAGAGCCCCTGCAGTGACTTCGAAGAGCCCTGGCTGCCTCGCTCCCGCAGCCAGAGCACGGTGAGCGCGGGCAGCAGCATGACCTCGGCCACCACCCCCAACGTCTACGCCCTGTGCGGAGCCACGCCGGCGCAGAGCGACACGAGCAGCGTCAAGTCCGAGTACACGGACCCTTGGGGTTACTACATTGACTACACCGGCATGCAGGAAGACCCCGGGACTGCCGGCGGGGGCTGCTCGGCAGGCAGCGGCGCGCCGGCGGGGAACGGGCCAGTCCACCACGTCCAGGAGGGAGCCAGGACCGTGATGCCCCAGGTGCCTGGTGGCTCCGTCAAACCAAAGATCACATCGCCGGAGAAGCCCCACAGAGTCACTTCTCCGTCCAGTGGGTATTCCAGCCAGTCGAATACACCCACAGCACTCACCCCTGTGCCTGTGTTTTTAAA
>NC_138376.1:106591606-106653321 GCF_054177405.1 Leptonychotes weddellii | reverse complement strand
CACCTAGCCCCCTTACTCTGGGTGCACCTTCTTCCCTGCCGCCCGCCCCCTCTTTCGGACCCTCCTCAGCTCCCCCGCCTGCCCCACCCCTTGACCCCAAATGGATGAAAGATGCCAGGCCTTCTTTTAAAATATCTGGCCAGCCAGATTGCTCCTGGGAGGGCTTTCGGCAGCCTTCTAGCAAGGAGGAGGGCAGCAGACCCCCCATGCCCCTGATAACCACAGAAGCATTGCAGATGGTACAGTTGAGGCCCGTGAAAAAGAACTCAGGAACCGAGCAAGCACTGTTACATGAACAAGTATCTCAGGAAAAACTAACTCCGGTTGTTCCCCAGTATCATTTAAAGCCATCTGCTTTCTTGAAATCCCGAAATAGCATAAATGAAATGGAGAGTGAAAGCCAGCCTGCCTCTGTGACAAGCTCGCCGCCGACTCCTGCCAAGAGCTCGAGTCAGGGTCACCAGGACGGTGCAGCCGAGCGCGGCCTCCCGAGCCGCAGCCTGGGCAGCGCCGGGGAGGCAGAGACTGGGCCCGGCCCCAGGGCCGCCCCGCGCCAGGAGCCCCCCGGCCCTTCACCCAGCAGGAAGCCACCCCCCATTTCCAAGAAGCCCAGACTGTTCCTCGTGGTGCCACCTCCACAGAGAGACTTCACAACGGAGAACGTGAGCGGAGCATCACCTAGCCCCACGAGGGGAGAGGCAACAGAGAGTTGTAGAGCCGGGGCTGGTGCTGAGGAGACGGGCTCTGGCAGCTCAGTTCTTGAGGGAGGAGCCGCAGGATCTGCATCCCCGGGTAGAGTGAAAGCCAATGTCCCCATGGTGCAGCCCGATGCAGCACCAGCCCCCTCTCAGGAGGAGCCAGGTGCCGGGAACAGTGCAGATGGTGGGGGCAACGTGGAGAGCTGCCTGTCGCTACAGGACGGAGGGCGTGAGTATGCTTTTCTCTCATTCCCCTCTGACCATATGCAGCAAGGCACAAGAGAGGGCTAGCGCGTGCTCCCGGGAAAGCCAGCAGCATGTGGGCTGCCCGTGTGCCTCACACTTGGGTTACCGACTTGGCATTTTATGAAATTAAAAAAAAAAAAAACCTAAATCTCAGGGTATTGCTTACTGAACGTCAGAAAATAGAGGGGTAGGGTGGTCTGCAGCAGACGGGGTATTAAATAGCAGTGAGCAGTAATCTCCCTTCTGGAGAGCTGCAGAGAAATGTTACAACAAAATTTAAGAGAGATTCAGTAGGAGTTCTAGACTTCAACAGAAAAGAATGAGCTTTGGCTCTTGTGATCAAAATAAAAGATCAGACGACAGAGCCCGCTACCTGCCTTGCCCTGTGGCTTCTCCGTTAGCGGGAATGGCAAGCACAGCAGAGTGGGAAGGCTGGCTGAAGACTGAAATTCAAGTCACTTGTGCGAGCTGCGTGTGTCTGCTTGCTTCTCTGTAGCTGGGGTTCCAGAGCCTGACACGGCTGGTCCTTCCTCGGAGGCCTGTGACTCCCTTAGGGAAGAAGGGAGTGATGAGGTGATGACCCCCAGTAGACCCCGGACCACAGAAGACCTTTTTGCAGCTATTCACAGGTATCTAAAACTCCTTCCTCTTAATTTTGATCAACTCTACGAGTCTACCTTTCTAAATGGTTCCTCAATTTGTCTTCCTTGAGTTTTTTTCTCTGTTACCCATTAGCTTGATTATTTATTTTTAGTGTGTTTCTATATTTTTATTTCCTCTGACTCCCAATTTCTGTTTTACTTTGTTCCACTGATTTTTATGATGACGTGGGGGGACAGAGACTCCATGTGGTGCCTTCTGCTTGGCACTGCGCTTGGTGGCAAGAAATGCAATGTGTCAGTCATATGACGGAGTATTTATAAGAATTGGATTCGAGCAACCGATAGTCCAGTCCAGGATGAGCGATGCTGTGTTTTGTGGACACAAGATACACAGACCAGCTCTACAGAACTTTTTTCCTAAAGGTGTTTTTATTTATTTTTTTATCTTTGTTTTACAGAAATAGGATTTTTTAGTGCAGTTGTCTTTGGCTACTTAAATGTTTCAATACAAGAATACAATCTTTTCAAAGCAGGAGCGGAAGGAATCAAATTTGTTAGTGTATACTGTTAGTGCCATCTACTGGCGTGAGAAATTGTTGGGTTTTTTAAAAAATGTAGATTTTTCAAAATAACTGCCTGAACTGTTTTGCATGTGGTCACCTTAGAGAGTGAATATGATTTAGCACGAAAACTATGTATATTACCTTTTTTCTGGTTGTAAACAGCCTGTACTCACAACAGTGTCATTGTAAGATAAGATTGTATATGTGCAAGGACTTTCAACCACAATGCTATATAAACCCTTTGCTTCCTTCTCGACTTCTTTACCACAGTATTTTCAAATAATTCTTATGAATGTCCTTATGCTGCCAAGGCCATATACTGCGCTGAATGGAGTTCCCTTTTTTTTTTTTTCCTGAAACAAAGAATCCTAAAAAATCATTTGATTCTCTATGTAAACAACCTTGTGTCAGGACTGTTTCTCCAATTCTTGGAATCTAACTGAAAAGGCTGTTGCGTGAGATGAAAAGCATAGGGCTGTCCTGATTTGAAATCCCCCATGCAGCATATAAATATCTAACTTGGGGGAGAGGGGTGGAACCAAGCTGGGGAATTAGGTGTTTGTCAAGAATTTTGTTCTTTACCTCTTGGCCCTAGTATTGGTATAATATCCCAAAAGATCCTAAAGACCGCCTCTTTAACATCATCTGACTGGTATCTTTGATCTCATTAGAAATAAAGAGGTAAATAGATATTCATCCTTTCTGATGGCTGAGTAAAATTAAAGAGGGCACATGATATGATGAGCACTGGATTTTTTATATTCAACTAATCAATCATTGAACATTATATCAAAAACTAATGATGTACTATACCTTCGCTAATTGAATTTAAATAAAAAACAATCAAATAAAAAAAGAAAGAAGTAGTTTCTTACTAAAGTATTTCTCAGAACAGTGAAATGAAAATGCTCCATCCTTTGAAACCAACTTTAGTGGCATTTCTAGAAGTTTACACAGATGTTTCTAACTCTAACCATGCTAGACACATAATAAGCACTCAATAAATATTTTCTGAATTAAATGAAACCAATTGGAATTTAACTCTTAGGAATTCTTCCAAGACTCAGTGTCTTTCATTTAGTCTGGAATGCACTGGGTTGCTAACCATGTAGGCATATATATTTATAGTAGCAGTCCACAGAGAAGACGTATTGCTGGTTGCTTTGTGTACTAAATAGCTTGGTCTCGGTGAGAAACCCAACTGTTGTGGGGCCAAGTTACTATGTGCTTTTCTGAAAAATATGCCAAAGGTCGCGTCCATATTTTACTTTGGGAAGCTTCTTAAGGCACTGAGAAATCTGTGGTTTCTCCTACTAGTGAATTCTATCTACCGCAGATGTGGAAATCAGCCAGTCTCTATTATTCTCTGTACACATGATAGAAATAAAGGCCAAGTATGGATCACAAAGAGAGCAAGGACACCTGCTAAGTTTTGTTTTAGCATTGATAATGTATTAGCAGACATAAGAAAAATCCATGTGAAGTCTGTGATTTTTAGGGCTTTATTTTATTTTATGTTCTTCAGCACCTAAGCTAATAATTTAAAAGAAAGAGTATCTAAACTGCACCACAGCTTTCAAATTTTATAATGCAAATTAATTCACTTCAGATTTAAAGCCAGATGGAAAATGTAGAACACCAGTTGAGGTGTGAAATTTTTATATTCATTGAAGTAATTAGTTTTCAAGCCAGTGTTAACTGTTTGAGCACTTTTTTTTATAGCCATCTTCTTTAGAAATACACACGTGTGTGCAGTGTGTACACACACATAGACATGTGTGTATGCAGAGAATTCATATGTTTAGATTGAATCCTCATTTTCAGGGGGCAACTGCGCTTGAGAAACAACAAAACTTTTATAATTTCCCATCTCCTCTCTTAATTTGAAATCCACAGTTAAAGGCCATAACTTGGATCAAGTGTAGCCGTGGCTTGATGTGTGGGTCTCAGTACACCCTCACGTTTTAAAACCCAAACAAAAACGGAGGCTACAAAGCAGTCCCTGCAAGAATCAGATGAACAGAGGTGCTTTTGAGAAGGAGCCTCCAGAGGTTGTGAGGTCATGCACTATAGGTGGAAAGATACTCTGTCACGTCCTAGTTCTTGGATGAAGCTGTGTGGCTTCACTCTTTGGCCTCAGTCACCTTCTCTGGTCAGACCAAACGAGCTAAAGTCATTTCCAGCTCTAAGATTCTGAGATGTTATTATTTCTGGGGGTTTTGTGGGCTGGTCGTTAACGTAGTCCAGAGTGCTGCTCTTGGTTGACAACTGAGCAGAGCCATCAAGCCAAAGTACAACTGAGCAGAGCCATCAAGCCAAAGTCTCATAGGCCAGGCTCTGCAGTCTCAAAGGGGCTGGTACCACATCGGCTTTGGCTGCCCTTCAGACTTCGTATTCAGTCCTCACCACTTCCTGTCTTCTGCTTTTTGGGGGGCGTCTTTTTGGTCAGAAGCCTGGAAAGGGCCCATCCTCCCCTGTACCTGGCTGTGCAGGCCAGGTCAAAACAGCCTTGAAGCCTGGCCGGGTGGCAGGAGGGAAGAATTGTATTTCCCTAAATGACACTCCTCCATGCCTGACACTTCATGGCTGTTATTTGCTTTCATCTTTGTTGATAAAGTGTGAACTCCCTACTATTATTTCCCTTTCCCGGTAGGAAACTGGATCAGAAACTTTAACTTGCCCAAGGTCACAGAGCAAGGAAGCTTTAGTGTGGGATTTAACCCAGGTCTGTGTGACTCCAGAGGTTCTTTATCTCATTGAGTCCTCACAAACCTATGGGGTTAATATCCTTACCCCCCTTTTGCAAGTAGGAAAGCTAAGTTGCAGCATCGGTAAGTAGCTTGCCCAAGGTCACACAGCTAGAAGTTGGTAGCACTCAAATTCAGTTCTTTATCTGTATATACAATAGCATCCTCTTTATCTTTCCCTGCTGCATATTCTAGAATTTTATAGCAAACAAAGAGATATAGCCATATCTTTATTTTATTAAATGTACCGAGTTTCCTTAAAGAACCTGCACTTAGCCGAAAGATTCCTTGCAGACTGAGTTGTTCTTATGAAGAGACCAGCAAGGGGCCCCTTGGCTCATCTGCTTTATTACCTCTGAATCACTCTCAGTACAAAACACATGGAACAGTGAGGTTCTTAGAGACTGAGGACAAGAAACACCTCCAGGAAATGTTTTACTTTCCCTAAAGGCCCCTCCTCTTTCACATTCCACCCACATTCCTTAGATTTTCTTGATAGGTTAGAGGTTTTCTGAAGTCAGTCAGGCAACAGGATGTGGTGTGGAAGGCTCACTCTTGTTTTCTGGAAAACTGGGTTTCGAGTAGTTGACATACGGTCCAATAAGAGCCAAGGAAGACTGGTTTTATGTCAACCTCTAGAATGATTAAGAATGCAGAGCTGTAGAGTCGTTCTAGAACCTGAGGTGGGAGCTTACCTCAGGATAGGGGATATTCTGGGGTTTGGCTTATCTGAGTAGAGTAGAAGAAAGAAAGAGTAGAAAAAAGGATGGTCAGCACTGAAATGCTCTCAGGATCTGTCCAGTATAGGAGAGTTAGATAAAATATGACAATTATTCGAAACTTTTGAAGTGATCCTCACCAAAATAAGTTAACAGGATGTCTGAGATGTGTTTCAAAATAATCCAGTGAGGGTCGAGATGAAAGAAAGATGGCCGTAAGTTAATCATTATTGTAGCTGGGTCAGGGGCTCACATGATAATACAGTGAACTATTAAAGTAACTCTTAATAAATGGTGACGTAAGCATGCAGTATGACTGACATCCCGTGGCCCACTGGGAATTAACCATTATCTTAATGTTATTAAATCTCAGATCCAAGAGGAAAGTCCTTGGCCGTAAAGATTCAGATGACGATCACTCCCGAAACCATTCTCCCTCCCCTCCAGTGACACCCACCAGTGCTGCCCCAAGCCTGGCGTCCCCAAAGCAAGTGGGCTCAATTCAGAGAAGTGTTCGTAAAAGCAGCACCAGCAGTGACAACTTCAAAGCTCTGCTGCTAAAAAAGGGGAGTCGGTCAGACGCCAGTGCCCGCATGTCTGCAGCTGAGATGCTAAAGAACACAGACCCTAGATTCCAGAGGTCAAGGTCAGAGCCTTCGCCAGACACGCCCGAAAGCCCATCCAGCTGCTCCCCAAGCAAGAACAGGAGGGCCCAGGAGGAGTGGGCCAAGAATGAAGGCTTGATGCCTCGCAGTCTGTCCTTTTCCGGCCCCAGGTACGGCCGCAGTCGGACTCCACCTTCCGCAGCCAGCAGCAGGTACAGCATGCGGAACCGGATCCAGAGCAGCCCCATGACTGTCATCTCGGAAGGCGAGGGGGAGGCCATGGAGCCTGTAGACAACAGGGCTCGCTGGGCCCTGGGCGCTGCCAGGGGGTGTTCCCTGGATGGACTGGTGGGGGGTGAAATGGACAAGGGCAGCCTGCTCTGTGGCGGGGAGCCGGCCGCCTCGCTGCAGGCGCAGGGTCCTGGCCCCGCAGAGGGGACGGTCAGCGCCCAGGGCACAGATCCAGCAGAACAGTGTGGAGGTCGTCTGCGGGAAGAGAGCTAGGGACATGAGTGTGAGTCTCCCAGGTAACGGTGAGGGAGGCACGCAACACGTGGCTCTAGGAAAGCCTGACAGGTACCCTTCCCTGCCTGGCCCGTGGATCCCACCCAGCGTTCATGCCGTGGGCCCAGGCGCCGCCAGCCCGGCAGCGGAAGGCGGGTATCACGTAGGACTCACTTGGCACTTGCCCTGTGGCTTAAAAGCAAGTAGAAGCTTAACTTCTGAAAGTGCTTCCTGGGGAAGATTTTTTTTTTCCTTTTTTCTTTTTTTTTTGCTAAATTCTGGGTGTGCATGTGGAGGGGTGTGTGTGTGTGTGCGCGTGTGCGCATTTTGACCACTTTTTATTTAAAACACACACACATACAGCATGTACAGAAGTAGGAGAAGGAAACACAGTTAAGCTGGGTAGAGGAATGGAGGCTTCTGGACTAGGCAGTAATAATTGCTTTAAAAGTATTACATTTTGGGAAATTAGTGAGTTCCCGAAGAACGAGAGAGAGAAGCGTTCCTTCTAAGCAAGAGGGGGCTGTTGCGCGGGTGCCACCGCAGAGGACGAATGGATGTGGGGCCCGGTGTGCTTTCGAGGCGAGCCATGCCGTGATGAACCCAAAACGATGGGGAAGGGCTAACTGACTAATGGGTTCAGGTACTTTTTTCCCGGGGTGGGAGGGGGCTTTCTCTCTTTTTTGTGAAAATGGGAAACACGTTGGGGGGGGCAGCACTGTCACTCGGAGCCTGCTGCTCTGCAGCCACAGACACACGACTTTGAGCCTGACTTTGAGACACGTGGGTCCTTTTGTACTGCTCCTTGAGTAGCCACGGAGGCGGCCTTGGAGGCAAGCACGACGGTGCGCACGCGCAGAGGGTGAGAGCCGAGGGGGCGTGCGATATGCTGCTGGAAGCCATTTCCTGCTTATTCAATGAGATTCTTTCTCAGAATTAAATTTGAAAACTTGCACTACAGAACTGTGGGTGGAGATTTTCCTTGTACGACTGTTTTTACCAGAGTTTAAACTTCCATTTGGCAGTTTCTTATCACTTGAAACGTCAACATTTGCTAACTTTTGGATATCCTTTTGGTTACACCAAAGAAAAAGGTATGGCTATTTTTTTCCTTGAACTGCCTACAGTATCATGTCCTCATTTAGAAGGGTTTATCAGAATCGATTATATATTACCTTACTTGGAAGAAAATACTGAATAGCTCTTGTTAGTCAAACTAATACCAATTGGCAGGGCTTGGCTATTAATTAGCCCTGGGAAATGAGTTTTTAGATTAAAAAGATTTTTTGCATCATCTGGTTTGTGAGTTTTTATATTTTTTATAAGGAATTGAGTTGGCTAATTACCTTCTAATCTTCTCCAGTTAGAATTTTAATACTCTTAGGCATGGGAGAAAAGTGTGTAAAGTATTTATTTTTATGCCCTATTCTTGTGACCTCCTTCTCCCACTCCCTCCCAACTGACGTGTACGTGGACTCCTGTATTTGTTGGCTAAGTAAAATAAGTCTTGTCTTCTTCATTCGAAGGACCTAAGAGGACAATACTGAGATTCTTGGCCTGGGTACAATGCAGCTGCCAATGGTTATCTTTTTGGGTATAAAAATGTAATTGAAAAGTTGGACTAACAGGCCAGATTATCAAAGGGTTTGTTATACTTTACAACTTTAGATATCCATTTTAGACACGGCTTTGAGACAAAAACAAACCTAAAGAATAAGACTTCTTCCGTTCTCTGAAGAAAACAAAACACTTCTTTTCACACAACCAGAAATCAAGACCTAACATTTGGCTGAAGGCTAAAGGACTTTTTACCATTTGGAGCAATTGTCTACTACATTGGGCACAAGGATTTTTTCTTCTCAATTTTAGAAAAGTGGTGTTGGCTTTTGAATATGAAATCTTCTCATAGCTCCCTAAGGAAGATTAGAATGTACGTGAATAATCAGAAAACTTTAACTTAATATATAAATCACTTATGTCAAAGGTATAAACAACATCAAAACTAATTATAAAACTATTAAAAAAATCCCCGTTTTTAAAGAAAAAAACATTAGGTTTTAAAATTTGCTTTGAATAAAACAATTGTAAAGTAAATATTTGAACGTTATTTCTTTTTGTTTGTACACGCAGTTTTGAATAATAAGGTAGGTTTCCTTTCACAGAACTGTTGAGTGCTTTGCTGGATACAAACAGAACAGCAGTGAAGACCAGAAGGCTCCTGTGGGAGGTGGGGACCCAACAGAGAGGAGATAGAACATCATAGACACTGTGGATGGTGCCATCTAAAAGGACATATGGAAAAACAACTCTGAATAATGTCCTATCGACTCTTGAATAAAAAATGAATAATGTATTGACTGATAGTTCAGGTGATGTGGCATGTGGAGGGATGCGAGAACTTTTCACAGGAGTGCATGTGGAGACATAGGGAGACAAGAATCTAGACTCACCCCTGAAACCTATGGTGTCTTTAGCTTTGCTGCTTTATTTCTCTGTGAGGACTCGCTGCTAACAGACCATTTCATCTTTAAAAATTCAGTGAGCGTAGACGTGTCACCCTTCCTTATATCCTGAGACTGTAAGTGCCAGATAATCATAGAAGCCCTAGGGCTAAATTATTTCCCCCTTATTTGTCCTGAGAGTTGGGGGAGAGACAAATGACCACGTGGTCTGTCAGTGGGAAGCCTCCTCAACTTTGGTCTGATTTCTGCCCTCCTACTTCTGAAGAATGTTGATTGAAACCATTGTTCTCCTGTGGGGATGTGAGTATATTCGCATGGGGAGTCACAATGACAATGGGAAGAAAGGAGGCATTTCCACATCTTGATCTGGGCACCGTGCCCAGTTCTGTGTTGGGCATCCTGGTAGGACAGGTGAAGCATGGGATTGGCTTTATTGGTTCTGCCTTAATGTGTTTTCAGCATATTAACTGAAGGTGAATAACCGTTTATGTTGCTGAGATTCCATCATGAAATGAGTACAACAGGATAATATACGTGGGTGGGTATTAGGATCTTACTGGGGGATGGGGTTGGAAAGAGGGTCTTTCGAACAAAACGTGACCTGACTCTTGAGGTCCGTTTGATTTTGAGACCTGTTTTTCTCTAATAATCTATTCAGTTACTGTAATATAGTTTCTTTCAATGAGCTGCTCTAAACTACCTTCTACACAGGCAAGCCTTTACTCATAGAAAAGCACTAGAGCGATCTAGTCATTTGTTTGGCAATGAAAAAAAGCCCTTTATTAAATACTTCTAATGTGCTAGGTAAAGGTGAGGGAGTCCTAGGATTAAAAAATGTGGCTGAGAGGCTTCAGATCTAGTAAAAAAGACACACACACTGCCAACTATCCTGTAAAACGTGTCAGATGAAAAGGAAGAATGGGCTCCACAGCAAACCCTGTTGGGACCTGACCCGCTGTGTGTTCTCCTTTACCATTGGAACACCTGACATTGATTCAAGCTGGTGATGCACCCAACCAAAACACTGTACCTCACAGCCTCCCCTATAGTCAGGAGGGCACAGTTTTGGCCAATGAGACATGAGCAGTAGTCTGGAAATCTCCAGGAAGGTTGCTGATACAGGAGCCAGCCCCATCTCTCATGGCTTCCCTTCTCCCTTTCTCCTTGAATGAATGGGAGGCTAGAAGAGGAGCCGTACTCTTCCAGCCTTTCAGCACCAATGGGTTGAAAGCCACATGTTGTGGAAGGTGGAGGAGAAAGGAGCCTGGTCCATTGATTATCTCTAGAGCCACTGCACCAGCCTTGGGCTGTCTACCTCTAGGCACACTGGGTAAGTCATTTTTCCACTCACTTGCAGTTGAGGGATAAGTGAGGGATAAGGTTCTCAGAGGAAGGTGTCCTTGCTTTTTTTTTAAGCCCTCTCTACGCCCAATGTGGGGTTCAAATTCACAACCCTGAGATCAAGAGTCGCATGCTCTACTGAGTGAGCCAGCCAGGTGCCCCAAGTGTCACTGCTTTTGACTAGGTAGATGGGGGGAGGGACTGATGTTGAACCCAAACTAAGACTTTACAGATAAGGAGGGTTTCACCAAGCAGGGGAAGCTGGCAGAAGGACACTCCAAATGAAGGGGATAGCACGAGCAAAGACGCAGAGGCCAAGTGTTTAGAGGAAGCCAGGTAGTTAAAATGTCTCTAGGAAAACGTAGTAGGACATGAAACTGGAAGGGTCGTCTCCGGCAAGAATGTAGAGGGCCTGGTATGTCCTCCCAAGGAATTTGGGTTTTGTTCTGTGGTATTGGGAAATAATGAAGATTTTATAAGGAGAATGGTATGACCTGCCTTGGTTCTTAGCCTTCTACACTCTTGTTGACTACATCTAATCCCATAGTATTAAAATATATATATGTATATGTACTGCCCCCCCAACACACACACACACACATCTCTACCTTATCAATTAAAAGCATTACACACTATGGCTTAGGCCCCAAATCTAGGTTCCTTCTTGTGGCCTGTTTCCTTTTCACCTACATCGAAACCCTCAGCAAGTCCTGTCAACCATACTGCCAAAATAGTTCACAAATCCAATCACTTCTCACTAGTTCCCCTGCTGCCTCTCTGGTCCAAGCTGTTGTCTCCTACCCAGACTCTTAGAAAAGCTTGCCACCTGGTCTTGTCTTTACGGTGCATCTTCAGTCACTCTTAATTTGCCATACAAAATAAGCTCTTAAAGACAATTCATAGCCCTCCATTGCTTGAAACCCTTCAAAGACTATTACCATCAGACTAGAATTCTAACACCTTGCAAGGGCTTTTCAGATCTGCCACTGTTCCCCTCACTCAAAGGGTCTAGCCTTACTCCTTTTTGTCCCTTAGCAGAAGCTACTTCCCACCTCAGAGCCTTTATTTTAACTACTGAAAAGTTCCTGTATTTCTGTGCTAGCTCGGGAAGTAGACACCAAGACCATGAAGAATGCCTAAGGCTTTACTGGAGTATAACACCTTTAAAAGGAAAAGGGAAGAAGGAAGATGAGGCCAGGAGAGCTGTCAGATTGCAGTACTGACCTTACACGTCTGCCTAACCTATGGGAACTCTGGGGGAAAGATGGCTCCCTAGAGGGCCCGGTGTTGGACAGAAACAGCTAGGTCCTTTACCACTGCCTTGCTTGGTCTTTGGTTAAGAGGCCGCGCTGAGAAAAGCGTGCCTTCAATTTCCACTACTTAGTGTGATCACTGGCCACCAACCCTTTCTGATTTGGGAATAGTATGACCTCAGCTTGAAAGCTAAGGTGGCCCCTGATGAAGCCAACAGTTAGAGGCTGTCAACCAACCACACTATTTGCAGCTGGCTGGCAAGTCTTGAAAGGAGATCTAAGTGGCACATCTCCATGCTTGCCACGGTCCTCCCCTTGCACCTTGTAGGTCCTCTCCCCACCACCCCTAAACATGGAGAGCCACTCCTCCAGGGCTTTGGTGGCCTTCTCTTCCTGAGAAGAAAAGGAGCATGGTGGGACCAACTACAGCCCTTTCTGCCATTGGCCTGGGGCCACATCTGATACTCATCCTCCCCTCCGTGTCCTTTACTTTCAACTGCCACCTCTGCTCCTCTCGCTGGCTTTCCTAATGGTGTGAACCAAGCTGTCATTCCCGAGGGTTCTGAGGTCCTGAAAATCAAACCGTTCTGGGACTAGGGTTGCTACACTTGTCCGTTCACAGTTCCAACTGGGCAAAGAGTATAAGGGGTGCTGCAAGTGGGTGTCCTGAGTTCCACACATCACGTAATAGCAGGCTTACCTCCTTTTATACTCCAGGTTAGTTAGCCCTGACAAGATGGTGACTCTTCTTGCTTGTTGGACCCTGGACACAAGGCATTAACATCTGAAGCAGTGCTTTTCATGCTCTGTCCCTGCTCCCATATGTCCATCCACGTACCTCTATCCCCAGACCTCCTTGTCTCAGTAATCCTTTTTTCTTTTCCCTCTCCAAACTCCTGACCCGTTGGCCAGGCCATTTGCCATTGCCATGATTCCAGGTATATTTCACCTTTTCCCTGGCAAAGTAAATGACCAGGTCCATTATCAAAAATGGCCTTATTTATTTTTTTTTTTTTTTCAGAAAGATCGTGGAAATTTTTTCCCTGAAGTTGTCTTTCATCATCACCCCTGAGTGAGGGTGTAATCCAGCTGTTGTCCCTATTCATCTTGCACCCTCAAGAGTAAGCCAAGTCATCAGTGTGCCAAGTTTAAGCTTTTCCCTCTTCCTTCAGCTATCATACATGTCCTCCAAATAACCAGAGGGAGGGAAGGGGGGACGGTTGGGTGCAACCATGATGACATGGGAGCTTGGGTGACCTGCTCACGCAGCTTGCTTATGTACTCTGGTCCTGTTCATGATTGCTCCTGGATGTATCATTTCTATCTCATGACGAACTGCTACTGGTCCTACCAACTTTATGACAGAAACTAGGTAAGATGGGCAGTTCCGGACACATCATCACATGGGGTCTCATGGTTGCATCTCTCCCAGGGCCCTGCAGCCTACCTGAAGCTTTTTTTTTTTTTTTAAAGATTTTATTTATTTTTTTTGACAGAGACACAGCGGGAGAGGGAACACAAGCAGGGAGAGTGGGAGAGGGAGAAGCAGGCTTCCCGCTGAGCAGGGAGCCCGATGCGGGGCACGATCCCAGAACTCCGGGATCATGATCTGAGCCGAAGGCCGATGCTTAACAACTGAGCCACCCAGGCGCCCCCTGAAGCTATTTTTAAAAAGCATGTCATACTCTCCTGCAGTTAGCAAGCCTTGCTTCAGGAACCCCGGGACCTGCATTGTGATTCTCTCCCTGGGGCTTGTCATAAATTCTACGTTGCTTTTTTTTTCACCACTGACACCTCCAATAGCATAGGTCTGCCAGATCACATGGGCTATGCTAATTCCTTCCTATCTGTCACATCTAGGTCTGTTCCTAAGTGATTTTTTCCTCCTAATTATGAGTCATAATTTTCTGTTTGTATATTTTTCTAAACTTTTTTTTATTGAATGTTGGGAATTCGGTTGTTTGTAGAGGGAGTTTGTTGTATTCCTTTAAATAGTATTGGGCTTTATTCCGGTGCACAGCCAAGTTTCTGGGAATTAGTTTGATCCTTTCAAGGCTTGCTTTTAAGCATCATTAGGGGAGGTCCAGAAAAGTCTTTGGTTTAGACAGTTTAACCTCATTACTAAGGTAATACCCTTGTGAGGGCACTACCTGATACCCCACACATTATGAGTTATTTCCACTCTTGCTAACAAAAACAAAAACTGTTCCCAGCCTGAAATATGATCTGTGAATCATTTCTTTTTCTGTTTTCCAGTTGTTCATTTCATGGCTTGGGTAGTTTCTTCTTATACCTTCACAGATGAGTGCTTGGCCAAGAACTTAAGAGGACTCGCTGCAGATACATAGAAGTGTGTGTGTGTGTGTGTTTCTTCATCCTCTATGCCTCTATGCTGCTGAACAAATTCTGTTCACTTTGGCATCCCCTAACACTGATCTGTGTCTTCTCAACTCAGTGAGGTTAGTGGTCTCTGTTTGACTTCCCCCTCCCTGCTTTGCTGTTTAGAAATAGCCTTGAAACCATAAGCTTGGACAGTCATTGAACTCACCTTTCCACACACCCCCACCCCCCACCCTTCTCTGAGATCCGAGTCAGGTGCTATGGACTTTCGATGTCTGGTTCCTGTTTCACCATCACAGCTAGAAGTCGGTGTCCACCTGGGGATATTTAAAAACATTGCTCAAGGGAATACTGTTTTTGATTCAGGAAGAGGGGGGTTAGAAGCTTACACTCTTTTCTTAGAGGTCAAAGAATCAATGTGGGGTTATCCTACCTTCCAAGTATGTCAATCTTAATTATACATTTAGGGATTGAGGCAATAACCGGTGGTCGGTCTGCAGGCCCAGGGGACCAAGTGGAAGCAAACTTTGATTAGAACTCCATTTATTTTCTAACCTCCATATGCTCCCCTTTAATGGGGGAGAGGAACTATGATGACACCCTAGGTTTCTGGGCATCCAATGTCAATTTGGACCCCAGCATATCTGGGTATTTCTGTGTCTCGAGGGTACAGCCACTTGCGTAAATGGACACAGGTCACTTTAGAAAAATACTGGGGGACTCATTAGTGTGCACACTTACTGAAATATTGCGGGGACCTTTTTCCTGGGAACCCAACCACCTCTTCAGTGAGTTTTGAGTCTGAAAAGAGACTCAACTCTGGAAACTGGGCAAGAGGTCAGTGTTGTGGGTGGGGGGTGGGGGGCGGTGGTAGGGGTGATCTCAGCCCCCTGCTTATCCATTCCTGCTCTCTTTGATTATGTATAAAGAGCATTACCCTTGTTGGCTACCCCATCTATTGTGTCCTTCCAGATGCCATGTTCTACTAACCATCTCCGTAAGACTTTACAGGATAGGCCCCCTTGGCTGCCCTTTTGACCTTAGTGGTCAATATGATCAACGCTCCCTGGTTTCTGCAACGAGTGCTGCCACCTGGGCTCGTCATAGTCTGCTCATCACCCACACTGCTGCCTTGGTGAGCCAGATCCCTCCTCGACCTGTCCTGCCGGCCTCCAGTGCAGAGGACAGCCGCCGCTGAGCAACCTGGTTTTGCTCACACACCTGGCTCCTGTGCCTTTCCAGGGGCATGTAATTGTGCCCCTTGCTGAACGGCGGGTCCTCTGGGCCTTCCCATGGAACATAATTGCTATGGGAGGAGTTGTGTCCCCTCCCGCAAGTTCACACGATGAAGTCCTCGCTGCCAGTGTGGCTGTTGTTTGGAGATGGGGCCTTTGGAAAATAATTCGGTTTCGGTAAGGTCATAAGGAGGAGCCCTCAAGTTGGGCTTAGTGTTCTCACAAGAAGAAAAAGAACCCTCCTGTTGGTTCACAACTTGCTCAGGAACATCCCGGGTGTCACCTGAAATTGGTCCCCGAAAGCGGAGGGCAGGGAGAGACCAAAGGTAAACCGCTCCATATTGGTAGGCGGCAGTTTTGATAAACAAGGGAACGTAGGAGGTTTGTCTTAGGTGCTGCAAGACAGGTAGGTTTCCGCACCTGCCCCCCAGAATCTCAAAAGCTTACTGTGGACCCCCTTCTCTGCGGCTTCCGCTGCGAGCCCGGGAACCGCATCTCCTCCTTGCAAAGTATGTCCACCAGGTCAGAGTAGCCGAGCGCTTCTCACAATGCCTGTGTCTCTCACGTCACTTCATCTCGTCACATACGCATTTTGCCAGCTCACGTCCTCACAAGAAGGGTGAGTACAGTCCAATAAGGTATTTTGAAAGAGAGAGACCATATTCACATAGCTTTTATAGAGTATATTGTTATAATTATTTCAATGTTATTATTGGTTATTGTTAACTCCTTACTGTGCCTAATTTTTATAAATTTAAACTTTATCGGGCGCCTGGGTGGCTCAGATGGTTAAGCGTCTGCCTTCGGCCCAGGTCATGATCTCAGGGTCCTGGGATCGAGTCCCGCATCGGGCTCCCTGCTCCTTGGGAGCCTGCTTCTCCCTCTGCCTCTCTCTCTCTCTCTGTCTCTCATGAATAAATAAATAAAATCTTTAATAAATAAATAAATAAATAAATAAATAAATAAATAAATAAATAAATTTAAACTTTATCATAGGTATGTACGTATAGGAAAAACCAGTACATAGAGGATTCAGTACTGTCGTGTTTTCAGGCACCCACTGAGGGTCTTAGAATGTAACCCCTGCAGCTAAGGGGGCACGACTTTGCCTAGAAGCCTGAACTGAGCCCCAGCCCCATTTCCATCCCACGGCTGTGTCCTCGCAGAAGCTTCTAGGAGCGGAAAGGGCAAGTGGAGCACGCATTCCCCCGACAGGGATGGGGGTGCAGAGCCTCCAACTGCCTGGGCCCAGCTCTGGGGTCAAGTGGCAGTGGTGTGTTCCCCATGACCTCCTCCAGCCTCCCCTCGGCCATGTGGGGATATAGTGAGAAAACGGCGGTCTGCCAACCAGGAAGCCGGCCTTCAGCTGGCACTGACTTGGCCAACACCTTGATCTGAGGCTTCCCGGCTGTCAGCACTGTCCGAAACAAGTTTCTGTTGTTTAACAGCCCCCCAGTCTTTGTGGTTTGTTACGCCGCCCTAGCAGATTAAGACAAAAATCAGGTGGGGCCTGTTGCTGCAGCTAATTATCCAGCCTGGGCTCTTCTGTGAGCTTTGCATTCCTTCCCCTATTATCTCTCCTGGCAGCTCAGGCATTTTAACATTTCTATCACTTCTTCCAGGCTTCTAGGAGCCACCCACCCTAAAGCCCTGAGTTTGCACCATCCTCTGGAGTTTTTCTCATGGTATTAAATCCTGTATCCTGAGTGATACCCCCAAGCCAGTAAGCTTTCCCTTATCCAGTCTTCTGACTGAGCACCTGGGGAACTGGGGTCCCAGGGCACAATCCTGGCCCCCGCCAATGGGTGTTGGCTAGGTTCTGCAGCACCTGAGGCGCGTTATCCACTTCTGCCTTCATCGGGCCTGGCACGGCCCCAGCCAGGTGATGCTATGACTTCACCTTGGGTACAGGCCTGGGAAACAGGGACGTCAGCTTCTAGGGGCACCTGTTGCCTTATGGGGACAGATCTCTCTGAATATTGCATTTCCTCCTGTTATGGTGTGAGAAGGGGGAGTGGGTGATTCTAGGTCTTAATGGGAAAAGGCTGAGCCTCTTCTGCAGGCCCAGAAGGTTCAGAAACTTTCAGGGAGTCAAAATTGTTGGGGGCATCCACCAGCTGTCCCCTTCTCATTATCCAGGTTTAGTCCTGGCCTTGGTGTAACAAACCTGGTTTGGTTGAACTTTTTTTTTTTCTTTAAGATTTTTATTTATTCATTTGAGAGAGAGAGAGAGCATGAGCAGGGGAGTGTCAGAGGGAGAGGAAAGAGCAGACCGCCCACTGAGCAGGGAGCCCCCCCAAAAGTGGGGCTCAATCCCAGGACCCCGGGATTATGACCTGAGCCCAAGGCAGACACCCCAGCTGAGCCACACAGGCTCCCCTGGTTGAACATTTTTGGTGGTTACTACTTTTACCATCAAATCCTGTGCTTGACCTTCAGCTTTTTCTGCTTAACTTCGGCATGAGGTGAGGGCTTCTTAGCAAGTTCCCAAAGAGACTCTGGCTCTCACACTTAGTTTTAAATTGTCTGTTAATTGACCTCAGCTTTTCCTTATCCACCTGAAGGACATCAATTCAAGTTAGTAATAACCATTCAAGTCTATTGCCCTTGTACTCATTATCCAGCCCCACCCCATATTTGAGACACCGGAATCATCTACCAGCCATTGTACGCTTCTCCAGAAGTAGGTCATTCCATCTAAACTTTTAATAACTAGACAGCCCTCTTATGCCAGGAGCTGTCTATGCACTGCCCGTCCATCAGGGATGTGAGCCTCATAACCAGCCAGGCAGGGAGTGACCCAGTGTCAAGATGCTCTTACCGCCCGTGATCGTGGGCCACTCTGATCCCAGTTATGCCGGTTTGATCCTGGGATGGAGTTAGGAGCACAAAAAATGTATGACAAAGTTAACAGTCTCTGAAAGCAGAAAGGAAAAGTGAGATTGTGGTTGGGGAGAGCTGTCAGGCTTCATGACAGATCTGGTGAAGGCTCTGCCAGCCCACCATGGAGCTCCAGAGCGAAGACTATTTACTCAGAAGGGGCCTGAGTTGGGCAGAAACAGCTAGCTTCTTGCACCACCACCTTGCTCAGTCTTCGGCTGGAAGATGCCAGAAAACAGCAGACTGTCAGCTCCCACTGCCTTGCTCAGGCATAGGCTCACTACGCCCGAGAAAAATGTGTCCTTATCTTGAATCTGCCGCCGACCCCAAAAAGAGTGTCAGCTGGAGACATCAGCTGACCACATCCCTCGAAGCCAGGTAGCTGGTCCTTTCTCGAAGGTGGATCTGAGGAGCACACCTGTGTGTGCTTGCCTTCCCAGGTCCCAGAAAAGAAATGACTGGTCTTTGGCCACTGTTACACATAAGCACCAGAAATGATCAAGGACAACTTCATGTCAGTAATCTCACCTCTAAACCAGCCTCCTAAGTCAGGCTCAGCAGCAGCCTCACTCTGACCGCACCCCACAACAAAAGCTCCATTCCTAGGGGATTCTGAAAGTCCGCTAACCCTTGACCCCGGCACGGAATTCCTACAGCCCTGTACCAGGTCAGCAGTTTTCTTTGTCCAGAGAGACTGCAAGCATAGCTCTCTCTTGTCTCTCTTGCTCAGCAATCACTACATGCAGCTTTTTGTTCTGAATAGTGAAGGTGGCCTCTTCCTTTGACCCGGTCATCTCTGCCCAAGATGTCCACAACCCACCAGGCTTTCATCTGACCGGCCCCTTCTCGCCCCCCTAGTCTCAAATGTCTCTTCCTCAGAGAGGCCTGGGCTGTCCCTGCTGTGTGACGTCTGCTGCCCCTGGCCACGCCATCCACCATCCCAGACCCTCATTTCATTTACACTCTCTCCCTTTCTAGAACATAAACCCACGAGGACATTCAGGAAGGAGGACTGAATGGAAGAACGAAAGGTGTTGTGGGGTTGGATAATTACGAAGTTGTTGACGAGCGAGTGTTTCTGTCACCACCATGTCCCAGCCCCATGTGTAGCGCTGTGCCTGCAACATGGTAGACATGCCACCATGACTTCTTCAAGAGTGAAGGAAAGTAAATGACCTTCCAGTGAAATGTTTAGGGAGAAATGTTAAGTGATAACTAGAAAAGATGGTATGAATGCACTGAGTTTAAATGGATTGTTTTCAGACTTTGGAAAAGATAATCTTATGAAAAATGGACAGACACATCAACATGTGGATAGCTCTGTGGAAAGCAGTGGTGGGTGGGGGACTGCCCACCTTAATCCCTCTCATGATCCCTGAGATCCTCCTTAAAACCTAGAACTCCAAGGAAGACATTTGATCGTTCTTTCCAGAGAAATTGGATAATCCAGGCAAAGGAGAGATGGGAATTATTGCCCCCCCATAAAAGTCTAGGGGGTAACTAGGATTTAATTTTGGGTGGTGAGGAGGATCAGGCAGAATTTGTTGGTAGGTTCAGTGTTTGGAACGTGGTTGGAACGTGTGGTGCAAGACAGCCTAGAGAGGAGAGGAGAGATGCTAATTGATGGAGCAAGAGTTACACCAACAGCAAAGGTGGAAGCCTTAGCCTTAGAAAAGAGTCTACACATAAATTTGCTATAGATAAGAGAAGAACAATCTCCACAGAAGACATAAGGGATATTTGGTAGTCAGTGCCAGCCATGTAATCAAAATAACTGATTCATTGCTATGAGAAATATTCTCTGGATTGATTTAGGGTTGAAAAATGTTTTAGTTTATGATTTATGGAAGAGAAGGGGAAAATGAGATATCCTGGACTTGAATGGTACAAAAGCAATTTTCTTCTTGAACATGTTTCAGATTATAGCTAGATGTTGATCATCAGAAATATGCTTCTCTTGTTTAAAATGAAATTTATTGCCTAAGAGATGCCTATTTGTATAGAACTATTGAGTAAATATTAGAAATATTTACCTCATACCAGCAGAGGCTAGTACTGTGGACATTCTAGTAGGAGGGCTAGAAGGGGTCCTCCGGTTTTTGTTTTTTTTAATATATGAGCTAAAGAAGAAATTTGATTTCATTTTGGCAAGCATAAAAAGGCAAAGAACCAATAAATAAACAAGGTGAGCAAATACTTTTGGAAAATAATTGCCTGAGATTTTAAAATTTTATATCCATAAGAATTTCAAAGCCAGAAATCTAGCTTGTCTTGTATCAAAAATTACAACCTAGAAGGTAGCTCTGAGGTCATAATCATATTGATTATGCACATAGGCTATGCAGGATGAACGGCTCCATATGATCCCAGCCACTCGTGACCCGAGAAAGCTGCACTCTGCCGTCTGCCAGTGGGGCCTACCAGTTAACGCATGGATCCAGGAGTCAGACTGCCTGGGCTCCAATTAGCCTCTGCTCTTACAGTTTCATCTGGAGCAAGTTACCTAACATCTCTGTGCCTCCACGTCTTTATCTGCAAAATGGAGCTGATAAAATGTGGCACAGAGAGTTGCTCTGAGGGCTGAATGTAGTAATTCAGGTGAAACACTTAGAATGGTGCACCTAGAAGGTAATCCTGAAGTGTTAGTTAGCTATGGAAACCACTGACTATAGGTATGTCTTTATCCAGGTTAGCAATCCGGGCAAGGGAGAGATGGGAATTATTGTCCTATAGAAGGGTCCAGGGGGACCTAGGATTATGCTCACTATAGATATCCCAGTTAGGGAGGTTAATTTTAAGAGATATCACATAATGTTGGGGTTGAAGGGACCTTAGCACGTCATCTGGCTCCATCCTCTTACCATTGGATAATCTTCTCTAGAAGTGATGACACGTTCTCTGCTTAACCACATACAGTGATGGGAACCGGAATGGGTGTCATTTACAGGCAGCTGCATTGTTGGGAAGTTACTGAGCACCAACCTGCTTTTCTCCTTCAGTCCTCCAACCACCATGCTCTGGGAGGCCACGGTAGTTACTGCCTTTCCCACAACGGGCTTCCTCTCTGTGGAAGAGGACTTCAGCTACCCCAGTTTTGACTCTCAGTTTGTGCTTTCTAATTGATTCTTTCCAGCATATCTGTGAACTCAGGCAGAAGACCAGGTGGGCCAAGTACCCCCTGATGGGAACTGAAACTACCCGCTCAAGCAAGAAAGACCCCATGTGATTGACTGCAAGACAATGATTGACCTGACCTTTACTGCCCACCTGCGTGTACCCACCAACCTTTGTCCCACATTGTCCTTATATAAATTTGGAAGTATTTTCAGCATGTTAGATCGTCTTCAGACGCTAGTCCCCGGTCGTCCCAGTGTTGGCCTCACTGAAATCAATTCCTTTTTTGTTTCACCACCTCTCATATCCTTGCCTTTGGATTTTGTCAGCAGTGAGTGGCCAAACCTGGTCGGTTTGGGACCCCCAGAGCCAGGTGCTCTGGCATCCTTGGGCCCCAGTTACATCTGACATCTCCAGGACACAATTAGGCAGATTTCAACCTGCTTGATTTTATGGCAACTCATCCTTTCAGTAACTATAATGATTTTTTTTTTTAAGATTTTATTTATTTGAGGGAGAGAATGAGAGAGAGAGAGCACAAGAGAGGGGAGGGCAGAGGGAGAAGCAGACTCCCCACTGAGCAGGGAGCCCGATGCAGGACTCGATCCTGGAACTCCAAGATCATGACCTGAGCTGAAGGCAGTCGCTTAACCAACTGAGCCACCCAGGCGCCCAACTATAATCATTTTTATATGACCTCCAGAATGACATGAAATACTTTTTTTTTTTTTAAAGATTTTATTTATTTATTTGACAGAAAGAGACACAGCGAGAGAGGGAACACAAGCAGCGGGAGTGGGAGAGGGAGAAGCAGGCTTCCTGCGGATGAGGGAGCCCGATGTGGGGCTCGATCCCAGGACCCTGGGATCATGACCTGAGCCAAAGGCAGACGCTTAACGACTGAGCCACCGAGGCGCCCCACTAGAATTTTAAAATTACATGTTTGTATACATGCCTTCGGGAAAGAACATGCCTTTATTGAGTTTTGGAATAGAAGTCCCTAACTTCATAAATTTGTTCTTTGCCATGAAATATTATCGACCCTTTTGGGTATGGTGGGAATTTTCTGTTGCGGTGAGGGCGGTTGGGCAGATGGGGAAGAGGAGCCCACAAAGAATGTGACAGGGTCAGGTGCAAAAGAATCTGATTTTTGTTTTCAACTGAACTTCACCTCGCAAGGCTTCACAGCCTAGCCGTGCCATACAGGATACCTCTTTGGCATTTTTATTGATAATATCTGGAGGGGATAATATCCAAATGACACAAATCCAAGTCAAAAAAGGCAACATGATGTGAAGAAGGGTCAAGTAACAGGACACTTCCCGGGAACCTCACAGAAATAAACTCCCCCAGAGCTGTGACTGATTCACATGTTTCTAGAATACTGTCCCCTGTTCCCTGTGTATCTAGATAAAGCTTCAAGCATTAAAAGACACCTTGGAAATAAGCTCAGTTAATCACAGTTCACTCCGGTAGAGCAACTAGACCTGCATTTTGCGGGTAGGTAGTGTTGATGTCTACAGTAAGCAATGGAACGTCCTCGGGTTTTTTTCTCATTCATTTTCTTTGGAGGGTTCATTTTTCTGAATCAACCACACTTCATTATTTCTATCAAGCAACTTGAAAGGACTGTTGTAGCCTGCGGTGTAGTAAACCTTCTCATTGAAAACTTTTCCTTCTTCCCTCAAAGTGCTTGCTAATGTCAAAAGTTGTTCTTGATTCTTTTGAGCACTAGAGAATCCGTCGAAAGCCCTGAGAAGGAGAAAGTAAATAATCATGAATGATGTTCACGCTGATGTAAATGTCAGTCCGAAAAGGGGAGCAGAAGCTGACACGATGAGGCTGGATCAAGTGCAGCTTCCGAGCTCCCCCAGCCCCCCCTCCCCCAGCAGCCAACCTCCTCTCCTCTGGTTCCCATTCTCAGCGCCACCTCGCCACACATGGAGGGGACCCACGAGGAGGCACATGTCCCAGCTGCTGGCAAGCAGACTTGGAACGTTCACCATCTTGTGCTCTAACTCTTGCTTCTCAGACTTTCACGAGCACATACTAATCACCTGGGAATCTTGCTAAAATGCAGATGCAGGAGGTCTGGGGTGGGGCCTGAGAATCTGCATTCCTAACAAGCTCCCAATGATGCTGATGCTGCCGGTCAGAGGACCATACTGAAACCCCCTTAGAAGACTCCCTTTCAGACTTCCAATTTTCTATGGAACAGTTCCCCTCCCCTCCTCTCCTTGGGAAAAAGGTAGGTGCCACATCACAGATGAATATGGTAGAGTTTCGACCCTATGAATTTATAGTCTACTGGAAGAGGGGAACATTTTGGCAGCTCTTTACATACAGCCTGAGGAGATTTAACAGAGACAGGATCGATATGCTTGGGAACCCCGAGGATATGACTGAATCAGGGGTAAGGGATGTCATCTGAGTTGGGTCTGGAATGGAGGATGGCTTTGCTGAGCAGGAAAAGGGGAAGGAGAAGAAAAGGAACAGAAGTTCAAAAATACAAAGCATGTTCATAGTGAGGCACAAAATGAGCTCTGAAAGGTGAGTCAGAGCCAGAAAGAAGAATCTTTTATGTCATCTCAAGGCCTTTTGAGATTATTCTGAAGGATGCTGAGCAGAAAAGTAACTTCTTAGGATCCGGGAAACTCAGATGGAAAAGAGACTAGAGGGAAGGAGCCAGTTTGGAGGTTGCTATGGGGATGAGGAAGAAAAGACAGTCAAAAGATTTAAATAAAAAGTGGGAAAAGAGCATAAAAGTTTAAGTATAGATTTTCAAGTATATAAACAAAACTATCCTGAGGTTAAATTATGGCAACACCCAGACCTAGCTGAGTTGCTGACATGTAAATATGATGAATCTGATTTTGAAAGTTAAGAATAGGAAACACAGAAAATCACGAATATTCCCAATATACCTTCTTTAGCATAAGTTGTATTATCAATGTGCCAATGGAAAAGCTTAGTCCTACCATTCTTCAGGTAAGATGTAAGCTCTCAACGGTACACACTATATGTATTTGATTCAACGATGTTCATGAGGCATCTAGAATTGTTCGTAGCATGTGGTATCTTTTAAATCCTCATTGAATAGTATAGGAATCTATATACACACATGTACATGAAACAAAACACTGAAGATAAATTGATAAAACTGTTCTAATTTTCAGAATGTTGACTGATAATGATAATTCTGAACCATGTGTTAAGAAATATTTGCCTCCTAAATCTATTATTTCCTTAATGAAGAGCCAACTCATAGTCTGTTCTGCCTAAGGAAACTTGTTTTTAGATCCTATTTCTGCCCTGAAATCAAATCTTGAACCCCCTAGTTAGAAATCATCCTTTGTTCTCCGAATACATATTGTTCTACAATGATCCCTCACAGCTTTATTCAATACACAAACATATGATTCTCTTCCCACACACCTGCCTTGCTAGGAGCCGCAGGGTATGAACAGAGTACCATGTTGCAGTATTCTTGAGAAAGTTACAGTTTGTACCTCTATCACTATAACTTAGAATAATAGAAGAACAGAGTGGCTAGCTAACTGGAGAAACTGAGGAAGGCATCACAGAGGAGATACCATTTGATCCAAGTCCTGAAGGACGAAAGTGGATGCTCCAGGAAGAGGAGAAAGAAAGAGCTAGAACTAGTAGTTAAGGTAAGGTGCACATTTTAACTATTTTAGAGAAATTAACTCATTTAGTCTTCATGGCAACCCTATGAAATGGTACTATAACTATACACATTTTACAGATGAAGAGCTTCAGGCAAGAAAATCTGAGGAACCTGCCTGAGGTCACAGGTAAAGAGATGTGGAAGGTCCTAGCCACAGCAATCCAACAACGAAAAAACATCCAAATGGCAAAGAAGAAGTAAAACTTTCACTATTTGCAGATGACATGATAGTATATATAGAAAACCTGAAAGACTCCACCAAAAAACTGTTAGATCTGATAAACAAATTCAGTAAAGTTGCAAGATATAAAATCAATTTACAGAAATCTGTTGCATTTCTATATACCAATAATGAAGCAGCAGAGAGAGAAATTAAGGAATCAATCCCATTTACAGCTGCACCAAAAACCATAAGATACCTAGATATAAACCTAACCAAGGATGTAAAAGACCTGTACTCTGAAAACTATAAAATACTGATGAAAGGGGTGCTTGGGTGGCTCGGTTGATTAAGCATCTGCCTTCGGCTCAGGTCATGATCCCAGAGTCCTGGAACTGAGCCCCGAGTCAGGCTCCCTGCTCAGTGGGGAGTCAGCTTCTTCCTCTCTCTCTACCTCTCCCCCCACTCCTGCTTTCTCAACCACTCTCTCTCTCTCTCTCAAATAAATAAAGTCTTTTAAAAAAATAAATAAAATACTGATGAAACAAATTGAAGAGGACACAAAGAAATGGAAAGACATTCCATGCTCATGGATTGGAAGAACAAACATTGTTAAAATGTCTATATTACACAAAGTAATCTACATATTTAATGCAATCCCTATCAAAATACCAACAGCATTTTTCACAGAGCTTGATCAAACAATCCTAAAATTTGTATGGAACCACAAAAAACCCCGAATAGCCAAAGCCACCTTGAAAAAGAAAAGCAAAGCTGGAGGCATCACAATTTCAGATTTCAAGTTATATTACAAAGTTCTATAATGAAAACAGTATGGTACTGGCACAAAGATAGACACTTAGATCAATAGAACAGAATAGAAAACCCAGAAATGAACCCACGATTATATGGTCAGTTAATCTTCGACAAAGGAGGAAAGAATATTTAATGGGATATTGGATTGTCTCTTCAACAAATGGTGTTGGGAAAACTGGACAGCAACTTGCAAAAGAATGAAATTGGACCACTTTCTTACACCATACACAAAAAGATTCAAAATGGGTTAAAGACCAAAATGTGATACCTGAAACCATAAGGTCTAAAAGAGAACACAGGCAGTAACTTCTTTCACATTGCCCACAGCAACTTCTTTCTAGATATGTCTCCTAAGGCAAGGGAAACAAAAGCAAAAATAAACTATTGGGACCACATCAAAATAAAAAGCTGCAGAGCAAAGGAACAATCAACAAAACTAAAAGTCAACCTACAGAATGGGAGAAGATACTTGCAAATGACATATCCGATAAAGGGTTAGTATCCAACATATATAAAGAACTTAGAAAACTCAACACCCAAAAAACAAATCCAATTAAAAAACAGGCAGAAGACATGAACAGACATTTCTCCAAAGAAGATATACAGATGGCCAACAGACACATGAAAAGATGCTCAATATCACTTACCAGGGAAATGCAAATCAAAACTACAATGGGATACCACCTCACACCTGTAAGAATGGCTAAAATCAACACAAGAAACAGCAGGTGTTGGCGAGGATGTGGAGAAAGGGCGCTGCTGGTGGGAATGCAAACTGGTGCAGCCCCTCTGGAAAACAGTATGGAGGTTCCTCAAAAAGTTAAAAACAAACAAACAAAAAAAACACTCTACGATCCAGCAATTGCACTACTAGGTATTTACCCAAAGAATACAAAAATCCTAAATCAAAGGGATATATGTGCCCTGATGTTTACAGCCGCATTATCTACAACAGCTAAAACATGGAAACAGCCCAAGTGTCCATAGATGGGTGAATGGATAAAGAAGATGTGCTATATATACACAATGGAATATTACTCAGCTATAAAAAGAATGAAATCTTGCCATTTGCAACAACATGGATGGAGCTAGAGAGTATTATTCTAAGCAAAATAAGTTAGCCAGAGAAAGACAAACACCATGTGACTTCACTCATGTGGAATTTAAGAAACAAAATAAATGAGCAAAGGGGAAAAAAAAGAGAGGCAAACCAAGAAACAGACTCTTAACTCTAGAGAACAAACTGGTGGTTCCCAGAGGGGAGGTGGGTGGGGGATGGGTGAAACAGGTGATGGGGAGGAAGGAGGGCACTTGTCATGATGAGCTCCAGGTGATGGAGGGAAGTGCTGAATCCCGTGAAACTAAGAGGACACTGTATGGTGACTAACTGGAATTGAAATAAAAACTTAAGAAAAAAAGAGAGATGTGGAAGAACACGGGCTGCTCAGGGAAGGGTGGGAAGGTCAATGGAATGTAGCTAGTGGGGAGACACGGTTGGGCCACATTATAAAAGGCATTGTGAATAGTCTGAACTTCATCCTGAAGCAAGTGGAAAGTCACAGAGATTTTTAGTGAAGTCATGGGGTGGGGTTTTTGTTTTGTTTTGTTTTGCTGCTGTGGTGGTAAGAAAGACCATGGGTTCCCGTGTAGAGCATGAGAAGAAGAGAATGGTGGGCAGGTTACTCCCAGCAGTTGGGAGGCCACTGAAGTGGAGCAGTCAAGACCTGAGAAGAATAGACATCCGAGCACCTACTGAGTGTCAGGCACTGTGCCAAGCACTGAGGCACACAGAAATGACTGAGGTGTGGTTCCTAGAGGATGAGGACCTGAGGAAGTCACAGGGAAGGGGAGAGGGAACAGAATCATGGATCATTTCCAAGGAGCCTGGACCGGATCTGGTAACCAGTTGTCAGGGATGGGTGTGCTGATGGTGGCCTTTGAGGTCCTTGCTGGGGACGCTGTCTGGCTGACGAAGCCCTTTGCTGAGACAGGCAAGAGATCACTGCTCACATACATTGAGAACTGAGGGAAGGCTCATTTGTAGAGCTGTTGAGCTTGATCCCCACCTACCTCCCATGGAAATCTCCAGTAAGTAGGGTAATCGGGGCTGGAGATACTAAATTTTGAGAGTCACTGGACACACGTAGTTGAAGTTTTATAAACAGATCACCCAGAGCAAGTCTGCTATGACATGGGAGTCAATGCGGGGCATCAACAGCGCTTCCTGGGTGAGAGAGAGGAACAGGAGGAGAAGAATGGCAAGACAGTGACTTTCTGAGACTGAACAGGATGGCTCAGCATCAAGAGAACAGATGGGTCAATACACGAAGGCCGCAGGGGTCACACGGACAAGAGCTGCCATCACGTGCCAAAGGCAAGGGCACAGCTGAGGGTGACCAGGGCAGCCCCAAGGAGGTGGTATGGGCTCTCCCAGACTGTGGTGGTCTGAGGAGCCCGTGGAAACAGAGACAGACAGATTCCTTTAGCAGGTGGGTGGTGACAAGAAGGAGAGAAAGGAATAAAGCAACACCAGTATGAGACTGTTACCATGTTGTGTGTGTGTTTTAGATTTCAGCAGAGAGAATTTAAGAATGTGTCAAACAGGTACTGGAAGCCCAAAACAGTATAAGGAACCACTCGATGAACAGAGGCAATGACTGCAGGAAGCAGCTAGCATCCCTCGGGCTGGGGAACACAGGAAGAGTCCGGGGCTATCAGAACCTAGAAGCTGGGAGGAGGAGGAGCACCCTGCACTGTGTGTTAGGATTCTTGTTCAGGTTCACCTCAACGGCAGGCTGAGAATAATGTGCATTGTGTCTTAGTTGTGGAAGGTATGCAACAAACTCTTCATTACGTGAATTAATTGTATCTTGCAGTAGACCCTTAGGAACACATAAAACTGAGCCAGGAGGAAAACACCACAAAATGCATTCGACCTCTTTTTTTACGGAAGGGTGAAAAGCCTGCTGAAATTGCAGAGGAGCTCAACTGAGAGCAGGCGAGGAAAACTAGCAGTCAGCAGGGCTATAAATTATCTACCACTTACCGTACAAACACAGTCATTTCAGCTCTGTCTTCAATGAAGACATCTGACTCTGAAGGCCTGGGCGGATCGGATTGCTGTTCAGAGGGGATGTACAGGGAAATGGTAATGATAGACTCGCTGAAAGGACCGGAACCGGGCTCCACATAGCTTGTCACTGGAGCTGTCATCTTTATCTTCATCTCTGGACCATAAAATAATATATTTAAATACCGCGAGAAGACCATCAAAGCAGATTTAGCATATTTATGACTACTTTTAAAACTTAACCTACTATTTTTTGATCTGAGTTTCCTGACTTACATTATGCTACTGAGATAATTTTCATCATTAAAAAATAAGGGCAGAATGATTCAATTATCCACTGGCCGCATTAAACACTTTCTGTACTACTATTTTTGGTTAATAAATTCTAGTTTTAGGGATGGAAGGGAAAATTAGAGATCGTATAGTCCAGCCTATTTTTTTTTTTTTTTACAATTCGGAAACTGAGATCCCACAGGCTAAGTGACCAGCTAAAACATAAATAGCGTCAGAGCCCGAACCAGATGTCTTGAGACCCTTGATCTTGGGTTCTTAGTACCTTCCTGCCTCCTGATCACTCTTAACCTACCAGTCACCAAATTACCTTGGAGCATTAGCCATCAAAAGGACTTAACACCAGTTACACAGAGGCCCAGTTCATCCAGCAGAAACAGACAAGAATAGAGGTTGAAAAGCACTACCCTCCTCTAGACTCTGCTAAGGGTCCTGAGCAGAGTCCCTGTCTTCAAACATTTAAGTATTCGGTGATCTCATTTTTCTATTCTAAAGTATATCTCTTTAATAACCTAAAACGCAAGATAAGCCAGGGGACTCAACCACAATATATGTAAAGTAAATCGTCTTCACCTTTCTCATTTTTGCCTTGAATGTAGCCGTTCAGCTTTGTAAAACCAGTCTGGATGGCTGAATCCCAGTCCATGGACTCAACGGAAGTGCTGACCCATTTGGCTGGTCCATAATGCCGGATCTCATAACTTCCGGGCTAAAATGAACAGAGAAAACTGAGGGAAGCAATTCTAAAAAGGCAGGACGTGAAAGGCAACAGTACAGGTCCCTTGATCACCCTGGGATGGACCCCTGGTTCTGGTTCCTTAGGACCTGGCAGCGCCCCTTCCCCGAGGCTCCCATCCTTGGATTAGAGACGCTGGGGGCCTCCGCCCCCACGCAGGGGTCGGGGGGTCGGTAAGACCTAGCATCTGTTCCGTCCTCTGGGCAGGAGGGTCCCACCGCGGGCTCTGGGACCTGATCAATTCCTTTTTCTTTTTTAACCTCAAAAGAAACCGAGATGTGGCCAGTTGAGATGGAGATGGAGCCATAACCTAGGGTTATGGCTAACCGACCGAATTTCCCCATCTGGGCAGGAACGGAGCTGGGGACCCAGACAACTTTAAAAACTGAACGTTTTACTTAAATCTGCGGGACCCTCCGGCCCCACTGCAAATCACCCGGCGCGCTCCGGCCCGCACCGTCCGCGCCCGGGGGAGGCGCCTACCTGGGGGCCCGCGTCCTCCGGCGCCGTCCAGCCCGGCGTCTCCACGGCTTGGGCCGCCGCGCGCTCGGCTGTCGCGGGGTCGGGCTCCAGCACCTCGGCCATGCGCGGCGCCGACGCTCCGGGGCGGGCGAGAGGCTGGCGAGAGGCTGGCGAGAGGCTGGCGAGAGGAGCAGGACGGGGCCGCCCCGCTGAGAGTGCGCGCCGCGCCCGCCTGCCCGGCCGCGAGTCCCCGCCCCGGCGCTGCCCGGAGCCCCGGTCACCCCGCCGACCCGCGCCCCTCCTCCCCGCAGTGAGGGGGACCGAGTCAGCAGGAGCCCGTCCGCCCCTGGGCCGGGAGGGGGCGCTGCGATCGCGAGCTCGCCCCCGATTCCCACTCGGGCAGCTCCCGCGGGGCCGCGCCCCCCTTGCCGGGCTCCGCCCCTGCAGCGGTGAGGGCCGGAGACAGGACTGCAGGGTCCGCTTAGCCCGAGCTTCCTTTGGGAGTCCCGTCCCCCGCCCTTGTTTTTAAATTAACCGGCGCACAAAGGTGTCCACTGTGGGAGTCGGGGGTGGAGGACTCAGCAACTGGCTTGCGGGGTTTCTGATGTAACCGGTTTGGGAACCTCTCCGCGGCTCCACCCGGGCCGGGAGCCGGTTTCGACCACCCCGGGGAGTGGCGTGAGCCAGGCCCGCAGCCTGGGTGCGCTCAGTGGAAGGCGGGAGGGCGCCTGCTCGCTGGGTGGGAAGGTGGGCGGGCTGCAGACTGGGACCTCGGCTGTACCTTCTGGCACCCCCGTGGGCCCAGGGCTCCATGCGCGAGTTGGATCCGGGGCCCAGCCAGGGACGTGAGCCTCTACTCACACCTAGAAGGTGTCCAAGGTGCCCAACATCCATCAGGGTCCCTCGCGGGAGGAGGTAGATGGGGCTACAGTCATACCTAGAGAGAATCTTCAACTGTCCTGGTTTATTGACCTTTGCCTGAAAAGGATCCCAGAACCCTCGAGTTGGTCGCCCTAGAACTATCAGGCTGGGGGGAGCGAGGTAAAAGGGGGGCAGAGAAATAGGGGGTAGAGCGATTCTAGTGCCTTGGAAACTATTTGGTTAGATTTATTCCTTATTTTTCCTAAGAGATTTATTGAGATATAATTCACACACCGTAAAATGCACCCATTTAATGTGTACCATTCAGTGTTTTAGTATATTCACAGTTGTGCAACCATCACTACAATACATTTTAGAGCATTGTTATCACCTCTCCCCCCACCCACAACCCCATACTCTTTAGCCGTCGCGCCCCAATTCCCCATCCCCCAGCCCTAGGCAACCACTAATCTGCCCTCTGTCTCTATAGGTTTGCTATTTCTGACATTTCATATAAATGAAACAATGCAGTGTTTTAATCTGTGAGGCTACTGTAACAAAAGATCACAAAATATCACACTCTCAGGGCTTATAAGCAACAGAACCCTATTTCTCAAGGTTCCGGAGGCTGGAAGTCCAAGATCAGGATGCCGGCAAGTTCGGAGCAGGCCCTTCTCCCAGTGGCAGACTGCTGGTGGTGTCCTCACAGGGTGGAAAGGGCAAGGCAGCTCCCCCACCTTCTATAAGGGCAATAATCCCATTCATGAGGGAGTCTGCCCTCCTGACCTATCACCTCCCAAAGGCCCACCTCCTAATACCATCACATTGAGCATTTGGTTTTCAAAACGTGAGTTTTGGGGGGGTGAGAGCATACAGACCATATCGGATACAGCATGTGGCCCTTTATTGCTGGCTTCTTTCACTTAGCAAAATGTTTCAGGTTTCATCCATGTTTTAGCATGTATCAGTGCTTCATTCCTTTTTGTGGTGAGAATATTCCATTGGATAAATATTTTTCATTGGTTGATGGACATTTGAGTTGTTTCAAGCTTTGGGCTGTGAATGATGCTGCCACAAACATTTGTGTCCAGGTTTCTGTATGGACATGTTTTCATTTGTCTTGAGTGAATTCCCAGGAGTGGGGTTTGCTGGGTCAAATGGTAACATGATGTTTAACTTTTTGAGGAACAGCCAGACTGGGTTTTTTTGTTGTTTTTTAAGATTTTATTTATTTATTTGAGACAGAGAGAATGAGAGAGACAGAGAGCACGTGAGAGGGGGGAGGGTCAGAGGGAGAAGCAGGCTCCCTGCCGAGCAGGGAGCCCGATGCGGGACTCGATCCCGGGACTCCAGGATCATGACCTGAGCCGAAGGCAGTCGCTTAACCAACTGAGCCACCCAGGCGCCCCAGCCAGACTGTTTTCTAAAGTGGGTGTACTTTTTTAGGTTTTCATCAGCAGGCTGTGAGCACTCTGTTTCTCTACACCCTTGTCAATGCTTGTTATCACCTGACTTTTTGATTATAGCCATCTTATTGTTGTGTGCCTGGTGTAAAAAAAAGGTTTTTTTGAGATACGATTCCCGTAACATAAAATTCACCACTTTAAAGTGTACAATTCAGTGGGCTTTAGTGTTTTCAGTATGGTGTACAACCACCATCACCAATTCCAGGACATTCCATCACTCCAAAAAGAAACCCCCATACAATTGAGTAGTCACTCCCAATCTCCAACACCTCCCGGCCCCTAGGAGGTAATTCACTAATTTCTTTTTTTAAAGATTTTATTTATTTATTTGAGAGAGAGAGAATGAGAGAGAGAGAGAGCGAGCACATGAGAGGTGGGAGGGTCAGAGGGAGAAGCAGGCTCCCTGCCGAGCAGGGAGCCTGATGCGGGACTCGATCCCGGGACTCCAGGATCATGACCTGAGCCGAAGGCAGTCGCTTAACCAACTGAGCTACCCAGGCGCCCCGGTAATTCACTAATTTATTTTCTATCTCTGTGGATCTGCCCATTCTGGACATTTCATGTAAGTGGAATATAATATGTGTTCTTTTGTGACTGACATCTTTCTCGTAGTGCAATGTCTTTGGGAGTCATCGTGTTGTAGCATGTATCAGCACTTCATTCTTTTTTATTGCTGAAGGCTATCCCATTGTGTGATTCTACTGCTTTTAAATCAATTGATGTTCTCTTTTTCCTTTCCCCTTCCCTGCCCTAACAAGTGGGCGGTGGCCTGTGGACACATGGCACTCACTAGTATTTACATCAAATCTGTTATTATGCTGAGCTAAGTTTGAATTCTTTGATGAAGGTTAAATAATGAATTTTGACTGATTTTTTATTTTGTTAAAAATTTTTTAAATCTTTTTTTTAAAAGATTTTATTTATTTATTTGAGAGAGAGAATGAGAGAGAGAGAAAGAGAGCATGAGTAGGGCAGAGGGTCAGAGGGAGAAGCAGGCTCCCCGATGAGCAGGGAGCCGGACATGGGACGGGATCCCGGGACTCCAGGATCATGACCTGAGCCAAAGGCAGTCGTTTAACCAACTAAGCCACACAAGCGCCCTTGACTGTTTTTTTAAAAACAGCCTGATTATTTTAACTTCTATCACATGTGATCCACTGCTTAGGTGACTTTGCAAAGTTGGGAATATAATTTTACTTCACAGAAAGTTTTAAGAGAAAAGGAAATAATTTATATTGTTGTTTAAGATTCCTGTTGTTCTTTTCATCTGCAGAGTACCTTTTAGAGTTATCAATGCCTTCTTTGGTGGGGGGGGTGGTGAGCATTTTCTTTGTAGAAAAGCTGAGGCTAAATTTGGAGGCGTTCATTTAATAGGGTGTGGAATGTACAATTAATGAAGGTAACAGCAGGTGACTCAGCTGAGTTATCTATATTTATAAGGTGATAATTAGCCATGTACAAGAACAGAAGGAGGGAAGGAAAAGGAGTTATTTCAGAATAATAGAATTCCGGTTAGCACGAATTTAATGAAATTCACAAGGCTCAGGTTTTATGCCCATATGTCAGAATAATCTAGCTAGTTTTCTTATGATTGATTAATTAATTAATTATTAATTAATCTAGCTAGTAATCTTGTTGATTATTAGAACAATTAGAATTGTTCTAATAACACATATTTAATCAATGTTTGTGTGACATTATGCAGAAGATATTCTATTGAAGCTTTACAGCACATGCGGTGGCGCCATGGGGCTCGGTTCTGAGAACAGGTACCCTCCATTTCACCCCAGCGGGGGAGGGAGCCTGCGGAGCCCTGCAGCAGTGACCACAGCCCGTTCTCGTTCTTTGCAGCAGCTTTGTTCTATAAAGTCACCCCGAGGGACGCCTGGGTGGCTCAGTCGGCTAAGCGTCTGCCTTGGGCACTGGTCATGATCCCAGTCCTGGGATCGAGCCCCGCATCGGGCTCCCTGCTCGGTGGGGAGCCTGCTTCTCCCTCTCCCTCTGCCCCTCTCCCTGCTTGTGCTCTCTCTCTGACAAATAAATAAATAAAATCTTAAAAAAAAATAAAGTCGCCATGAACATTGAATTAATGAATCCTGAACTATTGCTTCTAGAGGAAATACAGAGTTAGGTTCCTGTGAGCCTCGGGTCACGATATTTTTGTCAACCAATCACTACATAACCTTGTTTTATATGTGTTATTGGATAAAGATACCTTATTTAGTAGATATTGTTGGTTCATGAACATTGAACTCATCACCAGCACTGTAACTCGGACTTTAATGAAGCTGATACAACACACATATCTCCTCCAAAAGGCACATCCCAGCCTTCCTGCCCCTCAGGCAAGGAGACAGCACTTCACCGCTTTGTTCTGAGGCCATTTTAAGCAACAAAATCAACAAGAAGCACAAAAATGCAGAAAACCATGGAACTAAATAGACTGCAAAGAGGACACTTGTTTACTGTGTGGGAGCTGAAACTAGAAGGCAGAGCTCCGCCTTATTTGACCCCAGCTAGGAATGTGTGCATACAGTGGCTGGAATTTCTCACTACTCTCCACATGCAGATGTCCACCAGTGACCAAGAAGGTGCTGTGAGCATTGAGTTTGGAGTTCTAAATATAGACCAACAAGTTGGTGAACTTACACATACAGAATCTGTGAATGAGGAGGATCAACTCTACATGCTTCCTGCAGTAAGTCACACAAGTCACTTCCATCCATATTTCATTGACCAAAGCAAGTCATAGGCCTTGATTAACCTCAAGAGGATGGGAAAGTGCGGTCACACTGTGCTCTCAAGGAAGAGTTCAACTATTTGAGAGAATTGCTAATGTTCATTACTGATATCATTTAGTCGCTCATTGATTAGTCCATCCTTGTGGCAGATTTTCTTTCCCAAAGATAGTGGCCATATTATCTCCCATCCAACATGCTGTCCTTATGTGACTTTGCTACATCCCCACCCCCCATCGAGAGATGGAGGTCTATGCTTCCTTTCCTTGAAATGGGGCAAGTCTGTGACTCCAGGAGAAGTCACCATGTGTGACTTCTGAGGCTAGATCATTAAGGACTTCCACCTGATTTTCTTTGGGACAATTACGCTTTTTTTTTTTTAAGATTTTATTTATTTGACAGAGAGAGACACAGCGAAAGAGGGAACACAAGCAGGGGGAGTGGGAGAGGGAGAAGCAGGCTTCCCGCTGACCAGGGAGCCTGATGCGGGGCTCGATCCCAGGACTCTGGGATCATGACCTGAGCCGAAGGCAGACACGTAACGACTGAGCCACCCAGGTGCCCCGGGACAATTACTCTTAAAACCCAACAACCATGCTGAAGGGAAGCCCAGGCAGCTCCAGCTCCATGGAGAGGCCTGTGTCTGGCTGATAGCTGGCATTGACCCTGACCCATTTGAGTGACCACGTGTTCAGACAGTGCCAGCTCCCCACCACTGAGTCACCACCAGACATCCTCGATTCTTCCAAGCTGAAGCCCCAGAGGTCAGAGGGCGGATACAAGCTGTCCCTGCAGTACCCACAGAATCTGGGAGCAGAATTAAATGGTTACTTTTTTATGCCACTAAGTTTGGGGTGATATGTTTTTCGGGATAATAACTGAAAAAGTACCTTCTATGTATAGTGCTGTAGTAGATGTTGGTGGGTTTTAGTAATGCATAACATGTGTTTCTAGTCTTCACCTATTGTGCAGTCAGGTTATTGTTTACTCTGGGGCCATTCCTGCACCCATAGCATAATTACATATTTGGTCTTTTTAGAGTTGCCACTATCTCAAATATGGTAACTGTAAAATGGGTAGCAACTCAGTAGTCTAACAGGAAGTGTAACCTTTGAATTTGCTTGGCTTCTTTAGTTTTGGTGAGAATTATAATACTCATCCATCACTGAGATGCAAGCCAACCCATTGAAGCTCCTCTTACACTAAGCACTTTGCTCAGGGCCTGACACATAATTGCTTGATAAATGTTGAATGAATACCAGTCAGAATTTATCAGACGCATTGATAGTGACTGAGTGTTTTCAGGAGCACCTGTGAACCACCTTTCTAATGGGCCACAGAAAATGAAGAGACATTTATTGAATGTGGGGTCGAGGAATAGGCAGCTAAAGTCTAAAGCTGAGAATGTCTTGAAAAATTAAAATATCAGTTCTAATCACTATGAGGCCTGATATAATTTCTGAGACTGTGGTGACCGGTTATAAAAAAAAGGAGAGGGATATTCATACTGATTTTAAAAGGTTCATGCTCTGAAGTAAAAATAGACAGCCGACTATGCCGCAGCTAGATAGCTAGATAGCTCACACTCTCAAAAAGCTCTTAAAAAGAAACTAAATCCTTGATGCAGCTAAGAGGAAATGTTTTTAATAGATCACTTGATTAAGGACCATTTCCTAAAAACTGAGGGCAGTTAAGATGTTCCCTTAAGCTCTTATCTATGGGGCTTTTGCTGTTGCCATACATTATTACATTATATCTTGATGAAAAAAATGAAAGAATTGGTAGGAATTGGACTCGATTCCCTGATGACCTTTTTAGAACAGAGGTGTTCAGTATTTCAGTGCTCCCGGTTCTGAGAAGAGGAGCCACTCAGCCCCAATCTAACATACACCTGTGAATCAGTCAGCTCTCAGCCTTTTCTTGGGTCCTGCAGAATGGTCTCCTGAGGCAGTTCCACGCCTGAGTTTGTGTGGTTGTGTGGGTCTGCATGTTCAGAATGAGTTCCAAGCATGGGAGAGGTCAGTGGCAGATTGACTTGGCTCCAAGATGGAGGAAGAGTTCAGCAGTAATGCCTGGGACATCTTGTCTTCTAGATAGTGCTTCTCAAGCTGTCTGTGATGAAGAACCTTCTCCCTTTAAGAAATAATTTCTAGTTCATCATAAACCAGTATGTGATTTTACTGCACAAGACTAGGCACAGCTCATTATGTGGTTCTTAACCCACGAGTTCAACAAGAATTTAATTGGTCTATACCATGCTCAGTGAGATGAGTCCACTGATGATGCACATGGATTTTGTAAAAATATTGAATTCCTATGATGTTTCTAAACACTTACTGTCTATTTCTCTAGTTATTTTATCTCAGACTGGTGACAAATAGATTGTGAGCTGCACCATTTTGTGGATCATGCCTTGAAGAATATTGATTTAGGTGACCTTCCTAGTCTCCTGGTGCTTTCTGTTTTGAAAGGTTTTTATTGATTCAATTTCTTTAATAGATAGAGGCTTATGCAAATTGTCTATTTCTTCTTGCATGAGTTTTGGCAGATTATATCTTTTAAGGAATTGGGTCATTTCTTCTGGGTTATCAAATTTATGGGCATAGAATTATTTATAGTATTCCTTTTTCATCCTTTTAACATCCATGGAATCTGTAGTGATGTCTCCTCTTTTATTTCTGATATCAGTAATTTGTATCCTCTCTTTTTTTCTTAGTTGGCCTGGCTATGAGCTTATCAATTTCATTTATTTTCAAAGAGCCAGCTTTTGGTTTTCTTGATTTTCTCGGCTGATTTCCTGTTTTCATTTTCATTTTCATTGATTTCCTCTCTAATTTTTATTATTTATTTTCTTCTGCTTACTTTGGATTTAATTTGCTTTTCCTTTTCTAGTTTTGTAAGGTGGAAGCTTAAATTATTGATTTGTGATCTTTCTTCTTTTCTAATATATGCATTAAATACTATAGATTTCCCTCTAAGCACTGCTTTTGCTGCATATACAAATTTTGATAAGTTGCATTTTCCTTTAAATTTAGTTCAAAATATTTTCAGTTTCTCTTGAGTTTTCTTCTCTGCCCCATGTATTATTTACAAGTGGGCTGTTTAAGCTCTAAGTATTTTAGAATTTTCCAGCTATTTTTCTGTTACTGATTTTTTAGTTTAATCCCAATGTGGTCTGACAGCATATATTGAATGATTTCTATTCTTTTAAATTTGTTACACTGTGTTTTGTGACCAAGAATATATGTGGTCTATCTTGGTGAATGTTCCATGTGAGCTTGAGAAGAATGTGTATTCAGCTGTTGTTGGATGAAGTCATCTACAGAAGTCCATTATATCCAATTGATTGGTGGTATTTTTCAATTTTCGATAATTTCAACTATGTTTTTACTGATTTTCCATCTGCTAGATCTGTTTCTGATGGAGGGGTATCTCCGGCTATAATTATGGATTCATCCTTGATTTCTATTCTACCAGTTTTCCTTGCAATTCTATCAGTTTTTGCTTCAAGTATTTTGACACTCTGTAGTTAGATGTATATGCATTAAAAAATGATGATGTCTTTTTGGAGAACTGATCCCTTTATCATTATGTAATGCTATTCTTTATCCCTGATAACTGTCCCTGCTCCAAAATCTGCTCTGTCAGAAATTAATATAGTGCAGCTTTTTTGTGATTAGTATTAACATGGCATATCTTTCTCCATCCCTTTATTTTTCATGTGTATGTGTCTTCGTATTTATAGTGGGTTTCTTGTAGAAAAGATAGTTGAGTCTTGTTTTTAATCCACTCTGATAATTTCTTTCTTTCTTTCTTTTTCTTTCTTTCTTTCTTTTTTCTTTTGTTAAAGATTTATTTATTTATTTGAGAGAGAGAGAAAGACAGACAGAGAGAACACAAGCAGAGGGAGTGGCAGGCAGAGGGGGAGGGAGAAGCAGACTCCCCGCTGAGCAAGGAGCCTGATGTGGGGCTTGATCCCAGGACCCTGGGATCATGACCTGAGCTGAAAGCAGATGCTTAACTGATGGAGCCACCCAGGTGCCCCAATATTGTCTTTCAGTTGGTGTATTTAGACCATTGAAGTTTAAAGTATTATTGATATGGCTGGATTAATATCTACCATATTTAATACTGTTTTCTATTGCTTGCCCTTGTTCTTTGCTTCTTTTTTGGTCTTCTCCTGCCTTTTGTCATTCTAACTGAGCATTTCAGAGGACTCCATTTTCTCTCATTTCTTAGCATATCGATTATACTTTTTTTTTGACTTCTCCTAGTGACCCTAGAGTTTGCAATATACATTTACAACTAATCTAAGTCAACTTTCAAATAACACTCGACTGCTTCACCAGAGGCACAGGGACCTTATAATAACAAAATATTCTTAATTCCTCCCTCTTGTTTCTTGTGTTATTGCTGTCATTTATTTCACTTATGTAAGCTATAATCATCAAAGGCATTATTGCTATTATTATTTTGAACAAATTTTTATTTGTTAGATCAATTAAGAATAAGAAAAAAATGTTTGCTTTACTTTCACTTATTCCTTCTCTAATCTGCTTCCTTTCGTTATCTTGAGTTTCTAACCTAGATCATTTTCCTTCTCTTTGAAGAATTTATTTTAATATTTCTTGCAAGGTAGATCAATCGGCAACAAATTTCCTCAGTTTTTCTTTGTCTGAGAAAGTATTTATCCTTCACTTTTGAAGAATAATTTTGCAGAATACAGAATCCAGGCTGGTGGGTTTTTTTTCTCTCTTGAAATATTTCACTCCACTCCACTAGCTTGCATGGCTTCTGCAGAGAAGCTGGGGTAATTCTTATCTCTGCTCCTCCACAGGTAAGGTGTTTTCTTCCTCTAGCCTCTTTCAAGATTTTTTTAAATTTTATTTTTATTTATTTTACTTATTTACTTTTTAATTAGGCTCCATGCCCAGCGTGGAGCCAAATGTGGGGCTTGAACTCACGACACTGAAATCAAGACCTGAGCTGAGATCAAGAGTTGGACACTTAACCAACTAAGTCACTCAGGCGCCCCAAGATTTTTTTTTTTTTAATCTTTGATTTTCTGCAGTTTGAATATAGTACACTCAGGTGTAGTATTTTGGGGTTTTTTTTGTTTCTTTTTTGGCATTATTCCTGCTTGGTGTTCTCTGAGCTTCCTGCATCTATTGTTTGACATTAATTTGTGGACATTTGCAGTCATTATTGCTTCAAATATTTCTTCTGTGCTTTTCTTTCTTTCTTCTTTTTCCGGATTCCTACTATATACATGTGACACCTTTTGTATTTGTCTCACAGTTCTTGGATATTCTGCTCTGCATTTTTTTTTTTTCTCTTTGCCTTTCTGTTTTAGAAGTTTCTATTAACATATCCTTAAGCTCAGGGATTATTTCCTCAACTGTGTCCAGTCTATTAATAAGCCCATGAAAGGCATTCTTCTTTTCTGTTTCAGTGTTCTTGATCTCTAGCATTTCCTTGTGGTTCTTTCTTAGAATTTCCATCTCTCCACTGACGTTACCTATCTGTTCCTACATGTTGTCTATCTTATCCCTTAGAGACCTTTGCATATTAATGATAGTTATCTTACATTCCTGGTCTGGCATATCTGAGTCTGGTCGCATTGCTTGCTCTGTCTCTTCAAACTGTGTTTTTTGGGGGGTTTTGTTTTTGTTTTTGGTGTTTTTTGCCTTTTAGTATGCCTTGTAGTTTTTTGTTGAAAGGTGGACTTGATGTGCTGGGTAAAAGGAACTGCAGTAAAGGGGTCTTTCATAATGTGGTAGTTAGGTGGAAGGGGAGTGTCTGGGGTCCTATGATTAGGTCTCAGGCTTTGAGTGAGGCTGCTTCACTGTGAACTTCACTAGTATTTCTCTATTTTTTTTCACTCCCTTAAGTAGAACGAGATGGCTAAAGGTGTTGGAATTGGGTATTTTCCTTCTCCAGTGTAAGGCTAGAGCTGCGTAGGGCTAATTAATCCCCAGGTTAATTAGGCTTTGATAAAACCCAGCTGATTAGGCCCTAGTAAGCAGTTTCCTCTGAGGGCACGGCTTGTTAAGAACAGAGAGCTCTGGCTATTTCAAAATGGTTCCTTTCCCTTCTCGCCCTCCTAGAAAGCATGAGGGGATTTTCCTCAGCTCTTTACTGTGAGAACCTGGTAAGGCTCCTACAGGCAAAACTCACAAAGTATGGGGCCCCTCTGGAGTTTGTAATTCTCAGGTGGGTCCCCCCTGAGCCTCAAGCAGTCTGTCAATTCCAGTTCAGGTCTCCCTACGCCGGCCCTGGTTCCTGAGGAGGCTTTTGCTCGTGGATTTCTGCTCCCATAAGTTGTGATTCTGTTTCTGCCTGTTTCTCTCACTTTGGGGGCCGTGGTTTGTCCTGTGACCTCAGTTCTCTGATGGATCCAAGAAGTGTTGATTGTGAGTTCAGCTTTTCCTTGTCGCTCGGATGGAGTGATGCTTCCAAGCACCTTACATGCCTGACCAGACACTGGACTCCTTTCCTTTCTATCAAATGACGCCTTGGTGATATTTTCTGGTCTAGTGTAGGATCTAGTGAAAATGTCCACATTCTAGTCACTGTTTCTATTATACCGCCTCCCATTCTTAACCTTTCCTGGCTATACTTATTTCTCCCCAAAATACTTCAGAGTTGCTAACAATCTAGTTCTTTCATTTGTGGATTTTCTTCAGCTCTACTGTCTGGGAGCGCTAGCAACTGGTGCTACGGCGTTTGCCAGTTGGGTCAACAGGTAAGCAAGGATGTCGTTTACCCTGTTGTTCTTAACACTCTGCTTGCAAATCCTGCATTGTGAGTTGACTTGGCTACAGCTGCATATTAGGCTGGTGGCTTCAGGAGTGTACAGGAAATGTTGGGTAATAAATGATGCCTCAAAGCTTGATTTACGCTTCCAGTTTCCTCTCAGCCTGTAACCTTACACTTACCCACATCGAAGATCAGCTGTATTTTGTGGCCTAGTCGCCTTAATTAATTGCTCTCAGCCTTGCTTTTATATTAGAATCACTTGCTCTATTTCAATTTAATTGGTCTAGGTGGGTCCTGGTATTGGTAAGTTCAAGTAATTCTACCATGCAACCTGAGGTAAAATCCACTGGTCTCTTTTGCAAGGGTCAGCAAACCTTTTCTTTAAATGACCAGACAGTAGGTATTTTAGGCTTTGAAGGTCATTGTAGTCTCTGTTGCGGCCACTTAAGTCTGATGTAGCAGGAGTAGGCAAACGCACAGTAACTTGTATCCCAATAACTTTATTTCTAGACACCAAAATTTGAATTCATGTAATTTCATGTGTCGCAAAATCCTTCTTTTGATATTTTTTCAACTACTTAAAAATGTAAAAGCCATTCTTGCCTCCAGGATGTGCAGTAACAGGTCGCAAGCAGGATTTGGCTTGTGGGCTGTAGTTTGGCAACCCCTGGTTAGTAGTTTATCTGCTGCTTCCGCTTGGTTCTAGAAGAGAACATCTTTCTTCCTCAGATCACTGATAGCAATTTAAAGGAGTCCTATCACTGACTAGTTCTTTTATTTATTTTTTAAAAGATTTTATTTATTTATTGGTGTGTGTGAGAGGGAGAGAGAGCACAAGCAGGGGGAGGGGCAGAGGGAGAAGCAAAATCCTTGCTGAGCAGGGAGCCCAGCACGGGGCTGGATCCCAGCACCCTGGGATCATGACCTGAGCCGAAGGCAGATGCTTAACTTATTGAGCCACCCAGGCACCCCAAACTAATTCTTTTAAATAGGTCTCATCAGGACATTTTAAACATGGTGGTGCATTTCCTCAACAGCCTTAGAAGTTGTAGCAGTTGGGATGCTTTTGTCTACCAGTAACAAGCCTGGCTTAGATGGCTTCAAAGAGTAGGAAACACATTCTCTAACTAAAATATAGACAGTTAAAAGGCTAATTCAGCTTTTCCACAATGTCATCAACCCTTCTGTCTACTCTCCTGTCCTTAGGATCAGTCGTGGCTCATGTCTTGCCTCACGGTTGCAAGATAGCCATAGTGCCCCACGTGCCACATGAGGCATGTTAACATCCAGCAAAGAGGCACGGTGCTTCCTTCTGTGTGTGTGTGTGTGTGTGTGTGTGTGTGTGTGTGTGTGTATATATATATTTTTTTTTTTTTTTTAAATGAGGCAACCTTTTCTAGAAAAACTCTCTCCTGCATAGATCTCCCTTTAGGTCCCAAAGATCTAATCAGTCTCTGGTGGAGGAACTGAGATCACCATGATTAACTGTCATGATGCATCCCCCGGCGTTGGGAGGGCTCTGGTCTGTCTCACACAAGTGGCCTCAGGATCCCAAACCAAATCAGGGTTCTGTTAGCAAAGGAGGAGGAATGGCAGTTGGAAAAGAATCAACATGGTCTCACCCAGAAGTAGATTCTTAGGATTAAAAAAAAAATCTGAAGAAGGCTGTCTGCTGAGCTTTTCATTTCCATTTGTCTTATTTACTTCCCTTAAAGACCATCAGGGAATTTTTCAGTATAATTTTCCTGAGAGAAATTGTATTGATCTTCACTCAAATAGCTTATATTTTGCCTTGGTCTTTAAAGGTACTACTATTATTTCTATCAGATTATATTTAGAAATAAATGTATCCTATTTGGGCTTACCTTGGTATCTTCCTAAAACTGTACCACATTGCATATCTAGCATAGAACTCTTATGTAAAAGTAAAAAAAAGTTTTTTGTTCATTTTTAACCATCAAAGTGTCGCCTAGTTTTTGTCTTATGAAAACAACTAAAAAAGTTTTACCAAGAAAATTAGAGTATCAAATACAAGTTTTAGAATCATCCATGTCACCCTCCTGCTTCCTCCACTACCTCCAAGGGATTTCTGATCTGCATCTCAAGCGGTACATGGCCCATCTCTACCTCCCCATTTGAAAACCATGGAGGGAGATTTGTATCCCTTCCAAACCCAGCTGGGCTCCTCCTACCGAGAGCTTTGATGCCCAGCCAGGAGCATGGCCCGAAACTCCACATTTGCAATTTTCTTAGACGAACATTGGGTGCAGTGGAAGGTGCTCCAGCCCAGAGCCGAGAGGCTTCTGATGCCAGCTCTTGATGAAGTATTTAACCTCAGACAAGTTACTTAACCTCTCCGTGTTCTAGTTTTGATACCTGTCAAGCAAAAGTTTGGACCATCTGATTCATGAGGTCCCTGTTAGAGCTAATCTGTGTTTCTCCTTACTATGTGATCCTAAATTTTGACCTTTGCTTTCCCATGTGAAACTAGTATCTACTCTGTTACTGCTGCTTATGAAGGCCACACAATCACTCATCGTGTCCCCTAAGATGGTGTGTTAGAGCAGCACCTCTGTCCTGCCACAGCACTGTGGGACGAGCCAGGATGTTCTGGTGGGAGACATTCCCACCTACCAGCCCGATCCTTTTCCCATTCTAGGAGGCAAATTAGAACACAAGTAAGCAAGGGCTACTCCAGGAAGCAGATAATTTTGGAGAGCTTTATTAGTTTTTTTAAAGCTAAAATGTCTGCAAATGTCTGTCTGTACCTTCATTCTTACTACTGAGACCTACTTTACCATTGTTGACCATACAACTGACCACTGCAGTTCTTGAGATGTTTTCCTTCTAGAACTCTCCAGCCATCTTGAAGCTTTCACACAGAAGTGAAGCCATAAAACCCTGAAAAACGTGTGTAGGAAGAAACACTTTATTTGGTGGGAAAAGCTGTTTCCTTTGGCTTAGCAGCGTTTTTCTTTTCCTTCGGAGCTCGTCCCCATGCTTACCAGTCATTCTAATTGTTTCTCAACTCACACAGAATTTTCCTATTTTTTTCTCAGGGGTGTTACATATTTTAGACAAGTCGAGTCCTCCTCAGGACAGCCTAGGAGAAATTTTCCCTAAGGAACTTGAGAACGGTTACCCAGACTGACATTTGTCAAGCTTGGCGCCCATTCATCCAGGAGTCTGCCGGGTGCCGGGTGGGCTCCAGGAGGGGCTGCGAGCTGTGCTTTAAATGGTTCCCACCAGCAGTTTCTATTTGCCCCTCCCGGCCAGGGGAGCCCTCTTCACCGGGAGGGCCGGCCTCCAGAGCCTCCACCCTAGGACGATTCCTGGTGGCCTCCTCGTAGGAGGGGGGTAGGCCCGCCTCCCATGGCAGCGGGGAGTAGAAGTCCTGCTCAACGTTCTGCGGGAAGCCCGGCAGGAACTCCGTGGCCTCCCCTGCAGCGGGGCGCACTAGGGGGTCGGGGCTGAACACCTGCCCCCGGAGCCGGGGGGCCTTGCAGCGGCCATACAGGAAAAGCAGCAGGAAGGCCAGGAAGAGCAGGATGGTCGCTGGAAGAAGGATGCACAGGAAGGGCTCCACGTCGTCTTTGGTGGAACTTCTCTGCTGGGTGCCCTGGAATTCGGGAACGAAGCTGGGTTAGGAGATGGGGAAAGAAGACTTCTGCGTTCCCTAAAGCTCCTCTCTTTCTTCATCTTTTATCCTTATCCACATTACCCACTCTGAAAATCACTGTAGTATTTCTTTATGCCAATGGGCTTGAGCCCACGTGAAGTAAAGTAAATGGATGTGATAAAGTATGAACTGAGATGTCAAAAATACATATTGACGATATCCTACAATATCTCCCCGAAGGAAAACCAGAAGAGTAGGTTTTAGTTGGTCAGCCCACCACTCATTCTTTGAACAGGAGCTCTTACTCTTTATGCACTTATTTTATTTAGACTTAGACCAATAATGTGGTATTGCCACAAGAAGGATGATATGGAATTTAAATGATTTAATTCGGGAATGAATTCTGACATTGTTATGTGTTCATATCACATATAAATAATATTTGAAATCTGAGTTGATCACTGACATTTATGATGAATGAGATTTTAAAATTCCATTTGTTTTTGCAGTATTTGTAGAATCAATATGGAAACTTCTGAACTTTTTTTTTTTAATTTTATTTATTTATTTATTTGACAGAGAGAGACACAGCGAGAGAGGGAACACAAGCAGGGGGAGTGGGAGAGGGAGAAGCAGGCTTCCGGCTGACCAGGGAGCCTGATGCGGGGCTCGATCCCAGGACCCTGGGATCATGACCTGAGCCGAAGGCAGACGCTTAACGACTGAGCCACCCAGGTGCCCCTGAACTTTTTTTTTTTTTTTAAGACTTTATTTATTTGACAGAGAGAGAGAGCACAAGCAGGAGGGAGCCCTATGTGGGGCTCGATCCCAGGACCCTGGGATCATGACCTGAGCCAAAGGCAGCCACTTAACCAACTGAACCACCCAGGCGCCCCAACTTTTGAACTCTTTATAGAAAAAGAATTGTATCCTATTACAGCCTAAAATTTCTCTAAGCGGCTGTGTAGGGACTATTTGTAGCCAAATTCCTGCAGCACGCTGTTTAGATCTGTTCAAGAGGGGAAAAAGCCTGAATTGAAAAATAAAGTTTAATGAATCTTATATAAAAAATACCCTCCCCCCAAGAAAAAAAACCCTATCTAGTCTAGGATATTATTAAACTAGATATGAGAAAATTTCTGCAATATCTGTGCTTTGAGAGGAGAAGTCATTTGTGGACTCTATCTGGTATAAACACTAATTTTTTGGTTGTTTACTTAGAGTACAATCTCTAAAGTGTGAGCATGTCTGGTGCTTTGTTATGATATTCATCATCTGCAAGGCTTCCCATCTCAGACTTCAATGTAAACATGAAATTAAATATTCTTGAAAGTTCAGTAGTTTAAAAAAATTGCCGATAAATTCTTAAGCAACCTAGGAGGTATTGATTTTACGATATTAGCTCACAAGGTAATGATGGTTCTTGATGAAGTAAAGAGTATAATAGCCATGAAATGATGCTTCAACAGCAAGGTAGAGAAGCGGTACAAAAATACTGTTCCAAATTGCAGAGACATTGCTTTAAATAAAGTGGCTAGTAGTGAGGTATTAAAAAGCTTCTCTGTTATATAAAGCATACAGCAACAAATGTGTTTGTATCCACAAAAATTAAAGCCTTATGTTGTGTTTCAAACAAACAAGCAAAATACTAAGCTCTTTATCTACTTATTTAAAATAAAATATAATAATAAAACTATGAGAGCCCAGGGATCTCTCCTTGATTTTGGGGGTAAGGACAACTGTTTTGCTGGCGTGACCTCTTAAGAGACTCGCTTATCTAGTGTTGTTTGTATCATCTTTACTTCCTAAAGAATTTACAATTATGTGTGTTATGTTGATTCAAAATTAGATAGTTTATTTAATATTTATATTGCCAGATATTTTGTCCTTGGTATATTGGTTCAAATTGTTTTGGATTTTTTTTTAAATGCAGATATGAGTTCAGATATTTTAGCTTAAAGTGCATAAAAATTAAAAGTGTGTTTTGTTTTTGTTTTTGGAAACAGAGCATCGTCTTTGGGGTTTGACAGCTCTGGCTTTGAATTCTAGTAGGACTTTCTAATACTTGCATGACTATGGACCATTTATTTGTCCTCTATGGGCCTGGATTTCCTTCTCTATGAAATGGAAATAATATCTTTTTTGGAGAGTTGGCATGATAATTTAATGAATCAATGTGTGTAAAGCACTTGGTGAATAATAGATATTTATATATTTCTACCTCAGGAACTCACATGGTCAAATTTACTAGAAAATAAAATACTAAAGATAACCAGAAGAAATCTAGAAATTTATTGCTAAGGCTAGAAAATGCAGTGAACATAAAAAAAAAAAAAGAAACTAACATTACTATATTTATTTTTCAATATATTTTTTCAGAAAAAATATTTTAGTAACAATATATTTTACATGTGTGATTATTGTTTTATTTCTAAGTTATGGGTTCTTTCTGTTTTCTTACGCATTATCTATCAAAACTATTAACTTAAAATCTGTTGTGATGTAATAGGACTTTGATTACAAAAGCTATAAGAATAGATGAACTCATAAATAATTTACTACCATTAGTAAAAAATCAAGTTGGACTCAAAAGCAATTTAACTATGTTTAGGCTTTTTCTCTAGATGAATCGTTAAAATCATTAAAGCTTCTAAAACACTCTTCAGGGGCGCCTGGGTGGCTCAGTCGTTAAGCGTCTGCCTTCGACTCAGGTCATGATCCCAGGGTCCTGGGATCAAGCCCCACATCGAGCCCTGCATTGGGCTCCCTGCTGAGCGGGAAGCCTGCTTCTCCCTCTCCCACTCCCCCTGCTTGTGTCCCTCTCTCGCTGTCTCTCTCTCTCTGTCAAATAAATAAATAAAATATTAAAAAAAACAACAACGCTCTTCAACCTTGATAAACATGGACTATTATGCATGACTTAGTTTTCTTCATTCTCCATCAATTATATGGATGATAATAGTTTCTAAACAGCTGTGGGCATCAAATTTTAAATACTCTGTAAGTTCAAGATGCATAGAATATAAAGATACTTCATGTTCTACTTAGAAGATTTTGTGTAATAGACCCTATTGTTTACGGCTCTGCATTTATGGTATTACCAGTATTAGTTGCCTTTTTTTTTTTTTTTTTGCAGTTAGTTGCAAAATTTTGGAAGAAGAAGAGCCACAATCTCCTCCTGTAATCGGTACTTCCATTGGTTGAGTCGAATTTATCCAAATATCAAGTGGCACTAAAAGACTTATCTAAGATGGCAAATTAGGACAATTTCTTGAGATAACTCCTCATGTGTTCCAGTTAAGAGAAGCACAGAGTGACAGGACAAATTTATGATAGTCTCCTTAATTTTCTCTTTTACTAATTCTTGGTATATTGGTTCAAATTGTTTTGGATTTTTTTTTTAAATGCAGAAAAGATGTCTACTTTTCTAGTCAAATGTTCTTATTTGTTCGCTTCCCTCAAAGTTGTTTCTTAACTTTTAATATTTCTGATGCATATATTGACTCAAGGGCTTTCTTGTTCAGGGAATATTTTTTAAAATATTCAGTTAAAAGTGTGACTGTTGAAGGGTATAAAAATCATAGTTATATATATGCAATTATAAGTGTTAAATATAATGTATAAATATATATAAAAAATATCTCTCTGTAAAAAGGTAGTTTGGGAGAACTTAAATACCAGCCTCGTCAGTTGGTTTTCCAGACAACAAGAAAATAGGTTTGTTTCCCTCTTTTTGTGGGGCAGGATCCCTCATTTCCCTCCTGATCATAAAATTGAGTTCTTGGGTTTCTACAAATATTTTTCCTTTCTGCCGCCTCAGATTGAGGCTTCTTTGGTGATTGCCCAGACAAAGCAAAGCAGCTGCTGCATTTCTTAGGGACAAAAACCTCCTTAACCCTCTGCCACCCGGCCGGAGGTAAGAGCCTTGGCTTCTCCTAACTCCTAGAAACGCTGTCATTCTACAGCCAAAGGGAGCCTCTCGTTACTGTGTATGTAGACATTGCTTTACTGTGCAAAGAACAAAGTCCTAAAACCAAGGCTTAAAGATTTGTTGACTCCTCCCTTCAGGTGTTCTTTGATAAATTTGATCTCTCAGGTGTTCTTGGAATGTATTTGTGGCAGGTTTTACTTGAATCCATCCTTGTCAAAAGAATTCAACTTTCCAGTTACTTCCTTAGACCACGCCAGTCAGTGAGTGAATATTTCTGTCCTACCCATAAAGTAAAATGCTGCCACTAAGTTTTAAGATCCTAAAAATATAGGCATAGTTGGTTTTAAAGCTGACAGAGACACTTTGGGGAAGAAAAGGCTGAAGTCATAGATACAGACCTGCAGCTGGGTTTCCGGAAGAGGTTGGCTTGGTTCGCTCGTTAACCACTCATATGTCCCTCTGCCGGCGTGGCCAAACTTCCTCCAGCTACTGGCCATCAGGCCCCGCATGTTTCCATCCGACTGTTGCTCTGACCACCCTTCCACCTCGCTGCCCAGATTTCAACAATACTGCTTGCTCTTGGCCTGGATCCAGCTTGGATGTGCTCGGCTGATGGCTGTTGGTAAACTCCTTCTCTGATGAGTGGCAACCGGGAAAAGAAACCAACCAGAGAGACCTCTTGGGACTGGCTGTATTTAAATTCAGTGCCTCTGCATTTGTTTTGTGGCCTTTATCATTGTAAGGATTGGCATCAGATATCAGACACGGAATAGATTTCAGACCGAGGAGTTCTCTGCATTTGCATTATTACAGTGCAGTGGATGGTCTCAGTGAGTAAAAGCTGTTTATATTGAGATATAAATAAGACCCTCTCCCTTCCCTTCCCACATCCCACTCCAGAGATAGCAGCTCAGCAAGAAAAACTACCCAAGCTGAATTTCCTTTAATTATTTCTGGGTTCTAGGATACAGAGAGAAGGGGTATTTGGTAGAGAAACAAGACTCTTTTATAACCTTTTAGTGAATTATTTAGATGAAAGATGCTAATGATAAAGTTGTACAGAAGCCAGACAGACAATAGCTCGGATTGTTTGCAAGAAATATTTGCTGGTTTCAACTAAAAAAAAAAAAAAAATCAAATTACCAATACTTAAAGAGTCTTCCTTTTGATTATCTTGAGAAATTTATACTAAGCTTAAAATAAGAAACTTTCAGTTTGAATATTCACTGAGATAACTTTGGGATGTTTAATTCTACATATTTGTGGAGACTTGAACATTTAAGACATGGTGGTTGGATTCTCTTTAGTGGAGTAAACTTCAGTTTCAAATATTTATTCAACAACTTACAATTCAATATTGCAGTTACCCACATCCTGATCTAAGCATCATTTCCATCAAAGCAACTGTCACGATGCTGAAAGAGTATTTCCTAACTAGGATTTTTTTTTTTCTTAATTAGGATTCTCCACCACTGGCCCATGGTGGCCCACGGAGAGGTTTCGGGGAGAGGGTAGTGAACTCACTACACTTTTAGATAGATCCAATTTCTGGGGAGGAGCCATCATTTTCATTACCCTTTCAAAGACTGCAGCCCTCCTTGATACAGTTTGGCTCTTAGCCAAACTTCTCATTTGTGATAGAAGTTTTCACTAAGTTTCCCAGTGCCTGGATCAGTATCCTAGTGTGGAACTCCTTTATCACTTCGTCCTTTTAGTTCTTACTGTGGAGTAAGTTGATTTTGTGCTCTCAGTTAAAATTTGCCTTGTCCCACTGATGTGTTCCTATTTTAAGCCAGTCTTGTATCCCCACACTGGTATATCCAAAGCACCCGGCCATCAGTGCACTATTTTACTTTTTTTTTTCGCATGTCGTGGCTTTGCTAATACTGTGTCCTCAACTCTTCCTCCATCCTATCAACTTCAATACCTTCATTTCTTAAGAAGCAAGTTGGAAAACTGGATCAAAAGCATTAAATATGCACCTGTAATGTTAGACCCTCCTCCAGCATTGAATGAATCAGATACAAATTCCTGCTCTTCTGGATATATTTCTGGGGACCAAGAGAAACAAATCACATAAATAAAATATTTATCAGAAGGTGATACATGCTCTGGAGAAAAGCAAAGGAGCAGAGTAAATGCTGAAGGAAGGGCACTTTTAAAGGGGGAAGCCAACTAGGACCTCAGGGAGAGTGATATTTGCACAAAAAGCTGAAGGATGCAAGGGATTCAGCCATGAAGTTATCAGATGGAAAGTATTGCAGACCACGGAAATAGCCAGTGCAAAGGCCCTGAGGTCACATGCCTGGTAAGTTCTCAGAATGGCTAGAAGGTCAGGGTGGCTGGAGCAGTAAGCCAGGAAAAAAGTAGGATATTAAGAGAGAGAGGATTTGTGGGAGGTCATAGGGCAGCACAGAGTAGAGGGTTTATAGAGCATTGTAAGAATTGTAGCTTTTACTCTAAGTAAAATGTAGGAGCCATGTGGAGTTTTGAGCAGAGGAGTGATAAGATTGGACTTCCATTTTAAAAGGATCACTCAGGCTCATCTGTGTTTGAAATAGGTATAGGGATTAGGGCAAAAGCACAGAGACCAGCTAAGGCCTCTTTTAATAATTCAGGGGAGAAATAATGGACCAGAGTAGTAGCAGTGGAAATGGTGACATCTAGATCAATTTTAGGAATAAAGGCAACAAGATTTCTGGAAGAACCGAAAGTCGTACAAAATGGAAAAAAAAAATCAAGGAGGATTCCGTTTTAGGCTTGAGCAATAGGAAGGATGACCATTCTCCTTTACAGAGAAGGAGAAAGACCAAATGGGGCAGGTTGTGTTGTATTGTTTTGTTTTGTTTTTACAGAAGAGGAATAAAGAGAGTTGCGTTTGGACATGGTAAGTTTGCAATATTTGTGAGTTTGGATATTAGAATTTGGAGTTCAGGAGTGAGGACTAGACCACAGTCAATAGTTGGAACTCACTGGCAAGGAGATGGTATTTAAAACTTCAAGACTTAGTGAGATCACCAAGAGAATGAGAGTCAATAGGATGGGGAGACAGGGAGTGGCAGTGAGATGGAAGAGAACCCAAGTGGTGTCTTAGAATCCAAGGGAAGAAATGTTTCTAGAAGGAGGGAATGATCTCAAAATGTAGGTACTGTGTAATCAAGTAAGATGATGGGTGAGATTTACTATTGGATTTAACAAAATGGGTTGGGGAAGGGGTGTCCCTGGTTATTTGGACAAGAGTAGTTTTGGTGGAGTGGTTGGGGCAAAGCTTGATTGGGATGGTTATAAGAGAGAGAGGGGGGAGCAGAATTGGAGATAGTGAATATCAACAATCTTGAGTTATTTTTGCTTGAAAGGGGAGCAAAAGAATGATGAGTAGCTGGATAGAGCAGTAGAGTTAAGAGTTATATACTCAAAACAGAACAAATTAATAGATTATTGCAATGAGCACTGGGTGTTATATGCAAACAATGAATCATGGAACACTACATCAAAAACTAGTGAAGTACTGTATGGTGACTCGCATAACATAAAAAAAAAAGAACAAGTTAATAGATTATTGGAAAAAAGATATCATCAATATATGTCAACCCTCAACAATTCTACTTCTAGGAATTCATCCTAAAGAAACAATCTGATGAATACTCAAAGATATTATGTTGTTGAAAGATGTTTTAGCACTACCTTGAATGTCTAGAATAACAAACAAGATTTTTAAAAATTCCACAAAAGACTTAGCTAATAAAATATCCACATATAAAGACAGATTATCACCTGAAAGGAAAGCCCAGAAAAATATAAACATGCTTACCACAATTAAGAAAAACTTGTTAGAAAATTGCCTGTTTTATTACAAATTTTCATGCCTCTGCATATAGAAAAAATGTTAACAATGGTATTTTTCCTAAGTGGTGGAATTACAGGTTTTTGTTTTTTGGTTTTTTTTTTTTATGGAACTATGGTTCTTTTTGCTGATCAACACTGGTAATTTTTCTATAAATATAGATATTCTATTTTCAAGAATTACCAAGACTTGTTGGTTTTCTGGTTCTGCTGATTTGTGGAGTGGTTGGACCCAGGGCAGTCTGCTTTAGTTGTGTGACATATTTCCTCTTCTGGGTCAATAATGGAGAAAAGTCCCTGAGAACTCCTGGTCAGGGAAGATCGAAATAAATTAAAGATGCCTATAGAACAGCAGTAGGGTTTTTTTCCCATATTTAATTCTAAACTAGTAAATACATTTGAATTTTAGCAAACTGGTCAGTGCACTTTCTCAAGATGCTATTATAGGAATTAAATAAGCTTATATTTGATTAGGAGGACTGAAAACTAATCAGTAGATGGCAGGCAGCGCTGTGATGAATCACTCTGCCTGAACCAGAGTTCCATGGAGACCAAGGGTTCACCTAAGGGTCAGCAGATCTGGCCTTGGGTTTTGTTCAACTTTGTCCCTGATAATCTGGAAGGGAAGAGACCTAAACAATGTGACTAAATCCACTAGCAATAATGGACTGAATGAGGAAGATATGCCGGAAATGATTTTTTAAAAAACCAAACAAGTGTGACAATAAAAAAGGAAAAATTACTGAAGTTTACTTTGGAAAAACACGAACACTTATGGAAATGGAAGATTTCCATTTTGAACAGAAGATTAAAAAAACATATTATGAAGCTATAATTAACATAAAATAGAATCTTAGCCTTCTTACATGCAAATTTTGGTGAATCTTAGCGCAAAGATCTTCTGTGTTCTGTTTGATGAATTTTGACAGTTTTATTTACCCCTGTAATCACCACATAAAACAAGATATAAAACATTTCTATCACCCCAGAAAGTTCCTTTCTCCTTCAGTCAACTATTTTTAAATTCCTGTCTACAATGGAAGAATATTTTTTTAAAAGTCTCAATTCTTCCCCCATATCAAAAGCAGGATATGAAATGTATAAGCTTACTGTGTCCTCTGGTTATGAACTTGGGTATTTTCAAGCATTTGGCCTTTACTTTTTCAATACCTGGAATCAAGGAAAATCTAGGTGTATTTAAAATAGAATAATGATCACAAATGTTTGGAAATCAAATTGATATTCTTAAACTTAGAACTGGAACTAGGTAGGTAGATACATTTAGATTAAAAATCCTCATGGAATTTGTCTATGCATGTTTTCTTTATTCATATATATGACGGAATGGGTTAGCTGGGGTGGAGGAACCCCATTATTTAATCCCTAAATTATCACATATTATTATATTACCTATTTTTTTTTTTACAACTCTGAATTATAAGAATTCTTCCTAATTTTGCAGATTAGGAGATTAAGGATTAAACAATCTTGGGGACAATTTTTCCAAGCTTTTCCTAGATTCTATAATTCCTGGAGCCAGGTCTGGGTGTCCTCACACCTCACTGTGTGAGGCAAAGGAAGTCTAAGATGATGAGGGCTGTTCCTTTTCTCCCACGTGTAGCTGCCTTCAACTTGATGCAAAACCTAGAGCTGGCAAATGTTGCATGGTTATAAATATAAGGCCTCTTAGGAAAAATCAGTTGCCCTCAAACTCCTTTCTCTACCATCATTTCTTTTTTGACACCTTTCCTGGTTTGCCTCTGTCACCATCAGCCCAGAAACAGTCAACGACCACCTCCTATGGCTGGCTCCCGTGCCATACACATGCTCTCATTAGTTCACAGGTTCTAGTCTGTGTTGAAATTGTCTCAAAGTCTTTCTTGACCTCCCGAATAGAGGACATACAATCGTCTTGTCACTTCTCTGGATGCCCAGGCCTGACACGCGTGTTGCACTCAAATGTTTTGGGAAGAATGAAGTACCGAGTCTCCATTACTCTATTGAATACTGTCAGATGACCTCACCAGAGGGTTATTGGATTGCATGTACTGGTAAGAGGGCGCCCTTTGGGTTGACCTGGGAGCTGCTGCAACTACATCTAGGTGCTGGACTTTTCCCCTGCTCCGTGGAGGTCTCTGCTCAAACTCAACAGGGCCCGCCCTTGGGAATCCGTGGGCCTATACACTGGACTGCACCATTCACTGGAGCTCATCCAAATCCCCCAAAAGATGCTCCCAATAACGCACATTTAAGCAAGGTCACTTAAAATATCCAAAATGCTCTTGGGGAAATTTTAATCTGAACCCAAAATTCAGCAAGTAGTTTAGAATGGAACAAATAACATAAGTGGCATATGTTTGGGATATGACAGCTCCCGAATAAGGAGTAGCTACTGTTGGACATACGGAAGAACCTATAGAACATCAGCAACTCTGATTTAAATATGTGTTTTGAAGTCCTCGTTTGTATCAAGGTCTTCTCCCTCTGATTAGGAATACTATCATATGAAAATGCTTGATAGATTTGACTTCATAATTTGAAATAAGAGAAAGAATTCCAAATACATCTGGGCTGTTTTCATGTGCAGCCTGATAATTGAGACAAGATCTCTTCCTTCAGCAAGCATTTCCGTATTTTTGAAATGATGATATAATTAAAGTCACAGTGTATATGTTCCCAGTATTCTTTCCCCTATAGACATCAGTCCATACTTGTGTGAGTTTGCCCAACTGCTAAGAACAAAACCTAAATATCCCCTACCCTTCCTACAAACACACACTTAGGTGAACAGAATAAAATCTTTGGTGGGTTTGTGATTACAGATAGAATTATGGAAATTTTTTTCAGGGGCAACCAGTTGGCGGGACCATTTGGATTGAACGAGAATTTTATTTATACCTTCACTCACTTTTTGTGGTTAATTAACCCATAGCAGTATTTCTGTTTACTGTCTCATTTCAGGAACTTACGTATGTGAAAAAAATGGGCCTTTTAGTCACATTTCCATGCACACGGGTCTAAAATATTGTCCTGTTAATTCCAAATAGTATTTTGTAGACAGACTTAAGCAATTTAAAGATGTATTTTCTTTTTTTTCCTTGGAGTTTTTATTTAAATTCTAGTCAACACACAGTGCAATTTTGGTTTCAGGAGTAGAATTCAGTGATTCATCACTTACATACAACACCGAGTGCTCATCAAAGCAAGTGCCCTCCTTAACACCCATCACCCATCAGCCCATCCCCCCCACACATTGCCCTCCATCAACCCTCAGTATGTTCTCGATCTTTAAGAGTCTCTTATGGTTTGTTTCCCTCTCTTTCCTCCCACCCCCATATATTCATTGTTTTGTTTCTTAAATTCCACATATGAGTAAAGTCATATGGTATTTGTCTTTCTCTGACTTATTTCAGTTAGCATTATACTCTCTCTGTTGCTAATAAGGCAACAACTTCCCAGGAGAACTTGTCCATGGCCCCACATTACATTTCTTTTACTGATCCTGCTCTCTTTTGAGGTTTTAACCAAGAAGGAAAAATAAAAGTTGAAAGAAATAACAAAGGATATAAATGATTCAAAATCTGGGTAATCAGCTTTTGAATAACCATTGAATTTTCTTGTCAGACTTTCATGAGAAGTAGTAGGATTTGAAATGACATCAATGCCCATATGTAGGAGAATGGCTGAACTATGGTGCATCCACACAAAGGCATACCATGCAGCTCTGTAAAAGAATAAGCATCTCTATGGATGGAGAAATGGGAATGTGGTGTTAAGGGTGGGAAGGAACAATAACTCTGGGTATACTTTTTTGTATAATTCTGACTCTTAGAAGCTTGGTAAGGTTTCACATGTCTAAAAACTTTTATTTTTCTATAAATTGATCAGTTTTATGTCTTCAAAGTTATTGGATCATTGATATTAATTCTCTTTAAAGCACACCTGTATCTATGGTTATGTCCTTTTTTCCATCGCCAGTTTCATTTGTGCTTCCTATTTTTTTTCATTTTTGAACAAGACTGCAGGTTTGTCAGTTCTATTAATCTTTTCTAAAGACTGTATTGGGCTTCCTGATTCTGTCTTTGTTTTCTATTTTATTAAGTTCCACTCTATTTATTTTCTTTTTTCTTTGAATTTATTTTGCTGTTCTGATGGCCCTAAATTTCTCAAGATGAATGCTTAACTCTGGACATTTTTAGTCTTATTTTCTTTATGAGGAGTTAGGGCTATAAGTTACCCTCGGACTATTGCTTTAGCTGCCTCCTTCAAATTTTATTATATAGAACTTTTATTATTTAGTTCTGAGTATTTTTAAACTTTACTTTTTAAATTTTTTTAAATTAACATATAATGTATTATTTGTTTCAGGGGTACAGGTCTGTGATTTTTATTTGACCCAAGACTTACACATGCATTTAATTTCTACCGGTCAGAGGATTTTCTATTTATACTTATTTTTGATTTATAAATAAGTTTCATTGTTTTTGGAGAACATATTGATGTGATAACAGTTCTTTAAAATTTTACAACTTAATAAAAATATGTGGTTAGTTTTTCTTTAAGTGTTCCATGTGTGGTTGGAAACCGTGGCTGCTCTAATTGTTGGTTGTAGGGTTCTGAATATGTTAATGAGATTTTTTTTTTTATCAAAGAATGCAAAGAGCTTAGATCACCTTAGCTTTACCCCCCAGCTCAAATGATTTGATATTTTAGTTGTTTTTTAGTTTTAGGTTTATAGAAAAAATTGAGCAAAAAGTACAGAATTCCCATATACCCCCTTGCCCCACCCCAAATTTCCCCTATTTTTAACATCATGCATTAGTGTGGTACATTTGTTACAATCGATGAACCAATATTAATACATTATTATTAACTAAAGTCCTTAGTTTAGTTTTCACTCTATTGCACATTCTATGGGCTTTGACAAATGTACAATGACATGTATCTACCTTTGCAGTATCATACAGAATAATGGTTTCACTGCCCCCCAAATTCCCTGTGCTCTGCCTATTCATCCCTTCCTCTACCCCTACCCCTGGCAACCACTTATCTTTTTACTGTCTCCATAGTTTTGCCTTTTCTAGAGTGTCATATAGTTGTCATATGGTATGTGACATATGACATTGGCTTGGAAGCTTGGCTTCTTCCACTTAGCAATGTGCATTTAAGTTTCTCCATGTCTTTTTGTAGCTTGATAGTTCATTTCAGTTCTGTTCTTTTTCAAGTCCAAATATAAGATACTGTTGTCAGATATTCTTGTTTAGATTTACCTATATATTTACATATTCCTTGGCTTACTATCCTTCTTGCATCTCAGACTTTCCTTCAGCAATCATTATCCATCTTCCTTCTATGAAGGAATAAAATCACTCTTTAAAAAAAAAAATGTGTATCTTTATTTTACTCTCATTATTGAATGATAGATTTTCTGAGCAAATATTTCCAGATGGATAGATATTTTTATTGGCATTTTGAAGATATTGTACTGCTGGCTTCAGTAGCTGATGTTAGGAAGCTAATTATAATTGCTAGGCCTTGTACTGGTCTGTCTCTTCTGTCTGGCTGCCTTTCAAGTTTTCTCTTTGCTTTTGGTCTTTAATATCATTATGCAATTAGAGGTGAATATATTTTATTTAAATCTTATTACAAGTTGTGTTTTGTATATCTATGGTTCATGTCTTCCACTTGCTTTTTGGAAACTTTGGAATTATTATCCTATTGTTTTTCTTTCATTCCTTTTGAGACTGTTACTAAATATATTTTAGACTTTTTCATTCTGTTTTCCATATCTTTTTTTTTTTTAAAGATTTTATGTATTTATTTGACAGAGAGAGAGACACACAGCGAGAGAGGAAACACAGGCAAGGGGAGTGGGAAAGGGAGAAGCAGGCTTCCCACGGAGCAGGGAGCCCCACGCGGGGCTCGATCCCAGGACCCTGGGACCATGACCTGAGCCGAAGGCACACGCTTAATGACTGAGCCCCCCAGGCGCCCCTCCATATCTTTTTAACGTCTCTTCCCATGTTCCATATCTTTCATTCTGCATTTATCAACTAGTTAGTAAATTCTCTTCTCCTCGGAGTCTGATTAGCTGTGAAACACATCCATCCTTAAGTTTTAAATTTGAACAATGATATTTTTCATTTCTAGATGCTTTAGAGTTTTCCCCCTTAAAAGTGGTTCATAATTTTTTATAGTCTCTTATTCCTAGGTTTTGTTTCTGGAATCTGCTATTTCTTATAACTTGATTTTTTTATCTAGTCATTTAAATATCTGAATCCTTTAGAGTCAAAGTCTGTTTATTTTTGCTTAATCTCTCTTAGAGTAAGAATGTATTTTCCCTGTTTGTTTGGTAGTTTTTACAATTGGAAGTTCATAATTTGTTGAACCTGATCTGTGAGAATCCTGAGATACTAAATTGAAGGTGCTTTCCCTAGAGTTGATTTGCATTCAGTACTGATGAGCCCAACACCAACATGGGATCGCTTCAATTACACTTGGGAATTCCGGATTAAATGTGGGAGTTGCAGATTCAGCTTGTTTGCCTTGTTGGAAGCCTCAGGCTCAGCCTTCCAATTCCATGGTGATCTCTGCTCTAGTTTCATATACACGTTGCCTTGCCTGTCAGATTCTTGAGTGTCCTGCTGTGCATCGCTATAGAATGGAATATTTCTTAATCTTATTTGATCATGGAGCTTTTTTTGGGGGGGGGACTCATTTTCAGATCTAGTTTTCCAGTGAACATTGCTTAAGTTCTAGTCCAACCCCTTCATTTTATAGAGAGGAAACTGAAGCTGTATGACTGGGCCAGTGTTTCACAATGAGTCTGTGCTAGAGGGAGGGAAAAATCCTTTCCATCATATAACCAACATGCTTTCAAACCCTGGAAAGTCCATTAGTAGAACATCCATTTCTTCCCTGGTGAAAGTGTTCTTATATGTGACATGTCTCACCATTGGACATGTTTCTGAGAGCTGACTGTCTTGGGGCAGATTTATATTTGGGGCAGATATTTGTTAAAATATGTAAGTAAAACCTTACATTGTTTTTGGTAGGGGGAACAGTGAGATTGATGTTCTTAACAATAAAAGGTTTAGATATTGTTCTGGGTTAGGGGTATGTGCTGTGTAGTTTCTCAAGAGTTAGGCTAGGTGATTTAGAAAGATATTTGTATACTCTAGGGTATTGCTGTTGAAATATGGAGGATCAAAGCATTAATAAGTTTATGGCTCAATTTATCCAGATGAAAGCCTTTGAATTGAAATCTGCATTATTTAACAGTCCCATTTTTTGACATACAATTGGGATACTGGCGATTTAATTTGGGGACATTGGGTTTGAAATGCCAAGTTTAATCTGCATTCTCATTTTAAGGCTCATTCTTTTAGCAGTATTTATAACTCAAAATTTTGTTGAATCATGTTTCAATTTCTTGCCTTTATATATTTTACTTATACTTTACACATATTTTTAAGACTCCTGATGGTAGTTCTCCTTGCAAATAGATATTTGTTATGATTGTTATAACATAAGAAGCAGTTTGTATTGAATTGAAATTTGGAACCCTTTATCCCTTAGTCACTGAGTTATAGAATACGATTGTTTAGAGGGTTCCTAGGTAGTGAAGTCCAAGTTCAGGGCTTCAAATTCTAAATTAACCACCCAGCAAGTGGTATAGATCCTTTATTACTTGGCAGTATTTTTGTCATTTCTTGAGCAAGTATTTCTATTGAGTATTTTTTATTATTAGTAGTAGTATTTTATTATTTATTTTCTTGAGTATTAATTTTAATTCTAGTTAACATACAGTGTCATATTAATTTCAGGTGTACAATATAGTGATTCAACAATTCCATACATCACCCAGTGCTCACCATGATAAGTACAGTCCTTAATGTCCATCACCTATTTCACCCATCCCCCTCCTCCCCTCTGGAAACCATCAATTCCCTATAGTTAAGAGTCT
>NC_138376.1:106569528-106591106 GCF_054177405.1 Leptonychotes weddellii | reverse complement strand
TTATTTTCTTGAGTATTAATTTTAATTCTAGTTAACATACAGTGTCATATTAATTTCAGGTGTACAATATAGTGATTCAACAATTCCATACATCACCCAGTGCTCACCATGATAAGTACAGTCCTTAATGTCCATCACCTATTTCACCCATCCCCCTCCTCCCCTCTGGAAACCATCAATTCCCTATAGTTAAGAGTCTGTTTCTTGTTCCCCCCTCTCTCCCCTCCCCACCTTCCCCTTTGCTAATTTGTTTTGTTTCTTAAATTCCACATGAGTAAAATTATATGGTATTTGTCTTTCTGACTGACTTATTTCTCTAGGTCCATGCATGTGGTTGTAAATGGCAAGATTTCCTTCTTTTTTAGGGCTGAGTAAAATTTCTTTTGGATATTTTTTAAGTTCTAGGCATTATGTTTACATAATGTAATCTCTGCCCAGAGAAGCTTGTAGTTGTGTGTGGGACAAGAAAATGAACAGTTAGAGGTCAATGTGAAGCACTTGGGCAGATGTAATCTCAAAGAGCACCTAGAACCATAAAAGAAGGTATCTAAACCAAACATGGATGTAAGGAATGGTCTTCTAAAATAAATATACCACCAGCTCTTTTCTCACTCATTTCCAAACATTCACCATGCTCTTTAAATTCTTTGCCAACCGCCCTTCTTTTCTCTTGGGCTCAGTTTTTCTCTCTAAAACAACTATTAGGCAAGAATTTTGTCCTCACTTTAGTCAACTTTCCTCATCTTTTCTCATCCACCATGGTGCGGATTGTGCTAAGGAAGAGCTGTCCTTTTGGTCCAAAGCAAGTTCTGCTGCCCTAGGTCTGCCTCCAACCTATGATCCAACCCAGTCTCCTCCCTCCTGGGATCCTATTCTCCTTTTCCAACATATTTCTCCTCTTTCTCTCTGTCTCTCTGTCTCTCTCTCACAAACACACACACACACACACACTCACTCCTGTCCCCTTCTGTCATACCACGGGAGGCCACATCTACCCTCCCCCATCCCTAGCAGATAGTCACTATTGAGCCTCTCTCTTTCAAATGATTTCTCCTCAGTCCATAAGCACTAGATTATCTCCCATCCTGAAACAAGCAAAACAAGAACTTTAATTTTTTTCTTAGGTCATTGTTCCTTCTGTGTGTTCCTTGTTGTTCTCCTTACCTCCACAATTTAAAAATAGTCATCGCTCCTGCCTTCCCTTCTCCCAATTGTTCTTTGTACAGTTTGGCTTCTGCCCCCACCCTTGTCCTGAAATTAGTTTGATGAAAGTCATTACAACTTTCAAATTGATGGTGGACCATAAACCAGTGTTTATCCTACTTGGTGTTCGTACTGAATGCTCTCTTCTTGAAGGGCTCATTTACCTGACTTTGGGATATCCTGACTCTGTTGCCCTTCCATCTAGCTGGTGGTTGTTTCTCATACTTCTCTGGGAGCAACGCTTTCATGGGCTGATGTTTTTGCTCAGTTCGTATTACCCAATGGTAACCTTTCCAAAAAATCAGCTTTAAATAAAAAGATCCAAATAGGTTAAATAGAAAAGAATAGAAACAAATTACTATGCAATAATTAACCTAACGATTAACATCATTAATATTAATATAAATTGATATCAGCCCAAGAAATATTAACAGAGATTTAAAGACACTTACTAATAATAGGGTCAATTTGTTAAGATGATATAATAATCCTAAATATATATACCTAACAACCATACTTCAATATCTGAGGCAAAAGCAGAAGAAATTAGAAGAAGGAATAGACAAATTCACAATTATAGTTAGATATTTTAACATTTCCTCTCAGTATAATTGACCTAGTTAGTATTTATAGAACATTCCACCCAACAACAGTAGGATATGAATTCTGTTCAGGTCTATATGACATACTCAACAAGACAGACCATATTATGGACAATAAAAATTCTTCGATAGAAAAGAGTTGAGCTTTGCACAGGGGCAGTGTTGTAGCCAATGAGGTTTCTCCGAGGTGCGATTATTGCCAATTGAAAAGAGTTGAAATCATGTTCTCTGGAATTTAAATTGGAAATCAATAGGAAGATATAAGGAAAATCGCCAAATATTTGGAAATTAACACAATTTTCAATAACAAGGATTAAAGAAGAAATCACAAAATTAAAAAATATTTTGAACTGTTACCTTAAGAACTTGAAAAAGGAGTGAATTAAACACAAAGTAAGAAGTGGGAAGGAGAATAATAAAGACAGTGGTAGAAATCAAAGAAATAGAAAATGGACACAAATAAGGAGAATTAATGAAATTGAAAGCTGGTTATTTGAAAAGAATCAATAAAAGTAACATTTATCGAGACTGACCAAGAAACAGAGGGCAAAAATTGCTAACTTTGGGAATGACAGGGGAGCATTACTACTTCAGATATTTAAAAAACAATAAGGAAATATTATGAGCAACTTCAGGTCAATAAAGTTGACAATTTAAATGAATTAATAAATTCCTACCAAAGCTCACTCAAAAATAGATATACCATGTGATTTAGCAATTACATCCCTAGATTATCTATGGGAGAGAAATGAAAACCTGTATACATATATGTATAGCAGCATTGTTCATAATAACTGAAATGTGGGAATAACCCAAATGTCTGTCAACTGATGAATAATAAAATGTGGTCCACCCATACAATGGAATATTATTCAGCCATAAAAGGAGATGAAGTACTGATACATCATGCTATAATATAGGTGAAATTTGAAGACATTAGGCTAAGTGAAATAAGCCAGTTATAAAAGACCACATATTATATGATTCCATTTATATGAAATCTCCAGAATAGGCAATTCTAGAGAGACAGAATGTAGATTGGTGATTGCTTTAGGGCAGGTGGGGGGGAGGGTGATAGCTAAAGTGTATAGGGTTTGAGGTGATGGAAATGTTCTAAGATTTACTGTGATGATAGTCATGCAACTTTTTGAATCTAAAAATTACATTGAATTGTACACTTCAAATGGGTGAATAATACGGTATGTGAATTACAGCTCAATAAAGCTGTTATATAAAGAAAAAAATAGATAACCTAAATAGCCACTATCTACTAAAGAAATTAAATTCATAATTTAAAACCTTCCCCCAAAGAAAACTCCAGTCCCAGATGTATTCATTAGTGATTCTACTTAACATTTTAGGAAAAACAGCATCAGTTTTACAAATACCCTTCTAAAAACTAGAAGAGAAAGAAAACACTTCACTATTCAGTCTCTGAGGATACCATCACCTTGATACCAAAATAAAGGCATGACAAGAAAAGAAAGCTACATACCAATATTACTAATGAATATAGGTGTAAAAGTCCTTAACACAATGTTAGCAAACTAAATCCAGCAATATATGATAATAATACATCATGACTGTTATGGACTGAATTGTGTCCCCTCCAAAATTAATATTTTGAAGGCCTAACCCCCAGCGTAACCGCAGTTGAAGATAGGGCCTTTAAAGAGATAACTAAGGGTAAGTGAAGTCATAAAGCTGTATCCCTAATGCCATAGGACTGATGTCCTTATAAGAAGAGGGAGAGGGGCGCCTGGGTGGCTCAGTTGGTTAAGCGACTGCCTTCGGCTCAGGTCATGATCCTGGAGTCCCGGGATCGAGTCCCGCATCGGGCTCCCTGCTCGGCAGGGAGTCTGCTTCTCCCTCAGACCCTCCCCCCTCTCATGTGCTCTCTTTCTCATTCTCTCTCTCTCACATAAATAAATAAAATCTTTAAAAAAAAAAAAAAAAGAAGAGGGAGAGATGCCAGAGATCTTTCTGTCTGCATGTGCACAGAGGAAAGGCCATGTGAGTACTCAGCAAAAACATGGATGTCTGTGAGCCAGGAAGATATGTCTCACTAGAGACGAACGCTGCTAGTGTCTCGATCTTGGACTTCCAGACTCCAAAAGGTGAGATAGTAAGTTTCTATTGTTGAAGCCCCTCAGTCTGTGGTAGTTTGTTAGGGCAGCCCCAGGAGACTAACATAATGACCAAATGGAGTATATCCCAGGAATGTAAGTTTAGATTGACATTAAAAAATTAAGCGGATTTTTCACCATATTAACTGACTTAAAAAAAAAAAAAAGAAAAAGAATATGATAGCCTCAACAGAGGTAGAAAGAACATTTGACAGTCTTCAACAAGCACTCATGGAAAAAAAAAAATGTTTCAGCAAACTAGGAGTGAAAGAAACCTTTCTCAACCTGATGAAGAACAGCTAATGTTATATTTAATGGTGAAAGACTGATGCTTGTCTGCTAAGGTCAGGAATGAGGCAAAGATGTTCTCTCTCACCACTCTTATTCAACATTTTACTGCAACTAAATCCAGAGTAATAAGGTCGGTGAAAGAAATAAAAGACGTGTATATTGGAAAAGAGAAGTAAAATTATTTTAATTATCAGATGACGAGATGTCTAGATATTCTATGGAATTTACAAAAAAAAAAAAACCCTCCTAGAAATAATTGACTTTTATTAAGGTCACAGGATATAAAGTCAATATTGAAAAATCAATTGTATTTCTGCATTTTAGCAAAAACTGTTTGAAGTTGAAAAATAATATAAATTATAATAGCAAAAACCATAAAATACTTAGGGACACATTTAACAAAATATGTGTAAGAATTATACACAAACTACAAAACATTACTGAAAAATTAAAGAAGACTTCATAAATGGAGAGATATGCTATATTTCTGGCTCAGAAGAGTTAATATTAAGATGTCAATGATCCCTGGGGACTCCTGGGTGGCTCAGTCGTTAAGCATCTGCCTTTGGCTTAGGTCATGATCCCCGGGTCCTGGGATCGAACTCCACGTTGGGCTCCCCGCTCAGTGGAGAGCCTGCTTCTCCCTCTCCCTCTGCTGTGCCCCCTGCTTGTGCTCTCTCTCTCTCTGTCAAGTAAATAAATACAACCTTAAAAAAAAGATGTCAATCATCCCTGAATTGATATCCAAATCAAATGCAATCTCAACTCAAATTCCAGCAGATTTTTTTTTGAGGAAATTAGTAAGGTTTTCTAAAATTTATATAAAAATGAAAGACTTGGGATAGCCAAAGCCATCTTGGAAAAAAAAAGAAGGAAGTAGGATGATTTACTGTGTAAAATCAAGACTTTAAAGCTGTACAGTAGCCATGTTGGTGTGGTACAAGCATGTAGACCACTTCAGGAGAATGGAGACCAGAAATAAATCCACAGTCTGCTGGTTGTTTTGAAAAGGTAATAAGGTGAATCCATAGGAAAAGGATAATCTTTTCAATAAATGGTGCTGGAACATTTTGAAATCTACATGCAATGAAACAAAACTCAAAGCTTCTTTCATACTGTACGAAACAACTAAAAGTGGATCATTGACTTAGACTAAAAGTGACAGCAAAAACACTGCTAGAAGGCAACAGCGGGCATATTTTTTGTGAACCTAGACAAAGATTTCTTGGGTAAGTTATGAAAACCATGAAAATCAAAAATTAAAAGTAATGCATTAGATTTCATCAAAATTAAAACTTTTGCTTTTCCAAATTTACCATTAAGAAAATGAAAAGACAAGGCACAAACTGTGATTTGCAAAACCTGCTTCTGATAAAGGACTGTATCCATAATATAAAAATAACTTTTTTGGGGCCCCTGGGTGGCTCAGTCGTTAAGCGACTGCCTTCGGCTCAGGTCATGATCCTAGGGTCCTGGGATCGAGCCCCACATCGGGCTCCCTGCTCGGCGGGGAGCCTGCTTCTCCCTCTCCCACTCCCCCTGCTTGTGTTCCCTCTCTCGCTGTGTCGCTCTCTGTCAAATAAAATATTAAAAAAAAAATAACTTTTATATATAGTGTGTGTGTGTATATATGTGTATATATACATGTGTAGTCGACACAATGTTACATTAATTTTGGGTGTACAACAGTGATTTGACAAATCCATACATTATGCTATGCTCACCACAGTGGAGCTACCATCTATCCCTGTCCGATGCTGTTACTGTACCATAACTATATTCTCTGTGCTGTGCCTTCGATCCCCATCACTTATTTATTCCATAACCTGAAGCCTGTACCTCCCACTCCCCCTCACCCATTTTGCCCATCCCCCACCCCCATCCTCTGGCAACACCAGTTCTCTGTATTTATACATCTGTTTCTGCCTTGTTTGTTCGTTTCTTTGTTCATGTGGTTTTTTTTGAGTGTACATTTAAGTGCAATCATACGGTCTTTGTCTTTCTCTGTTTGAAAATTTCCCTTAGTATAATACCCCCCAGGTCTATCCATGTTGTAGAAAATGGCAAGATCTCATTCTTTTGTGGTATCAAATACCACATCTTATTTATCCATTCATCTATCAGTGGACATTGAGGTTATTTTGGTTATTGTAAATAATGCTGCAACAAACACAGGGGTGCACATATCTTTTCAAATTTGTGTTTTTATTTGGGTAAGTGCTCAGTAGTGGAATTACTCGATTTTATGCTATTTTTACTTTTAATTTTTTGAGGGACCTCCATACTGTTTCTCACAGTTGTTGCACCAATCCACATTCTCACCAACGGTGAGTAAGGGTTTCTTTTTCTCCACATCCTTGCCAAAACTTTTTATTTCTTATGTTTTTGATCCTAGCCATTCTGACAGATGTAAGATGATACCGTACTACGGTCTTGATTTGCATTTCCCTGATGATTAGTAATGTGGAGCATCTTTGCATGTGTGTGTTGGTCACCTGTATATTTTCTTTGGAAAAATGTGTATTTATGTCCTCTGCCCATTTTTTAATCGAATTGGGGTCTTTTTGGTTTTGTTTTTTTAGTGTTGTGTAAGTTCTTTATATGTTTTGGATATTAACCCCCTATTGGGTATATCATTTGAAAGTATCTTTTCCATTCAGTAAATTGCCTTTTTGTTTTGTTCATGGTTTCTTTCACTGTGCAAAAGCTTTTTATTTTGGTGTAGTCACAATTGTTTATTTTTGCTTTTGTTTCCCTTGCCTGAGATGACATATCCATAAATATGTTGCTAAGGGCAATGTCCAAGAGATTACTCCCTATGTTTTCTTTTAGGAATTTTATGATTTCAGGTCTCACATTTAGGTCCTTAATCCATTTTGAGTTTATTTTTGTGTATGGTGTAAGAAAGTGGTCCAGTTTCATTTTTTGCATGTAGCTGTCCAATTTTCCCAACATCATTTATTGGAAAGGCTTTCTTTTCCTTTGTTGTATATTCTTGCTTCCTTTGTTATAGATTAATTGGCCATATAAGTGTGGGTTTATTTCTAGGCTTTCTATCCTGTTCCATTGATCTGTGTGTCTGTTTTTATGCCAGTTCCATACTGTTTTGATTACTGTAGCTTTGTAGTGTATCTTGAAACCTGGGATTCTGATACCTCCAGTTTTGTTCTTCTTTCCCAAGATTGCTTTGACTATTTCAGGTCTCTTGTGGTTCCATTCAAATTTTCAAATTCTTCAAGTTCTATGAAGAGTGCTATTCATGTTTTGATAGCAAATGCATTGAATCTGTAGGTTGCTTTGGGTGGTATGGACATTTTAACAATATTCTTCCAATCCATGAGCATGATATGTCTTTCCATTTGTTTGTGTCTCCAATTTCTTTCATCAATGTCTTACACTTTTCAGAGTATAGGTCTTTCATCTCCTTGGTTAAATTTATTCCTAGGTATGTTATTCTTTTGGTGTAATTATAAATGGGACTGTTTTCTTAATTTCTCTTTGTGTTACTTTGTTGTTAGTATAGAAATGCAAGAGATTTCTATATATCAGTTTTGTATCCTGCAACTTTACCAAATTCATTTATCAGTTCTAGTAGATTTTTAGTGGAGTCTTTAAGGGTATGATGTCATCTGCAAACAGTGACAGTATCACTTCTTCCTTACCAATTTGGACCTTTATTTCTTGTCTAATTACTGTGGCTTGGAATTCCAGTATTATATGGACTAAAAGTGGCGAGAGTGGACATCTTTGTCTTGTTCCTGATCTTAGAGGAAATTTCTAAGTATTTCACCATGAGTATAATGTTAGCTGTGGGTTTTTCATATATGGCCTTTATGTTGTTGAGGTATATTCCCTCTGAACCCACTTTTTTTGAGAGTTTTTTCTCATAAATAGATGTCGAATATTGTCAAATGCTTTCTCTGCATCTATTGAGATGATCATATGATTTTTATTCTTCATTTTGGTAATGTAGTGTATCACATGGATTGATTTGCAAATATTGAACGATCCTTATATCCCCAGAATTAATCCCACTTGATCATGGTGAATGATCCTTTTAATCTTGCTGTTGAATGCAGTTTGCTAATGTATTATTGAGGATTTTTGCATCTATGTTCATCAGGGATATTGGCCCATAGTTTTCTTTTTTGTATTGATTTTGCTTTTTGTACCAAGGTAATGCTGGCCTCATAGAATGTATTTGGAAGCTCTTATTCCTCCTTTATTTTTGGAATAGTTTGAAGACTATTAATATATTAAATACTTATAAATACTTTAAATGTTTGGTAGAATTTACCTGTGAATCCATCTGGTCCTGGACTTTTGTTTGTTGGAAATTTTTTGCTTACTGACTCAATAATTGGTATGTTCAGATATTCTTTCTCTTCTTGGTTCAGTTTTGGAAGATTGTATGTTTCTAGGAATTTATCCATTTCTTCTTGGTTGTCCAATTTGTTGTCCAATTTATTGACCTATAATTTTTCATAGATTTATAACCCTCTGTATTTCTTCTTTTTTAAAAAAAGATTTTATTTATTTGAGAGAGAGAGAGAAGAGGGAGGAGTAGAGAGGAAGAAGCAGACTTCATGCTGAGTGTAGAGCTTGACATGGGGCTTGCTCTCACAACCCTGAGATTGTGACCTGAGCTGAAACCAAGAGTCAGACACTTAACTGAGTGAGCCACCCAGGTACCCCTTTAAAGATTTTATTTATTTATTTGAGAGAGAGAGAGAGAGAGAGAGAGAGGGAATGAGTTGGGGGAGGGCCAGAGGGAGAGGGACAAGCAGACTCCCTGATGAGCATGGAGCCTAACACAGGGCTCAATCCCAGGACCTTGAGATCACGACTTGAGCCAAAGTTGGATGCTTAACTGACTGAACCACCCAGGCGCCCAACCTTCTGAATTTCTGTGGTGTTGGTTGTTACTTCTCCTTTTCATTTCTGATTTTATTTATCTGAGTCTTTCCTCTTTTTTTCTTGATGAGTCTGGCTAAAGGTTTATCAATATTATTTATCTTTGCAAGGAAAGAGCTTTTGGTTTTATTGAGCAGTTGTATTGTTTAGTCTCTATTTCACTTATTTCTTCTCTGATCTTTATTATACCCTCCCTTCTATGAACTTTGGGTTTTGTTTTTTCTTTCTTTCTTTTTTTTTTTTTTTGAGGTGTAAGTTTAGATTGTGCATTTGAGATTTTTCTTATTTCTTGAGGTAGGCCTGTATTGTTATAAATTTCCCTAGACTTGCTTTTGCTGTGTTCCAGAGATTTAGGACTGTTGTGTTTTTCTTTTCATTTGTCTACATGTATTATTTATTTATTTATTATTTTTTAAAAAAGGATTTTATTTATTTATCTGATAGAGAGAGAGAGAGAGAGTACAAGCAGTGGGAGTGGGAGAGACAGGCTCCCTGCTGAGCAGGAAGCCCAATGTGGGGCTTGATCCCAGGACCCTGGGATCATGACCTGAGCCTAAGGCAGACGCTTAACTGACTGAGCCACCCAGGTGCCCCATGTATTTTTTAAATTTCCTCTTTGATTTCTTGGTTGACCCATTTGTTCTTTATTAATATATTTGTTAGCCTCCACCTGTCGATGTTTTTTTTCCAGTTTTTGTAGCTGATTTCTTTTTTATAAGTCTTTTTCTTTTAATCTTTAAAAGATTTTATTTGACACAGAGAGAGAGAGAGCACAAGCGGGGAGAGCAGCAGGCAGAAGGAGAGGGAGAAGCAGAGGGAGAGGGAGAAGCAGGCTCTCTGCTGAGCAGGGAGCCCGATGCAGGGCTTGATCCCAGGACGCTGGGATCATGACATGAGCTGAAGGCAGACACTTAATGGACTGAGTCACCCAGGTGCCCTTGTAACTGATTTGTATTTTCATACCATTGTGGTTGGAAAAAATACATTGATATGATTTCAGTTTTCTTAAATTTCTTAAGACTTGTTTCATGCCTAACATATGATCTATCTTGGAGAATACTCCATGTGCACTTGAAAAGAATGTGTATTCTGCTATTTGGGGATGGAATGTTCTGTATATATCTGTTAAGTCCATTTGGTCTAATGCTTCATTTAAAGACACTATTTCCTTATTGATTATTTGTCTTGGTGTTCCATCTGTTGATGTAAGTGAGGTGTTAAAATCCCCTACCATTATTGTATTACTGTCAATTTTTCCCTTTGTCTGTTAAGATTTGTTTTACATATTTAGATGCTTCAATGTTTGGTGCATAGATAATTACGATTATTATATACTCTTGTATTAACCGTTTGTCATTATGTAATGCCCTTCTTTGTCTCTTGCTAGTCTTTGTTTTAAATTTTATTTTGCTTGATAAAAATATTCCACCCCCCCCATTTTTTTGTTTCTTTTTGCATGGTATATATTTTTTCTGTCCCTTCAGTTTCAGTCTGTCTGTGTCTTTATGTCTAAAATGAGTCTCTTGCAGGCAGCATGTAGATGGGTCTTGCTTTTTTGTTTTTTCATTCAGTCATAGTATGTTTTGATTGGAGCATTTAACCTGTTTATATTGAAACTAATTATTGACAGGTATGTACTTTTTGTCATTTTGTTAATTGTTTTCTGGTTGTTTTGTAGCTTATTCTGTTCCTTTTTTCTTCTCTTTCTTTTTTGTGGCTGAAGACTTTATTATTATGCTTGGTTTTCTCTTTATTTTTGTGTATCTGTTACAGGTTTTTGTTATTACCATGATGTTCATATATAACCTCCTGATTATACAGCAGTGTCTGTTAAGCTGATGGTCACTGAAGTTCAAATGCATTCTAAAAGAACTTCATTTTTACTCTCCACCTCCATGTTTTATGTCTAATGTGTCATATTTTACATGTTTTTATTTAGTAAGTCCCCTTAACTAATTATTTAAATATAATTGATTTTACTACTTTTGTCTTTTTACCTTCATACTAGCTTTATAAGTGATTGCTGTACTTTTTTTGTATGTTTCTCTTTACTTGTGAATTTTTTCACTTTCACAATTTTCTTCTGATTATGACCTTTACTTTTCCATTTAAAGAAATCCCTTAAACATTTTTTATAAGGCTGAATTAGTGCTGATGAACTTCTTTAACTTTTGTTTGTCTGGGAAGCTATCTCTCCTTCAATTCTGAATGATAACCTTGCCAGTAGAGAATTCTTGGTTGTAGGTGTTTTCCTTTTAGCACTTTGAATATACCATGCCACTCCCTTCTGGCTTGCAAAGTTTCTGCTGAAAAATCAGCTGATAGCCGCATGGGGTTTCCCTTGTATGTTACTAGTTGCCTGCCCCCCGCCCCCCCCCCCGATGATTTTAAAACTCTCTTTAATTTTTACCATTTTAATTATTATGTGTAATGATGTGGACCTCCTTGTGTTCATCTTGATTGGAGCTTCCTGTGATTCCTGAATCTGGATGTCTTTCACCTTCCCAGGTTATAGGGAAGTTTTCAGCTATTATATCTTCAAGTAAGTTTTCTGTCCCTTTCTCTCTCTCTTCTTCTAGGACCCCTATAATACAAATGTTTCTTTGCTTGATGTTGTTCAAGAGATCCTTTAAGCTATCCTCACTTTAAAAATTCCTTTTTCAAAAAGAACTTTTATAATAATAAAAGACAATGTGATTTAAAAATGTATAAAGAATTTGAACAGTATTTCATTCCCCCATCAAAAAAGGAAAACAAGAACACAAAAAGATTCTCAACATCATTAGTCATTAGGGAAATGCAAATTAAAACTACAATGAGATGTCACTACATATCTTTCTAGAATGAATGAGATTAAAGAGATTTTAATCTCCCTGATAATACAGATTTTAGCAGGGATATGGAGTAACTAGAACTTGTATACTGCCTGTGGATATGAAAAATAGTACCACTTTGGAAAAATGTTTCAGTTAAAAAAATTAAAACCTGCAATGCCACCACTAGGTATGTACCCAGGAGATATGAAAATATATCTTCACACAGACACATATGATTGTTTATGGTGATTTTATTCATAAAAGTCCCTAATTGGAATCAAGACAGTGCATGTCAAGTGAAGAATGCCAACACATTGTAAGAATCCATACAGTGGAACACTTGGCAACTTAAAGAAATGAATTACTGACACATGCATCAACATGGATGAATCTCTGAAGCATTACACTTAGTATAAAAAGCCAAACACAAAAGAGTGTACACCGTATGATGCTATTTATATGAAATTGTCGGAAAAAAATCTATAAAGACAGAAAACAAAATAGCGGTTGCCAAAGGCCAGGTTGGAAGGGGATGACTGGCTGGTAAGGGGATATAGTTTGGGGATGAAAGTGCTCTATATCGTGATTGATGTGTTGGCTACACAGTTTTATATTTGTCACACTTACCAAATTGTACACTTAAAACTGCTATATTTCACTATATGTAACTAAACATCTATAAAACTATTTTGTTTAGAATGCTGTAAGAATGCACAGTACATGAGGTGTACCTGGAGTTGTGTGGATAGGTTGGCAGGCTTGAAGGAATTTTTGGAAACGCAGAAGCTGACTGGGAGCTCCATGAAGGCAAGAGGGTGTCTGTCTTGTGCACCACTGTGTATCCAGGGTCTGCCCTTGTGCTCAGTACATGGTATATGCTCAGTAGAAACCTACTGATTGAATGAAGAATGATAGTCTTTCCAAGTGTCAAAGAATGAAGATTGGGACCAAGAGGGAGCTGTGTGAATTTCCAGAGATTGGCAAGGAGAGGACAGGAAAGTAGAATAAGCCAATTATGTGGAGCCCTCAGTGCCACAATTGTATGTATTAACTGTACTCTAATGATAGTAATATTAGAGCTATGTTCTGTGAAAGCCAAACAGATAAAAAAATTATTTTAAATTTTAAAGGAGGGAAAAAGAACCATGAATTCCTCTAGTAACAGTGTGGATAGAAGACTAATGGAGAGGAGAAAGTCTGGAGTTAAGGAGGAGAGCATTTGAGAGGCTTTTGGGACACGTGGGTCAAAGGAAAGTTCAAATGCAGTAGAAATGAGCATAAAGAAGATCTTGAAGATACTTTATCCTTTCCTTTTTGTGGACTTCTGATTTGTGCCTAGAAAGTCTTTTCCTCTTCAAAACAATTTTTCTGATTATTCAGAGTAATCAGTGGCACAAAGACTAGAAAATTAAACATAGAAGAAAATTAACATGTCTATTAATTTTTATCAACTTAAAAATTTTAGTATGTATACTTCTGATTTGTGTATTTGTGATTGTGTATTTTTTAAACAAATATGAAGTTTGGATTAAAAAATCTTAAGTTGGAAAACTGCAGTTTAGGGGATTTTAAGTAGTTTCTGTTTTCTAGGATAGACCCTCTCTTTGTGCTGGGAGATATCTTTCATTCTAGCAGAAGTCCCAAATTGCCAGGGAATTGATCCCAGTGTAGAAATTTCAGCCTGAGTTGTGTTCTATTTAGTAAAATATTGATAATTGGTGGTAACGTGATTTACCCTTTACACTTGAAGGTATTTTCTACATACACTTGGAAACTTCAGCTCCTTATGCCTGAATGTGATTTAGGGTCCATATTTGGGCGTAGGCCAGGGCATTTGTCAAGTAATTGCTTTCAGGTGGAGAGACTGGTAGACAATGACTGGACTGCCTATCAGACAGTGTGACCTGGACTGAATAAGGCCTTGGGGAATGTTCTCTGGATTTCTTACATTGCCATGGACTGGATCATGAGGATTAGATCACAGTCTAGTTGCTGTTCACCTGTCCAATCATCCTAGGACAGATAATGGAATAAATATTAAATGAGAGGAGAAAAAGATGGCTATAGCCTGGAGAACAAAGTGGGTCAATGTTTCAAAGGAGACAGTTGATATAAGAGTCACAACAATGGTCTGAAACGGGGCAGGCGGGGGGGGGGGGCTGGAGGTGTTCTATACTTCTTCCAACCTGATTCCTAGAAAGTTTTAAGGAATGTGGAATTATCAAGAAAAAAATAAATTTTTATTTAAGGTAAGGAGGTGGAGGGAGCTGTCTAGAAAAAAATTGGTGAGGAAGGGGAGTTTATTGATAATAGAGCAGTTATAAGATCACCACTGTAACTGGATCAAAAGCAATATAAGTGAAATTCTAGAAAATGACTGCTTCAGTCTGTTTGGGCTGCTATCACAGAACACCATCAACTGGGTGGCTTATAAACAATAGAAATTTATTTCTCACAGTTCTGGAGGCTAGGAAGTCCAAGATCAGGAACTGGTAGATTCAGCATCTGGTGAGAAGCCACTTCCTGGTTCACAGATGGATGTCTTCTTGTGTCCTCACATAGGGGAGGGGGCAAGAGAGCTCTTGGGGTCTCTCTCATAAGGGTACTAATCCTATTCATGAGGGCTCCACCCTCTAACCGAATCACCTCTGAAAGACCCCCACCTCCTAATACCATTACATTGGGGATTAGGTTTCAACATATGAATTTTGGGGGGAAACAAACAGTGTATAGTGGTAACTCACTTTTTTAAATGTAGATTTTGGGTCTAAGCATAAAAGAGACTAATAGAAAACTTCAATTTCTTGCTGTTTTGAAAAATATTTAGACTATCTAGTGCTATTCTGAGAAGTAAATATTCAATTACTATATATCCCATCGAATTTTACCTATTCTAGATTAATATAAATTTTAAAAATGTACAAAAAAATGCTACTTGGGTGCAGTTATTTGATAAGCTTTATAACTTTTTAGGCTATTTTGCTCTGATGAGTTTATGAATGGGCCTATAGGTCAGTAGTAAAAGGCATAAGTTCTGGGGCCTGATTGGTTTGAATTCTACTTCTACTGTTTAAACAGAAATAACTTTGAGTGAATTAGGTAATTTCTGTAAGCTTCAGGTTCTTCTGTAAAACATGGATAATGCCTTGCTCAAAACTGTCCTGAGGATTGTATGAAATAATCCATGTCAAATGCTTTGTACTTAATAAGTTCTCAGTGTTTGCTACTGTGAGGATAGGAAATACTATTTCTATTATTAAAAGAGAATTATAAACTTAACAGAAATTTAACTCTGAGAGCTTTTTGGTCAAAATCCTCTTAAGTCTTTTTTTAATTGAAGTATAATAACATACAATGTTATGTTTCAGGTATACAATGTATTGATTTAACAATTCTATACATACATTACTCAGTGTTCACCACAATAAGTGTAGTCACCATACAACATTATTACTATGTTATGGACTATATTTCCTATACTGTATTTTTCATCTCTCTGACATTTATTTTACAACTGGAAGTTTGTACCTCTTAATCCCCTTTGTCTACTTCGCCCATCCCCGCACCCATCTACCTTTGGTAACCACCAGTATGTTCTCTGTATTTAAGAGTTTGTTTTTGTTGTTGTTGTTCATTTTTGTTTTTTAGATTCCATGTATAAATGAAATGACATGGTATTTGTCTTTCTCTGACTTATTTCACTTAGCATAATGCCCTTTAGGTCCATCTATGTTGTTGCAAATCACAAGATCTCATTCTTTTTTTATGGCTGTGTACTATCCCATGGTATATTTATACCAAACCTTCTTTATCCACTCATCTATTTATGGACACAGGCTGCCTCCATCTTGGATACTGTAAATAATGTTGCAATAAATCTAGGGGTGCATGTATCTTTTCAAATTAATGTTTTTGTTTTCTCTGGGTAAATACCCAGTGGTGAAAATTACTGGATGATATGGTAGTTCTATTTTTAAGTTTTTGAGGACACCCCATACTGTTTTCCACAGTGGCTGTACCAATTTACATTCCCATCAACAGTCTATGAATGTTCCCTTTTCTCCACATCCTTGCCAAACTTATTTTTTGTCTTTTTGATACTTACCATTCTGTCTGGAGTGAGGTAATATCTCATTGTGGTTTTGATTTGCATTTCCCTGATGATTAGTGATGCTGAGCATCTTTTTGTATGTCTGTTTGCCATCTGCATGTCTTCTTTGGAAAAATTCAGGTCCTCTGCCTGTTTTTTAATTGGACTGTTTTTTGGTGTTGAGTTGTATATGTCTGTATATTTTGGATATTAACCTTCTTATTGGAAATGCCAGTTGCAGATATCTTCTCTCATTTACTAGGTTGCCTTTTAGTTTTGTGGATGGTTTCCTTTGCTGTGCAAAAAGTTTTTACTTCAGTGTAATCCTAATAGTTTATTTTTGCTTTTGTTTCCCTAGCTGAGAATACATATCCATAAATATGTTGCTAAGGATGATGTCCAAGAGATTACTGCCTATGTTTTCTTTTAGGAATTTTATGGTTTCATTTTTTTTTTAATTCTCATTTTTATTTTATTTTTCTCTTTAGTTTCGTTGTTTTCCATTACTCTGTCTTCCAGATCACTGATTTGTTCTTCCACAGCCTCTAATGTGCTATTGATTCCCTTTAGTCTATTTTTGAATTTCAGATATTGAATTTTTCAGTTCTTTTTCAGGTTTTCTATTTCTTTGTTGGAGTTCTCACTGAGTTCCTCCACTCTTTTGTTAAATCCAGTGAGTATCTTTATGACCATTACTTTGAATTCTTTATCAGGCATATTGTTTATCTCTGTTTCATTTAGTTCTTTGTGATTTTTATCTTGTTCTTTCATTTGGGACATATTCTTCTGTCTTCTCATTTTGTCTAACTCTCTGTGTTTGTTTCTATGTGTTGGGTAGGTCATCCATATCTTCTGGTCTTGAAAGTAGTGGCCTCATATAGAAGAGATCCTGTGGCGCCCTGTAGTGCTGTACCCCCTGGTCACCAGACTATGTGCTTCAGGGGTGTCCTCTTTATGGGCTGCTTGGCCCTATTGCTGTGGCTGAGCCCCAACTGTTTTCTGCCCATCTGGGTACAATGACCCGCTTTGCCTGCTATGAGCACAGTGGGTAGGATTTGGTTGCCCTGCTGTGGAGAGGCCTGTTTGAGGCCACCAGGGGCTCACTGGTGAGGGGGACCAGCAGTCAGCCTAGATGTTGGCAATTAGCTTCTCTGCCACAGTTGTGGGTGCACTGAGTGTCAGGGCTTACTCCCTGAGCAGCCAGCTAAGAACTTGGGCTGTTGGAACTGTGGGCGTCACTGGTGTGTTGAGTTCTCTTCCCCTCTCCCCAGGCCAGAAATTACTTTGGACTGGTGCTGGGTCTGGCCAGGGCTGCTTCTAGGGTGTGGCAGAGCAGGAGTTACTTTGAAGGGGATGCCTGCCAAGGTCAGCAGGTTGGAAGGAGTGGGCAGGGGAATGTGGGAATGGGGCATGAGGTAATAGTAAGATGGGGGGGAGTGTTAGCACTGGCTCCCACAACCCTTTGGCTGTCTAGGTTGGGAGAGGGGAAGAGAAATGGCTCCTGACAGCACTTTTGTTGCTGGTGAAATCTCCTGAAGGTCACTGCTCCTCTGGCCCAAGTTTTAAGATTAGTCAATAAATCTCCTTCGGGTATATCCCCAGGCACTTTGCAAAACTGCTGCTTCTGTGTTGTGTCTCTGGCCACATGATTTAGTATGTTGGCTTTTAAGGATGGACACTCAGTTTCCTATTGCCTGCTGGCTATCCCAGAGTAAGCCCACTGATTTTCAAAGACAGATATTATGGGGACTCATCTTCCCAGTGAGGATCTCTAGTGCCAGGGATGTCTGGTGTAGTGTCTGATCTTCTCACTTCTTTGTGCTTGTGGTACTTCTGTTTGTGGTTAGTCTCACTGTGGGTTTGGTTCCTGGCCATGTCTTCACCCATCCTAGCCTTCTCAACGTGGCCTTCTCTTTGCAATTAACTGTGGAAGGTCTGTTTTGCTGGTCTTCAGGTCATTTTCAGAGTTAGTTGCATATATGTAGCTGACATCTCAGTGTGTTCATGGGATGAGGTGAGCTCAGGATCCTACTATTCTGCCATCTTTCTGTCCCACTTCTTGATCTCAACTCTTTAGACAAGAATGTGATCTAAAAAGAGACTGGTAAACCATAGTCCCTCCCTGTCCCCATGGATGTTGAGGGACCCAAGTGGGATTGAGGGTCACCTGCTTCAGATTCTGTGGGTTACACCACTGAGTTTTGCCACTGATCCATGTCTGGCTAGTATGGACCTGAAATTCTGGGTGTCTGGTGTGGTTAAGAGAACTTGTAAACATTTATGCTAGTTCTTTCATAGTGTTAGCTAGGTCACATATTTCCTGAGGGAATATTTTATTTACATGTGACTTATTTCTAACTCACAAAAAGGATTTAGGCTGTTCATAAATAAAAACAATACAAAACTAAAAAGCAAGGGGCTGGGTGCTACTAGGGAATGAAAGTGAAACAATTCTTTTCACCTGGTGGAAGACTTGAACTCTGACTCAGACCTGGGCTTGAATGCTGATGTTTTCTAGCTGGACCTCCTTAGGAAGGTGATCTCTGTGCACTTTCCTTCCATAAGATGACATGATTGAATCTACCTTGTTTAAGTGTTGCAATGAGTGAATAAGGAGAGTTAGGAGATGTAGTAAGTAGCATGGTGCTTGTGATTTGCTCATCTCTTATTCCTCAACACTTTTCTTCAGCCTGAATTTAGCTCTGAGTTTCCTGGAAACTAAAGCAAAAACGAAGAAGTCAATAGCTAGTATAAGATCAAATAATTGTTATTAAAGATCTTGGCTTTGAATTCAGGAAGAACGCCTCATGGTTTCTTATATAAGAAAACAAATGAGTAATGTAATGGGCACCTACTATTAATATAGATTTATAAAAGACAAATTTGGCGGGGCGCCTGGGTGGCTCAGTTGGTTAAGCGACTGCTTTCGGCTCAGGTCATGATCCTGGAGTCCCGGGATCGAGTCCCGCATCGGGCTCCCTGCTCAGCGGGGAGTCTGCTTCTCCCTCTGACCCTCCCCCCTCTCATGTGCTCTCTCTCTCTCATTCTCTCTGTCTCAAATAAATAAATAAAATCTTTAAAAAAAAAAAAAAAGACAAATTTGGCAATTTTTGTATCGACCTTCTTTAAAAGCCAAGGACATAACATTAAATCTTAGTTCATGAAGGCATTTCTAAAGGAAGCTGAGATAATTTGGTTTAAATTCACAGCTTCTCAACAGCATAATCTAATGCAAGAATAAAATTAGAAATTCTAAAAATTGTGTGTTTATAAAATGACCTTTAAGTTTGTCATGAATATTAGCTCTCTCAAGTTATCCCTTGGCAAAATGCTGGATTGTTGGGTTGAATACAACCATCAGTTGAATTTCATGCTTCTTATTCCTATAGCAGATGAATTTATTCTGTATTTTCCATGGTCATAACACTGGACTGTCTCTCATTGTGAGGATTAATAATGTAACACAATTATTTTGAGAATACTGATTAAAAAATGTTTGAATTTAAGTTTGTGGGTGATTTTATTTGATTGAGGTTGGAGGTACTGCATGGGGCAAGGCTTCCTCCAGGCTGTTAATTTCATTTAAATTTTTACCTCAAGGTGTATCATGTTCTAATGGAGAGAGCATGGCTTTGGGGTCAGACTGATTGGGGTTTGAGTCCTGGCTCTGCCAGCTGCTAGTCATGTGACCTTCAGGAATTTATTTCCCCTTTCATTTCTTGGAGACTTTGCTTTCCTCATCTGTAAAATGTATCTGAGAAACTCAACCTGGGGAGTGTTCCTGAGAACAATTGTACATAAATTGCCCTGCACAGGTCTGAGTCTTGAGATAGTGAGGGTTGGACTTGGGGTTTATTTAGGTTCTCAACAATCTAATGCTCCATTCAGACAGGAAATAGTTTTTCCATGATGGATTAAGCATGGATTATCAGAGACTCCTGTTTCTTTGAAAAGTCCATCCTCTCAGTCTTGCCTTTCTTTAAAAAATGGCTACTTCTGGGGCATCTGAGTGGCTCAGTTGGTTAAATGTCCGACTCTTGATTTTGGCTCAGGTCATGATCTCAGAGTGGTGAGATTGAGCCCCATGTTGTGCTCTATGCTCAGTGCGGAGTCTACTTGGGCTTCTCTCTTTCCCTCTTGCCCCTACCCTGCTTTTGCGTGCACTCTCTCTCTAAAATAAATAAATTTTTAAAAAATGGCTACTTCAGTCATCTATGAATTCATTTTTAAAATGAAAATAATGAAGATATGATTAAATAGGCTGGTTGCTCTTGCTACATTGTTAGTGCTATAAGTAAAATTCCCCTCAATTTATTTCATAGTCTACTGGCTGATAATGTGAGATTGTGATAATAAATGGGTTTGACCACTAATGCATCAGATTTCCTCAGTAAAATCATTGCCAATATTAGTTATTGAATATTTTAGAATAAATATTAGCTTAGTGCTTAGTAGTCAAATTGATTCCAGACATCTAAAGGGTTGGTATATTCATTAATAGGAAGCTGAATCTAAATAAGAATTTAAAATTAATTCTTTTGATTTGATACATCACCCATTTCATCTTTAAACATTGCTAGCTCTGTTTTTATTTTTGAAATATTTCTAATTCAAAGCAATTTTTAAAATTTACATGAAATTTGTCTTTTTTTTTAATTTAAAGGGCCAATCTGACATAAAAACATTGAATTTTTCCATTTTTCAAAATGTGAGCACAGGGGGAATTTTAGGCCATTCTCTTTTTTTCCTACAGTGCTTTAAAAATTCAAACCGACTGGAATTTTAAAAAGTGTATAAAATTCATGAATACATACAGAATTGTATTTTTAGTAAGCTTTACTCTATAGCAGGGAGACATTTCTTCTTAGTTGGAAAAAATCTGTGCACTGTCCTCCTTTGAATGCCTCCAAAGCAGGAGCCTTTGTGAGGATTTACAGGAACTGTCTTGCTATCAGAATTTTGGTCAGGAAAACGGAATGGTTTATGTTTTAAGGGCCATTGTGTGACCAGCCCTGTCACATGGCAGGTGAGGGAATGAGACTCAGAGGTAATTTGCTGACAAATAGTGCTAATCTAGGACTGGAATTAGGGCTCCTTGCCGGAGTCCTGCTCCAGCCGGGGCGGGTCTCTTGTAGGAAAGGATGGAGTCGGCGAATGAGGAGACACAGACACAGCATCAGGTTGCAAGCATCTCCTCCTGACAGCCTCGGAGGAACTTTATTTATATGTTAGGATATTTTTGTTTTTCCAAATCTTAAGTCATTTTCTGGATTATAGCCAGAGCCTTCTTTCATTTTTCCTTTGTAATGATTAACATGACCTTTATTGATTTCTGCTTATTGGCTTTCGCTAAAACTAAAAAAACAGTACGCAAAGAGAAAGGTGCTAGACAGAGCGTGACCGTCTTGTTATTTTGTTCTATAGAAACTAATTCTTCATGGAATTAGTTTCATTATGATTGCTTAGATAGGCGTAACTAAGATGAGTGGTCACTTTATCATGAAACCCCAGAAATATTCCCACAATTATAAAGATT
>NC_138376.1:106550145-106569428 GCF_054177405.1 Leptonychotes weddellii | reverse complement strand
ACAGCATGAGTAGCTTGGCTCGCGCCAGCTCCTGATTTCCAGGTGATCATACTAGAATATAAGGTGACATGAGAGAGAAAATGCTCTTGTCCCAAACGTAATTTGATGCATTTACCCCAGATTTATAGCCATCCTTCCTTATGAGAATCCTGGAAAGAATTTCTTTAACTGATTATTGTGCCATAGATTCTTACAGTTTGGGGAAGTCTATGAATCCTTTTTCAGAATAATTTAAAGTATTTTAAATACCTTTAAATGCATGTGGTAAAATATATTTTATTAAAAAAGGGAACGAAACCAATGTAGTTATCAAAATATTCAACTTTGAAAGAGATTTATACATGTATTCTTCCTCATTAACACATTAGATAACAAGATCTAGCAGTGGTTCTAATAGCAACTTCAGTGCTTCCCAAGGACGGGAATTTTGAGGGATCTGCAATAGGGAAAGATCTGTGGCCTTTGTGGGCAACCAGTCACAGGCCTGCCATCATCATGGTGGTCTGTTGCCTATAATCAAAACTGAGGGATATGTTAAATTTCAGTTAGAAGTCAGGGAAAAAGGGGTGACTGGCTGGCTCAGTCGGTAGATTATGTGACTCTTGATCTTGGGGTTGTAAGTTTGAGCCACATATTGGGTATACAATTATTTAAAAAAAGAAGTCAGGGAAAATAAAGCTATACTTTTACTTTTCTTGTTCATAGACCCCCTAATTTCTTGTGAATCCCAAGTTACAAACCTCTGCTCTGAAGTGAAGCTATCTGGGCAGGGAAAGGCTTGAACAACTACAATATTTCTGGGCCTCCACCTAAACTCTTGTATTTAAGGACCAAACTTACAACTTTTCATTTTAGGTCAGATCATACATCAGATTCTTAGAACCAGATTCTTAGAGTAAGAATCTTGGAGCAAGACTAAGCTTCTTAGAATAATTTTTGAAGAGTGATCCATAGGTTTTCTGTATCAGAATACTTTTGAAAGCTTGTTGCATTGCAGATTCCTAAGCCCTGCATCATTTTTCCTGGGTCAGAATTTCTGAGGCAAGGCCTGGACACCTGCAAGTTCAACAATCAGTCAAGTGGTTGTTATATACATCCCCACTTGGGACTGTCTAGGGTAGCTGAGCTAGTAATGGGCATAAGTGAGCTAGGTGGAAGGATGGCTTGTAGGTGGGGGAGGTGTGTTTTTGGTAGAGGTTGAAGTCCCTCTGTAAGCTGTTGTCCTGTTATATTTCTTACGATGATTACATAAAGAAACTAGTTCTAGGTCTGCATTTGTCTATATTGCACATGGAGTGGGTGGTGTCTTTTACTGGTTAGGTAAAACCTGAAGTGGGATTATTGCAGCTGCTGGCAGAAGAGGCCGTGAGCTGCTTAAGTTCACCCAGAAGCGAGTAGGAGGAAGGCTATGGAATCAGGTGGCAGACATTGATTGGGTTTATCTGCAGCAGTGGAACCCTGCCCATTGGGAGGAAAGAAACTGCACTCTGTCAAAACAGCTCATACCCAAGGAGACAGTTTGGGAGCCTGATGGAAGATGATCTGATGAGACAGACTTACTCCCAAAGGGGGCAGACAACTTTTTGACATTGAGGGCCACTGACATTGAACTTGGGGGATCTTGTCAGTTGCCAACTCAGTTGGCCCTTCCTTGGAAATAACTTTGCATTTGTAGGGGCAATTGCCTCCCCCACCTAACCCCCATTCCAATCGCCTTACAAAACCAGACATACTGTGATTTTTAGATTATTCATTACAAAATCAGGTATAAATCTCAGCCCACAACTTCATGTATCACATTTTGATCTTCTTTTATTTTTCTCAACTCAATGAAAAGAAGGATTATGAGCTTCCATTCTGTCAAGGTGGCTGCTCGCTCTGCTGCTTCTACACCATGAGGTGTGGAGATCTTTCTGCTACCCCGTGCCACCGTCAGGGATTGGGACTTTTTCCCAGGCTTGCTGGCCAAACTGCAGCAGGAGCTCCATGCAGGCCAGCCTTCTCTGGGCTCTTACAGTCCTGTCATTGTAAGGGTCCTCCCTGACCTGCAGCCTTTCTGCTACTGAACCTCTTCTCCCTCTTCCTTACGGCCCTAGGAATTCACTTCTAGTCAAGGACAAAGAAATTCTCCTTATGTTTCTACCCTAGAGAGTTTGTCTACAATCTCCCTTTCTGTGGCACTCTTCCCTCAAAACCCATATTAAAAAAAACCCAAACCGGGCGCCTGGGTGGCTCAGTTGGTTAAGCGACTGCCTTCGGCTCAGGTCATGATCCTGGAGTCCCAGGATAGAGTCCCGCATCGGGCTCCCTGCTCGGCAGGGAGTCTGCTTCTCCCTCTGACCCTCCCCCCGCCATGTGCTCTCTCTCTCTCATTCTCTCTGTCTCAAATAAATAAATAAAATCTTAAAAAAAAAAAAAAAACCCAAACCATGTGTGTATACACACATGTATATGTATATGTATGTGTATGGCTTAGGCTTTTGGAACATAAGAGCCAGAGAATGTCCAGGCAATTTGTTTTCATTCTGCCCCATTATATCCCTCCCCTAAACAATGAACCCCTGAGCCAATTACCTATTTGAATACTGGGAGAAAAAAGAACATAGATTAATATCTCAAATACTTTTTAGTCACAGGATTCTACTTAATGCTTTTGAGGAAAAACTTATATTGAAGAAAGGTGGCCTGGTAGATTCATCTATGATCTTTGGAGCAAAGATCTGGTCCTGTAAATCCATATCTACGCCCATTCCTGAGTATTGGCCAGTCAACAGTTTTACCAAAGACACAATCCTAGGTATTCGGATAAGTAATGAATTCTGTGCATCCTATCGTTATGTTAACTTCTTGCCATTTGATTCTTTGGAGTGGCATGAGAGGGAAGGAGGCAGTGCACAGGCATGCTCAGCTGTGTGTGGGGGGTGGGGCAGAGCATCTCCCCACCCCTCACCCCCTCCAACACCACCAGCCAAACCTAGCAGGGGGCTCAGAGAGACCTGCTGAGAGGCGATAAAATATTTATCCCTAGGCCATGCTCTAATCCCCAAGGGTTTTACAGGCTTTCTCCCTCCCATTGGAATAGAGCAAGTTAAATTAAATTTACCAATTTAATAATGTAAAATTTAACTCCCTAAATTTGTGCTAATGTAAACACTGCCAGTGTCTTCAGTCGATAAGGCTTAGAACTATGCTCAGTTTCCCAAGAAGCCTATTTCCAAACAGTTTGACCTGACAGGTCTGTAATAATACATTCCTCCCACTTGAGAGAACAATCTATTCTAGGCTTTTAGAATAATGTTACTTTTATAACCTATTGTCATCTTAGGAAACCCATTGAATATTTACTGATTCGATGGAATATTAAATTTTAAACTATAATATAGCCATCAGTATCTTCTCCTTTATAATTGGTAAATTAACTTCGATACTTATTTTTTCAAGTTGAGTTATAATGGAGCCTTCTGCATCACAACATTTATCATCTAATTTATCTTCTTGAAGGTTATTCTCTGCAAGAGACTGGGAAACCATGTCAAAGTCAACTGAAGTTCAATGTTTGAGTTCTCAGCTCTAAACTGTTGTGAATTTGATCCCTTCAGGTTGAGATAGTCCTTTTTTTTTTTTTTTTTTGGATTTAGAAACTGCTTATAAACTTCTCTGGGATTTAATTACGCTGTTGCCCTCTCAGTTTGCATGAGATCATTAAGCTGGATAGTTTGTTTCTCTGACAACAAAACATTTTGAGCAAGCAGATCAAGTTAGTGGGGCAGATTCAGGGCACCCATGACTTGTTGTAACTAGGAATCTATAAATAAAAAGGAAGAGATAAAAAGCATGCTTAGAGTATTCTTTCAAAGGCTTGAGATAACAGAAATGTTGGTTAATATGTGAAAGCCACAATATTTCATTATTCTTCAATTTTATTTTCACTTGCTTTATTGAACCTACCTTTAAGCCAGATGGGAAAGTGAATTTTCTAATGAGTGAGATGAAATATTTATCAAAGCTAAATTATACAAGTTTTGATCAGAAGTCAAATAGTCGAAGCATGTCAAGTCTTACTTTAAAGAAATACATATAGATTTATGTATGTATTATATTCATTGCTGGATATTAATAATAGAAGAACTGGCTATTGACCTGGAATTTCTTTCCAAAATGTTTGATTAAAGAGATCTGCATCTGAGCTGCCAACCTCCTCGTATGAGATTGGCACAAAATGTTAAGCTTTCTGCATTGGGAGTGCATTCATGGGTATGAATGTCAAGGATATGTACACATGAGGTCTCAAGTATAAATCATCTTGCAAAATAGTGGTGCTATTTACGAGAGGGGTTATCCTCCTGCACATAGCAGTACTACATTTAGTAGTCATTAGCTTTTACAAAGCACTGCAACGTTGGGGCTTTCATGGTATCTTGAAGCAGCCCTGAGGTTAGAGTTTATATTCACTTTATGGCATGGGAACCTTGAGCTCTGTACTCAAATGTATGGTTTTCCCACTCCCAGGAAGGGGCAAAGCTTGGGGATGCGAACTCTGCTTTTCTGGCTAAAGTCCAGGGCCATCTTGGCTCTGCTCTTCTCCATCCATGAACATGGTTGGTCACTTATGTTTGTGATGTCTGTATGAAAAGTGTGTTAGTATCTATTTTAATTTCATCCATAAGAGGGAAGTGACTGTGTCTTTGTAGTACAACTGTGAGATTACCAGTGTATGATAGAATGAGAATCATGGTTTAAGGTCATGTACACAGATTTCATCTCTATGGCATCTTGTACTTCTTTTATCCTTCTAATGGCCAGTTTTCCATGATTTGGGCATGATGATTCCGAGGTTTATACTATTGTAGGCTTTTGAAACAGTTTTAAAGCTGCAATCTAATAAGACCATGATGTTAAAAGTGGCTATATTTTCTTTTCAATATTACCTTCTAATATTATTTTTATTGAGGGATTTGTTTATGAAGAAAAGGTAACAATTTTTGTAATGAATAAATTCTATCACTATCTACTGAAAATATGAATTTATTTTAAAAAAGAAAAAATTATAGGGGTGACTGGCTGGCTCAGTCAGTGGAGCATGGGACTCTTGATCTCGGGGATTTAATTATGCTGTTGCCCTGAGTTCAAACCTCATATTGGGTGTGGGGCCTGCTTTAAATAAATAAATAAAATATTGAAGAAATATATATATATATAATATATATATATTTCTTCAAATGTACTTTCTAGGCATGTACCAAATTGTTAACAGTGACCATCTCTGTGTTATGGAACTGGAAGGGGCCTCTTCATTCAGTTGTGAAATGCCATGGAAAAAGGAACCTGATTCTTTTGGCTGAATTCTATAAACATAAGATATTTACATAAATTATTTTGATATATTTATTAGGTAAAGAAAATTGTTTCACATAGCTTTTTAAATGCATTTGAATTTTTATTCTACAACACAGGCAACATAAATACAGTATCTTTTAAAATATCTTCTCTTTAGAATTTTCATTTTCACCTCAGATAAAATGTACACAAAATACACTTGCAAGCTTGCTTACAGGGACCTGTTAAACAATGAACAGATTCTATCAAATCAGTTTATCTACATTTAGGGTTGTTTCCTTTTTTTTTAATTAATAAATGTGAGCAAACTGACTAAATAAGAAGGCAAAATAAAAACTGTACTTCCTTGACAAATCCTTTGGAGTAAACAAAATGCTCCAAGGCTCCTGGTGAATGGGATTGCAAGGATGAATTCTGCATTTTACAGATAAAATGGTATACTGACTCAAATCATTATGGCTATATCACGCTTCATTTATTTATAATTTTTAATGGAAACAAATCAATTCTTTGGCATAATACAAGAAGGGATAAAAGAACCCTTACCACCCACTGACTTTAGAGTGGGAAATGGTAGTTGGGGAACTGTTTATAATGTAATTTATTTCTCTTAGAAAAGCAGGAAAATAATCTTGAATAATAGTCTTTTGGCATGATTAGGGCAATAAATGTCTTATTCTTAGCTCCCTTCCTCCCACCCCCACCCATCCACTGAAATAAAATCAACAAACAAAAATAAGTGAAATTACTCTTTCCCTCTAGGCACCTGCTCCTGCCCCTGTCATGCCATACCTGGATATCCTACCACATGGTTTCCATTGAAGTGAAACCCAAAATATCAACAGCATTAATCTTTGTCCAGTTTTGCCTATTTAGCAGGACACTGGTTTTTATTACAGAGAACCACTTCCAACAAAATACAGACAGAAGAACTGCCAAGGGAGGAATACAGAGTAGCCCGCACGTGATCATGAGGTAGCCATGGGTGACCACTGGTGGCAGGGCCCGAGATTCCCTAACTTGAGAACATATTTTATGTGGTAGCTGTAAAGATTGGCTTTTAGATAACCCCTCCCTTTTTTGGCACCAGTTGGTAACATAAGTTGGAAATAAATTATTCCTAGAGATTAATATTTTAATTTCAAAATCAATTACTATTAGAAGAACTAAAAGCACACCTAATTTCCAAAACAGATTATGGAAAATAAAAGTGAAATAAAACAATTATTTCCATCCACAGAGGCAAGAACTTGACTCTTTAGTACCATTAACACTTTGATATGCTTTCTGATCTCACTAATTCTAGTAAATATTGTCCATTATTTTCTATTCATACAACAATCCAAAGTAATTTAAATGATGTCAGGGTATTCAAGCAGAAGGCTTTAGAGAAAATTAAATCAATAAGAATGATATGTAACTAATATAGTTTACATGTAGATGATAATTTTAAGGTACTTGATTTTTTTCTCTTGAATTATTCGATGATCCTTATTTTTTTAATGCAAAAAGAATTTCCAAAGCTAATTAATCAAAGTGTTAGGAGATAAACTAAGGCCCCCCCCTGATATTTAACATCATTTCACTGTATTCCCAAAGCATATGGATGCACGTGTACATTTCTCCCATCACTGGAAGATGAGAGAATACGGTCTCCACTGTGCAGATACGAAAACAAACACATTTACTGAAAAGTCCTTAAAACAGGCACATATACTGCTCAAAAGGGAGTTATTCAGTTTGCAAATTTCCATGAAACCACTTGGTAGACTCTTTACAGGTACACAGGAAATTAAAATATTTACACCAGACAGTTAAGTGAAAGATGAAGGTACATCAAGTAGTGTAATATCATTTTGAAGTGTCGCTGTTTGGGTGGCTAATGAGAGAGAGAAACCTACTGGCAAGCAAGCAACTACTCAAAAACCTCTGGAAGCCAGGAGCCAAGGTTGTAACAGAGTTGACATGGGAAGAGTAAAACCATAATGACAGAAGGAACTCAAACACTACATATTTAAATTTAAAATCACATTAGTACAAGTCGAAGGGTCAACATGATGCAACTGATCATCCACAGAACCAGTGTTTCTAAATACAAAGACGAGAAGCTTACACAAATCTCACTGTTCCATTGAACGGATACATTCATTGTCTTTTAGCTTGTAAAAAACCGAATTGTTGGTATAATAAACCTAGAAACTGGGAAGATGGAGCAGGAATGCTGTAGAGAATTCAATCCCAAGTTATCTGCCCAAGGTTCAGTTTGGTGTTTCTCTAGAGCTTGATAAGTCAGGCTGATCTTAAAGTTAGTAGTTGGAAATTTTTTCAAGGCAGTTCTCAGAGTGTGATCCCCAGACCAGCAGCATTGGCCTCACCTGGGTCCTTGTTAGAAATGCAAGTTTCCAGACCTACTGAATCCAAAACCCTGGGTGTGGGCCCAACCACCTGTGTTTGAACAAGCCCTCCAGGTGATCCTGATGTGTGCTAACGTTTGAGAACCACTTGAGAACAAGTCAGAAGATACTACACAACCACTACTGAACCTTCAGGAGAGGAACCAAGAGTAGCAACAATTCTTGATGGTTGAAAGGCTGGGAGGACCAGAACCGGATGGGATTAACCAGCAGCTGACTACAGTTTTGTCACTAAGATGGTCAGCCGGTCTCTCCTCCAGGGAGCACTCATGCATTATCTCACAAAGATAGAGGGGAAAGGTTTTGTACAGTGCGGGTGGTGGTGTACCGAGTTTTCTTCAATCAGTAAGTGGTGCCATTGTTTGTAAGGAAATTGAGCATTGTTCTCAACTGAATTTCTCATAAATTATCCCCAGGGATAATTTTTTTTTTCTTTTGTCTGTTTTCCCTGAAGCAATAACTGTGTTTTGGAAATCTAAGGGGTGTTCTAGTCCAAAACTTTGTATTAAACTATTTCTTACTTCCACATCAAATACAAACATTACAAGCAGAGGAAGAGGATCTCACGAAAGGAGAGACAGTTTTCTAGATTGTTCCACTACGAGGGAAGAGAACACAATTTTTTTGATGGAAGCATAATTAGGAGTTCTTTACTAGTTTCCTAAATTTTGCTCAACAGCAAGTTCACATTTCCAATAAAAAGTGCTTAAAAAGAGTCTCTTGCTTAAGGCCACACTAAATGTCACTAGGATCACCTAAGTGGTACCCATGTGTATCCAAGTTCTGTCATCCGCTTAATGCAGTCTGTTGGATTTTCCTTCTGTTTCCTTGTCTGAAGAGTATGTAGAAATATTTAGGCATATGGCACATGGTTACTATGGATATTGACCTGATGCCCCCAGTACCTGGATCTTTAAATTATCTTGTCTTACCTGTCGCTTCCTCTTTGGAGAGACTGGATTTGAAAACTGGTTATAATTTATTTTGCATATTCCCAAACTTTGATGATGACTTACATATCTACTACTGGATACTTCCCAGGGAAGCAAGTAGAGAGGCACTGTTGGCTACAGGGCACTTTATTCTGAGTGGTTAAATGGCAATTGAAAAAAGTTTACCAATCGTGCATGTCATACTGGACACAGACTGCCACTCTTTTCCGCCTGGCAACTGGCCAAGAATAATATTATTCCATCATTTCCAACTAATTTGGCAAGTTTTCTAAATTAGCACTGAAGGCCTGCTTTAAGATTGAAGTTCGGACCTTATTTTATTTTCACTCAAAATATTATGTTATATATGATCTTTCTATGTGTAAACACTATCTTTTTTTTTTTAACCCTATTTGAAAAATCCCTATAACATAGCAGATCTGGGACATTAATCAGATATTTTCATCTCATTTTAACTGTTTAATTCCTGGAAACACTAAAGTGTTTACTCTGTGTACTTAGAGCAAGGTGTTGTAGAGAGAGCATGGCCTTTGAATTCAGGAACTCCTCTTTTGCAACCAGCTTTGTCATTTACTGGCTATCTCAGGCCAGGTTCTTAACCTCTCTGGGTCTGTATCCTCATTTGAAAAAAAAAAATGAGGAAATCTATGCCCGTTTGACAAGGTTATTGTGAGAATAAAATGCTAAGGTAGGTAAGGTCTACATTCACAGTGGCCCTTGACAAATGTCACCTCCTCCCTGCTTGTTTGCAAACTCTTGCTGTGGAAATCAGCTCCAAACAAAGGTCTTTATTCTGCTTAGTTTGATGCGTGGAATACAAATGGATTTTCTTTTCTGAGAAAAGAACTTTCCTACTTAAGCAGTCTTGTGATGTATCTGGAGAAAGTCTGGGATATTTATTATACAATCGCATTACCTTCTTATGGTTAAGACCACTTGGCTTTCTCCATTGACTCTGTTATAAGCCTTCTTCTTAAAAGAGCAAGATTTACTAAAAGCTGGTGATATTGTACCAGGAAGTTTCCATTTAAAGGTACTTTTGAATTATGTTAATATTTTGTCACATTTGATTGCAAATATTTTAATCTGAGCTGTTATGTATGTTATCATCTGCCTTGGTCAGTCACCAAATAGCATAAAGATGGTAGAAAATGTCCTCGTTTTGTATTGATGGAGAAGGCTAGAAAATAATCAAATCGGAGAGATAATAAGATCGTGTAAAGAGGCAGCCCAAGCATTTTTAAAAGCTAATCAGGAGGGGCGCCTGGGTGGCTCAGTCGTTAAGCGTCTGCCTTCGGCTCAGACAATGATCCCAGGGTCCTGGGATCGAGCCCCACATCGGGCTTCCTGCTCCGCGGGAAGCCTGCTTCTTCCTCTCCCGCTCCCCCTGCTTGTGTTCCCTCTCTCGCTGTGTCTCTCTCTGCCAAATAAATTTAAAAAAAAAAATCTTTAAAAGCTAATCAGGAGAGGCAATAGCTGGGAGAGATCCTAGCCCTCCATCAAACCTCTGCCCTTATGGCAAGGAGAAATCTGATGATAAGTGTGGTCTACTTGGCTGTCAGGAATTCCTAAACACTCTTCAATTTTCTAGGTGCTTTCATAATGCATACTTTACCAAAATATTAAAAAGAGTAAATCTCAACGTTAGGGTAACACACTTTTGGCAGTAAATACAGGCAACTGAAAGCAACGTGCAAAATCTTATTCTGCTTAGATCAGTAAATATATGGTAATAACTGTTTTAACCACCAAGGCTGTCTTGACCTTGGTCTTTTAGAGACCTTGTGAGAGAGGGAGTGAAGGAAGAGATGGAGGAAAGGCAGAAACCAAGACACCAGGAGAGTGTGAGGGGCTGACCAGGGCACGGTCACTTCACTGTGACCTGACGTCCTATTCATTGGAGATTATTTGCCTCAGGCAATATCCTTTTTGACAACCACAGATACCTCTGGGAAGCAGTATGGTCCTTTAGCTAACTTTCTGGTTGAAATCTGATGTGGATGTGGAGCACAGGGTATGCTGGGAATGGAGGTGGCTGGAGACCAATGTGGGCTTTGGGATAGGCTGTAGAATAGATGATAGGAAGGGGCCAAAACCCTCTTAAAAACTGTAGGTAAAGAATGATGTACATTTTCTCACTTTTTAATTCTTGGAACCTACAATCAGTTTATTTTCATAAACTAGCCTTGGATCTCATAAGAGAGCATCTATGGGAGAATGGATTCTGATTTCTAAACAGTTAACTAACATACTCTGGGACATGACATTCTACATTGAGACTGGCTTCCCTCGAATTTTTACACTTTATAAGAAGTTGCTACATATAAACATTTTATAATCACTCTGATTTGATACTCTGCTCTACTGAAGCTCCTTCCCCACCCCCAAAGTGAATTTTGGGGTCCTCATGGGCTCAGAAAGGGGAACTAAACCTCATATTAGCAGTACATCATGGTGGTTCTGTTTCCTTTTGTAGCTTTTGTTAAAACAGTACCTGACTCTCAAGTCTACTTTCAAAATATAAAAATTTAAAAGTATAGACTACAGCTAGTTGCTATCCCCAAAATTCATTGCTTGTCAAGATCAAATAGTTGATCTGTTTCTATACTTTTTTGTCTAATGAGTAAAAGCTAAAGAAGGCAAAGAGAGGGTGTTGTGGAACTGGAAATGCGTCTTCTGGACTCTGTGCTGATCTCTAGATGGTATACGGAATGATGGGGTTCTTTTAGATTGCCTAAATAAATCAGGGAACCCTGTCTTCATCTTAACCTTGTAGATAGTTACCTATTTCTCAAGACAAAGTTTACCAATACCAGCACTGAGTAAAGTTGTTAGTTTTAAATCCTTACTTCTATACTGAAGAGTTGATATTTTATTTTTAAAGAATGACACTCAATTATGAACATATTTTTAGGGGCTGGGAAAATGATAATGTAGGTCTTAGCAACTAACTCTATTTTCTAGAATGTATACGAGTGGGCCTGATTGAGGAGTTTCAGTCATTATAATTTAAGAACTACTAAGTATATTGTAAAGAAGATAAAGGTTCCAAATTAATTTTCTAGTTCTATCTAAAAGAAATATCCATGTAAAATAGCCGTTTAGAAGGACCTCAGACATAGGGTAAATTTACTTGCCAGAGAGGACAAATATTTTAAATTGAAAAACTTAATTTCCTAAATTTCACTGTGCCCCCTTCTTTAGTTTTATTTTCTTCTGAGACGAGAGCTTGTATGGCTGACACTATAATTTCATGTGACGGTTGCATAATATTTTAAGGTTGAAAATGACTTCATCCCAATCTCCTTTCTTACCCCTTGCAGTTGTCTTCCTACCACCCCACACTTCCTGCCCCGTTCCCTGAGAAGTCTGCTCACTGGATGGAGAACTGAGTCCTTTCCTCCAAGGATGCTGATACAAAATGAGTTGCATTTTAACATTTTGTTTTCTTAAAAATCCGATGTTCTGCCTTATGTTCAGGTAGCTGGAGCATAGAAATGTCTGTGCAACAAGAAACTAAGGCACCATTTTTTCTTTCCCTTTCCTGTTTTGCCTTGGGAGCAAAAGCAAAGGCTAATGGGAAGCCAGGGTGGTGGGTCAGTCTTATGTCTTTTGGCAAGATCTCTATCAGCCACTATCACTGGGAGCTGTGTGCCAAAAGCTGCCAGGACATAGACTTAAAACCCTGCCAGGAAAGCATTTTCTTCCTTTAGAAATAGGGAAATAAAGGCACAACAGTACCTTAAAAGAAGTTGGTGAATACCAACCAGAAAATCTTGACAATTTAGGACAACTTTGAAACGTTCTGGAACATTTTACAGAGGAAGTCATCCCTTTCTTGACTATGACACCCAAGAATATGTTTTTCCAACTGTTTTCTTCCCTGCTAAAGCAGCCCATAATCATAATGAAAATCTTCCTCTGATGAAGAATGTCTGCTACCAGATGCCGGAGTGCTTACACATCAGCTTGACTTACCAGCAGATATTTCCTTAACAATTGCATTTAAAAGAAAAAAAAAAAAAATCAGATGGATCAGTGTAGTGTTTTCAAAGGAGTAGTCCTTGAAAGGGACCCTTTTGGGAATAACATTGCAGGCAAAAGCACTGGGAAATAAACATCAAAATTTAGAAATGTGTCAAAGAATGGAGACTTTTCTGAAATAATGTGCAAAATCAAAGTATCGTTTGTGTCCTCTAGATACAAGGTTGAGTGTCCAGAATGGCCCCTGTGCTGATTAGCGAGGGAGGGGCAGACTGTTCTCTGAGACTCTGGTTTCAGTGGGGCTGGTGGTGGGGAAAATGCTATCTGTTGGACCAGCAGGCATTCTCTAACCTCCACTATTGTATTTCGTCAATGTGAGTCTTCTACACGATGATGTCATAGACCCGGCCCACTCTGCCCAGCCATTCCCTCACAGCCTGGCGCACTCTGATGTCCGTCACGTGGCAGGTCAGCTGGCTGATGCATGGGAACACCGCTGGCTGCAGGGCTGTGAAGGTCTGGTCTGGAAGGATCTGAATCTGATTGAGAACTGTTAGCACCATGTTGGTCCATGCCTAAGAGAAAGGATTGAGGAGAATGATTAGCAGCTTTCGACTCTGGGTTCATTTGAACTCTCAGGTGTGGCTAAGCCCTGCCAATTGGCAAGTGAGTTTTCTGGGCTTTAGGTCGCAAAAAATCAGTCTTTACTAATTTAATGGGGCTGGAAGTTGTCATTTTAAGTTCATACATACAAGGAGTAGCGGAGTCTCCTCTACCATTAGGAATACCTTCTTTTTAGGTTTCATGGACTACGGGAGTATCTTGTTTTATTGTGCTTTGCTTTACTCTGCTTCCCAAATACTGCTTTTTCTTTTCTTTTTTTTTCAAACTGAACATCTGCACAGCCCTGTGTGGAGCAAGTCCATTGCCGGCACCATTTTTCCAATAGCATTTGCTCACTTGGTATCTCTGTGTCACGTTTTGGTAATTCCCACAATATTTCACACTTTTGCATTATTATTATATTTGTTATGGTGATCTGTGATCAGTGATCTTTGATGTTACTACTGCTTGTTTTGGGATGCCATGAATCGTGCCCATATAAAATGGTAAACTTAATCGATAAATGTGTGTGTTCTGACTGCTTCACTCACCAGTTCCCCCATCTCTCTCCTGCTCCTCAGGTCTCCCTACTCCCTGAGACACACCAATACTGAAGCTAGGCCAATTAATAACCTTACAATGGCCTCTAAGTGTTCAAACGAAAGGACCAGTCCTAGGTCTCTCCCTTTAAATCAAAAGCTAGAAATGATTACGCTTAATGAGGAAGGCATGCTGAAAGCCGAGATTGGCACAAGAACCTAGTTTCTAACCTAGGTTAGTCAAGTTGTGAATGTGAAGGGAAAGTTCCTGAAGGAAATTAAAAGTGCTACTCCAGTGAGGACACAAATGATAAGAAAGAGAAACAACCTAAGTGCTAATATGGAGAAAGTCTGAGTGGTCTGGATAGAAGATCAAGGGCAGCCGTAACATTCCCTTCAGCCAAAGCCTAATCCCGAGCAAGGCCCTAACTCTCTTTAATTCTGCGAAGGCTGGAGAGGTAAGGAAGCTGTAGAAGAAAAGTCTGAAACTCGCAGAAGTGGGTTCATGAGGCTTAAGGGAAGAAGCCATTTCCATAACGGAAAGTTGCAAGGTAAAGCAGCAAGTGTTGATGTAGAAGCTGAAGCAAGTTCTGCAGAAGGTCTGGCTCAGATCATTCAGGAAACTGGCTACACTAGACAGCAGATTTTCAGTGTAGATGAATAGCCTTCTGTGGGAAGATGCCATCCAGGACTTCATAGCTAGAGAGAAGTCAATGCCCGCCTTCAAAGAATAGGCTGACTCTATAGTTAGGGGCTAATGCAGCTGGGGACTTTCAGTTGAAGCCAGTGCTCATTTACCATTCTGAAAATTCTAGAACCCTTAAGAATTACACTGTGTTCTATAAATGGAATAACAAAGCCTGGATGACAGCATATCTATTTACAACATGGTTAACTGAGTATTTTAAGCCCACTGTTGAGAACTACTAGTCAGAAAAGAAGAGTCCTTTTAAAATACTGCTTATTGAAAACAGTATAGAGGTTCCTCAAGAAGTTAAAAATAGAGCTACCCTACGACCCAGCAATCGCACTACTGGATATTTACACCAAAGATAGAGATGTAGTGAAAAAAAGGGGCACATGCACCCCAATGTTCATAGCAACAATGTCGGGGGTATAGCTCAGGGGTAGAGCACTGGACTGCATAGCAACAATGTCCACACAAGCCAAACTGTGGAAGGAGCCAAGATGTCCTTCAGCAGATGAATGGATAAAGAAGATATGGTACATATATACAATGGAATACTATTCAGCCAACAGAAAGAATGAATACTTACCATTTGCATTGACATGGATGGAACTGGAGGGTATTATCCTAAGTAAAATAAGTCAATCAGAGAAAGACAATTGTCATATGGTTTCACTTATAGGTGGAATATAAAGAAAAGCGCAGAGGACCATAGGGGAAGGGAGGGAAAATTGAATGGGAAGAAATCAGAGGGAGAAAAACCATGAGAGACTCTTGACTCAGGAAAACAAACTGAAGGCTGCAGAAGAGAGGGGGGTAGGGGGATGGGCTAACTGGGTGATGGGTATTGAGGAGGGCACATGATCTGATGAGCACTGGGTGTTATACGCAACTAATGGATCATTGAACACTGCATCAAAAACTAATGATGTACTATATGTTGGCTAATTGAAATTTTAAAAAATAAATAATAATATGCTTATTGACAATGTCCTGGTTACCCAAGAGCTCTGATGGCGATATACAATGAGATTACTGCTATCTTCATGCCTGCTAACACAACATCTATTCTGCAGCCTATGGATCAAGGAGTCATTTCTACTTTCAAGTCATTATATAAGAAATCCATTGTGTAAAGCTATAGCTGCCATAGTGATTCTTCTGATGGATCTGAGCAAAGCATATTGAAAACCTGGAAAAGTATTCACTATTCTAGATGCCATTAAGAACATTCGTTCATAGCAGCAATGTCCACAATAGCCACTGTGGAAAGAGCCGAGATGCTCTTCAATAGACAAATGGATAAAGAAGATGTGGTCCATATACACAATGGAATATTACTCAGCCATCAGTAAGGATGAATACCCAATTTTTACATCAACATGGATGGGACTGGAGGAGATCATACTAAGTGAAATAAGTCAAGCAGAGAAAGTCAATTATCATATGGTTTCACTTATTTGTGGAACATAAGGAATAGCACAGAAGACATTAGGAGAAGGAAGGGAAAAATGAAGGGGGGGAAATCGGAGAGGGAGACGAACCATGAGAGACTATGGACTCTGAGAAACAGACCGAGGGTTCTAGAGGGGAGGGGGGGTAGGGGGATGGGTTAGCCTGGTGATGGGTATTAAGGAGGGCACATACTGCTTTGAGCACTGGGTGTTATATGCAAACAATGAATCATGGAACACTACATCAAAAACTAATGAAGGACTGTATGGTGACTAACATAATAATAATAATAAAAAAGAACATTTGTGATTCATGGGAAGAGATCAAAACATCAACATGAACAGGAGTTTGGAAGAAGCTAGTTCTAGGAGAACTAGAATTAGCAGTGGAGCCTGAAGATGGGACTGAATTGCTGTGATCTCCTGATCAAACTTGAACACACGAGGAGCTGCTGCTTATGCATGAGCAAAGAAAGTGGTTTCTTGAGATGGAATCTACTCCTGGTGAAGATACCATGAAGATTGTTGAAGTGACAACTAAGGATTTAGAATATTATATAAACTTAGATGATAAAGCACCGGCAGGGTTGAGAGGACTGACTCCCATTTTGAAAGAAGTTCTGTGGGTAAATGTTACCAAACAGCATTGCGTGCTACAGAGAAATCGTTTGTGAGTCAACACAGCAAACTTTATTGTTGCCTTATTTTAAGAAATTGCCACAGCTGTCCCAACCTTCAGCAACCACCACCCCGATCAGTCAGCAGCCATCAACAGTGAGGCAAGACCCTCCACTGGCAGAAAGACTGACTCACTGAAAACTTCAGAGGATGGTTAGCATTTTTTAGCAATAAAGTATTTTTAAAATTAAGGTATGTAGATATATTTCTAGGTATGCTATTGCACACTTCATAGACTACAGTGTAAATATAACTTTCACATGCACTGGGAAACCAAAAAATTCATTTGACTCACTTTGATATTTGCTTTATTGCAGTGGTCTGGAGCCAAACCTGCAATATCTCCAAGGTATGCCTGTACAAAAATCTTACTTATTCCTCAGATTTTTAAAAACTCTCCTGCCTTCTCATAATGAAATTTCCATAGGACATAGGACATTTTAAATGATCAGTCTCTATAATGCCTAGCAAACTGGAATAGGACTACCTTCACTCAGGATAACTTTTAAAGTCATAAGCAAATCTCCAAGACATAAAAAAAATTAAGACATTTATCAAGAAGGTCATCTATTATAGAATAACCATACGTCTCCCTTTGACTGGACTTTTGCAAGTCTCACCTGACTTTTGTGGATTTTGAAATTTGGTTCTATGTTCCAGTATTTTAGAGGAAAATAAGGCATCTTGCAAGATTCATGTTAAGTCCAAATTTATGTTTATTCTGAGACTATGTTCTTGTGTAGGTTCACAGAATCCTAGGATCTAAGATCCTAGGCCCACCATTTTAAACCCCTGGATTATTTTTAAAGGGCTCCCTATCTACTCCCTATCTACCCTTCCCCAAAATGTCTAGATCCCTCTATTTCTCTTTTACCATCTCATCTATTTTTAAATTGAACTGTACCAACATTGTTTTCTTCTCAAGCTGAGTTTTTGATGTACCATGGAATTACTCATTTTAAATATATGAAGGAACAGGAGCACTCAAAGCCCTCTAAAGATGAAAATTGTTATGTGCTCCTAATGGATGAGAAAAACTCGAGATGAAAACATCGATATTCACTGGTATAACCATCTAATAATAGGCACTTGGCTTTTTTTTTCCCTTTACACATTTCTTCAGTGCATCTTCCAGTGATAAACTCAGGACTCAATGCCAGTGAAAGCACATCCACTTTGGAAGCTTCAGCTCCATCTTATTTATTCGGGTGAGTTCCGAGTTCTCAGTATCTCTTATAACCCATAAAAATAATTCCTGAAGTTATGTAAGAGTAAAATGTCAGTTTCACACAGATATATTGACCCAGGCAGATGCTATGTGTTAGGCTCAGGCCACCCTCTGACTTTGGAGGGGAACTGGTGTCTGTCAACTCGCAGAATGTGTGAGTGTTCCCTAAGGGGGACACGTCTGTCCCTGGAAGCCCCCCGCCCCACTGCCAGGTGCGCCTCCCAGCATCCCCGGGCTGGCGGGAACCCACCTGGATCTGTGCTTCAGCGTCCCTCACGGACACACTCAGGGAGCTCCCGGTGGAGCCGGAGCGGGGCCTCTTCTGTCGCAGCAGCTCGGGGCCCGCGCTGAACGAATGGCGCATCTGCCCCTGGTCTATCAAGTGCTGGGGACGCTGAAGCAGCGGGGAGTCCTGGCCCCTCGGACCCAGGGGCTCGCCCTTCTTCTCCACTTTGACCTCTTTGGGGAACGTGGGCAGGTTATGCTGCTGCTTCCTCTTCTTGTACTCCGTCATCAACTTGGAAATGGTTTTGTCGGCCGCCATGGTGTAGATTTTGTTGCCCGCGTTCTCCCACCACTCCTTCTTCCGGCCGGGGTCCTTCTTCTCCACCTTGGGGCTCGGGGGCAGCAGCAGCAGGTCCCCGCCGCCCGCCCTCAGGCTGCCGGGCTCGCTGGTGTGATCCCGGGTCTGGCTCCGGTCGTCCTCAGAAGGGGTGTCCTTCCCCGAGAACCCGCCAGTTGACGGGGTGGATGACTCCGACTGGAAGGAGGGAAGGATGAAGAACGGGTCACTCCTGAAGACGGGCGCTTCCTCCATGCCGCCCTCCAGGTCCAGGTGCATCTGGATGTAGTGGTTGCACAGCTCCATGCACAGCTTGTGCAGCCGCTTGACCAGCCACACCCAGTCGGCGTTGCTGATGGGCTGCACGCTCAGGGAGGGCAGCCGGGCCCTCCACTGCCGCTTCTCCTTGCCCCTCGGGGGGCTCACCTGGGCCGTCTCCTCAAAAATGTCTTCGTCTTCGGACGAGCACTGCTGGGACGAGTCTGTGCTTCTCTCCTCGTCCTCGAAAAGCACTTTCTTCACTTGCTCGGCGGTGATGGTTTCCTGGTTGGTGAGGACGGCGCAGACCAGCGCGTGGAAATAAATATTAAAGCTCATGGCCGACTGGCGGTAGAGGTTGGCCGCGCCTCCAATGCCAGACACCTTCTTCAGCAGGCACTTCAGCCCAGGGCTCGTGTCGAACTCCCTCGCCGTCCTGTACGAGTCCAGCAGCAGGTCGAATATGACCGCCAGGTTCTGCATGGAGATGTACCTGAGGAAGCCGGCCAGCTTGGCCTCCGGGGCTTGCACCGTCTTCTCCTCTCCCGGGGAGGGGCCCTTGACGAACTCTTCTAGCAAGATGTC
>NC_138376.1:106522560-106550045 GCF_054177405.1 Leptonychotes weddellii | reverse complement strand
TGTTTTCAAACCCAAAGTTGTGAGCAGTCTCACTGAAATCTATCTTTCTAGGGACCAAACCAGTTTACCAGGATTAACTGTTAATGCTTTAGGTGCATAGACGTAAAAACTTCAGGGCTTCCAGCACGTGAGATGGATGAGGGCCAAACATGAGCAAAATTAAGAAATAGATAACTCAAGCTTTCTAAACCAAACCTAGGAGAGAGAAAGCTGTGTTCACTCAACACCTGCAATTCTCTTCTGCATCCTTTCCTGCCATCATGGTCACAGGACTCCTCTGTGGGCCCCGAATGTTCTTTTGGATCCACTGAGATGCCCCTCAGGTCAGCTATGTGGCATGGCGGGTGGGGTGGGGCAAATAGACACCTGGCCAGGACTCATGGTTGAGAAGTGGGCACAGCGCACATAAGGAAGCCTTACATGTGCCCCTTGGTGATTTGGCCTCTTCTAAGAAAACAATTTCAGTTCTAGGTACTACCTTTACTGACTTATATTCACCCTTGTGGTTTGTGGTTTATGGTTTCACTTTGCTCTTGGAATTGCATGAAAATAGCTTATGCCATTATGTGGCAAACTAATTCCCTTAACAGGGTAATTATAAAAGTATGACAACTCTTACTGTTTATTTCAAAGATCCAATTATGTTAATATGTCTAGCTGTGACCTTGCATTTAAAAATGACTCTTTGGGGCGCCTGGGTGGCTCAGTCGTTAAGCGTCTGCCTTCAGCTCAGGTCATGATCCCAGGGTCCTGGGATCGAGTCCCACATTGGGCTCCCTGCTCAGCGGGAAGCCTGCTTCTCCCTCTCCCACTCCCCCTGCTTGTGTTCCCTCTCTCGCTGTCTCTCTCTCTCTGTCAAATAAATAAATAAAATCTTAAAAAAAAAAAAATTCCTATTCTTGGGGTGCCTGCCTGGGTGGCTCAGTCGTTAAGCGTCTGCCTTCGGCTCGGGTCATGATACCAGGGTCCTGGGATCGAGTCCCACATTGGGCTCCCTGCTTGGCAGGAAGCCTGCTTCTCCCTCTCCCACTCCCCCTGCTTGTGTTCCTCCTCTCGCTCTCTCTCTCTCTGTCAAATAAATAAATAAAATCTTTAAAAAATTAAAAATAAAAATAAAAAAAATAAATAAAAATGACTCTTTTAACAGAAAAGAACACAGATGCTTCTGTACATTTAAAGGCTGGCCTTGCCCCCCTGCACTGAGGGGACACAGAAAGCTCAGCACAGATCTGTCATTTACAGACTCTAGCCCTTTCTAACAAATCACTGAAATGATTTTTTTTTTTTTGGTGGTAAAATATACATGATATAAAGTTGCTATTTGAGCCATTTTTAAAAGTACAATTCAGTGGCATTAAGTACCTGCACAATTTTGGGTAACTGTCACCACTATTTCTAGAGCCTTTTCATCCCAAACTCAATACCCCTTGAACAATAACTCCCCATTCTCCCCTCCTTCTGCTAAGTTATTTAAGGTACTAGGAACCCTGAATATGCATTCTTCTGAAGACGAGGCTCTAAAAGCCACCAAGTTGGTCTAGCGTTTCATGTCTACAGCCATAGGATGCTAACTAAAGGGAAATCCTGTCGCCCATCACTCAATTCTGTTCCCTTGTCTGCCCCATTACACTATAAAGTCCTCAAGGGCCAGGGCAGTATCTTATTCATCTTTGTCCTCAGAGCCTGGGAAGATGTAAGTAAGTGTCTAAGACAAATGGAGTAACACGAACAGGCTGGTTCTAAGCGCAGGCGCCTGAACAGATTGCTGGCTGGAGGAAATGTTCTCCTTGAGAAATGGCTCAGACACCTCAACCCTGTGCCCCTGGCAGCCTGGACTCCTGAAGCAGGAACCACAGCCAGAGAGGTGAGTCTGATCAACCTTCGGAAGGTATAAACACCCTAGCCCACAGGACATGATCTATCGTCTTCCCTGAGGGCTGGAAAGTCCTTTCCCAGAAAACATTTAAAAGGATGGTGGATGCAAGGCCATGTGTGAATTATGGAGTATCTTTATCAACCCAAGATAGCCCCTTTGATGCTTTAGGAGATAAAATTGCTAAGTGTGCATGTGAAAAGGACAGAAAATTCCTTTTTCTTTAGGTTCAAGCTACATGCTGCACAATAAGAAAACAAAGGGAAGCAGCTGGAGCAATAGTGAGATAAAAATTTCAGAAAGGTACTGAAAAAGTGAAATAACTGGTTACAGATGTGCAACTCTTAATCACCTATGCTGATAGGAGATTAAAAAAAAAAAAAAAGACCTGGAGCAAACAAAAATCAACAGATAATTTTTCAATTTGTTGTACCCAAGTGTTTCAACCTTTTTCTCCGCACACCCATTACAAAGGGGACTGTGCGTGCTTCTGAGGCCAAGTGCAAAGGAAAGATCTCCTCCTGGAGAGTTAATTGCCCAACAGGTGGCTGACAAGACATGCTAATGCCAGTTTCAGAGAGAAACATTCAGAATTTCAAGTACTACATCTTAAAGCTCTCATACTCAGTGGTTTGTGTGAAGCTCGGGGCTATCAATGCCACGGCGATTTAAAATCACATCCAGGTTTCTCTTTACTAATATTATAATCAATTTGATTTAGGTCTTTTTTTCCATGGGTGACTTCAGCATGGACCTTTGAGGATGCACCTGACGGTATATACAAGAACCTTCCTTAGGTCTAACTCATCTTGCGCTACATCCTGTGCTAAGTTAAGAACTGCTCTGTAATAAGAGTCAAATCCAATAATGCCAAGTGGCTCCATGCCTTTGTGCTGTGTGTCTCTGGATAGGTGGCCCAGCCTCTCTGAATGTTTCCCCATGGATAAAATGGGAGGGGAAATATCTAGCCACTGAATCTCATGTATAGTGCTCAAATACTTACCATTACTATTTGTGTGCTGGAAATTTAAAAATGGGAAATTTCAGTCATGGCGATTATCGTCAAGTCTAGGAACAATCGTTTTTTTTAGGCAAAATGGTAGTATTTAAAAATGGCAAGATTAGGGGCACCTGGGTGGCTTAGTCGGTTAAGCGTCGACTCTTGATTTCGGCTTAGGTCATGATCTCAGGGTCTGGGATCAGGCTGCATTGGGCTCCACATTCAGTGGGGAGTCTCCTTGAGGTTCTGTCTCTCTCCCTCTGCCTCTCCCCCCTACTCTCTCTAAAATAATAAATAAATAAATCTAAAAAGGGCAAGATTCATGTGGAAGGGCACAGATCTTTTTGTCTCCTGACAGCTGGATTGCTCAGGAGAAGTTGATGTATTTCTCCCCCAAAACAACATGAATCAAGCCTCACACTACAAATTTTTTTAAAAAGCATAATATGGATAATACTATAGACACACTCAGTTGTGTCCCCCTCCAGATTCATATGTTGAAGTCCAAACCCACAGTACCACAGTGTGACTGTGCATCTGGAGATAAGGTCTTGAAAAATAATTAGGGTGGGGCCCTAATCCACTGTGACTGGTGTCCTTATAAGAAGAGATTAGGACACAGACATGTACAGAAGAAAGACCATGTGAAGATACAGGGAGAAAGCATCCATCCAGAAGCCAAGGAGAGAGGCCTCAGAAGAAACCAACCCTGCCGCCCCCTGGATCTTGGACTTCCAGGCTCCAGAACTGTGAGCAAATACATTTCTGTTGTTTGAGCCACCCAGTGGATAGTACTCTGTTATGGCAAACTAGTACATGTGAAACGTGGAAGCTCTGGTTAAAAAGTGAAAAATTTTCTGTAAAAACCTTTGCTAAATGACTCTACAAATGTTTTCAGTATTCTTAGCCAAAGCTTGGATTACAAGGAGCCATAACCGAAAATAAATGGACTTCCCTTGTTCTAAGTTGCCCACATGTTTAAGCTTATTAGCTGCTTACCTTTTCTTGGTGTGTCCATTTGGCTTCTCATCAGGAGGCAGCTCAATAATGAGCTGACAGGACTGAGCATGATCGAAGTTGTTTGGAGTCTTTGGTGAGCACTGGGTGTCCAACATAAACACCTGCAAAGGTACAGTTCAGAGCTCCATCATCCTCAACCTGACTCCACCAGGGATTAGCTGATTGGCCTTGGGTAAGTTGCTTACTCTTCCTACTCATTTCCTCACCTATAAAGTGAGGCTGATAATGGTTTCCTACCTGGTGTGTTTGTTGAGAGAGTTAATATGTGTGTATTACGTACGCATAGCATTAGAACAGAAGAATAAATATTCAGAAGTTAGCAGCTGACACTAAGAACACGACTAATTTTATCATGTGACAACTCATTACACTCCAACTAGCAAGCACTGAATTTAATATTGAGAGTAAATAAAGAGGGGTTCTGTTTGTAAAAAATCTTTGATTTTGATGTCTCTGTGGTATTATATTCCATCCAACACAGGAATAAGAAATTAATTAGGACCTCCTGTTGGGATTACAGATGTGGCCATGCTACTCTACGGGACTGTGGGAGAAGTGACTAAGAAAACAGTAAACACTTCTTGATTCTTCCCTTTGAAAACAGAAGTCTTCTTAAAATGTTTTCTTTCCAAATTTTGTAAGCATTATCAAATTATCTGGGTTATTTGAAAGGTGGATAGAATAGAAAGGTTGGGGACTGAGGAAGAGAAAATATTACAAAGTAAAATCTTCACTAAATGGCCTCTGCCTTTCTTCTCCATTAATGATCTATTGTTTCAGAAGAAGGTTCCATGTTCTTGCTGTGCGGTGGGAGGAGTTTGGAAGCCCACTGTAAGCTCATGCGGAAAATCTTTAGCAGTGTAATGGATTCCCATTAGGGAAGCTATCCTGTCAGAGGACCACCTCTCGTTCCGGTGCCCTTCTGCTACAGCTGTCCCCCACAGCCATGTGGACGGAAGTGGGTCTTCACTGCAGCTTTATGACATTCCTTCCCTTCCAACCTCTGTGGACTGGCCATGGATGCGTCAGTGGTATGTGCTCTCTCCCTTCCGAACAGTAGAGCCATCATGTCCTGGGGTGTCATGAATGTGGACAGTAGATGATGGGAGAAGCTGAAGGTGGAAGGTTCTTGATCCACTATGTGAGGGGTGTTAGGGAAAGTCCTTTAGAAACTGGACCTAGCCAGGAAACTTCTCAACTGATAATCAGGGTATCCTGGATTATTTTTGTACTGAGGAGAGATTTTATTAAGGATTTAAACAGATCTTCTAGAGAAAGGGCACCTTTGAATATAATCCCCAATTCACTTTAAAGAATTAGAATACTTATCCAATAATTCAATCCAACACTGCATATACATTTATAAAAATTGCTTCATGTTTTAAACATACCACACACATTTGCAAAATATCTTCTGCATATGAAGACATACTTCAAATATGTCTGTTGCCAATACATGATAGACTGAATTTTCTCAACAACCACTCACGATTATGAATATGTGTAAATTTAGGGATAGTGCTTAATCCTGCTGCTGGAAGCCCCATGCAGTCTTAGAGATAGATTGACATGTCACTTAAGTATTTGGGGGCATGTCTGTAGCTAGTGGTAATGCTGGAAGGCCTTTTGTGATTTAGTAACTCTCTTCACTCAACAGACATTTACTACGTGTCTTCTATATGCCTTCCTCTAGGAACACCAAGGTAAGAATATGTTCTCTGCTACTCAGGAGATTACAACCAACTTTTCTGACTTCTGACATTTGCCAGAAGAAAAAAAAGTCATTGGTACACGGTGATCCCTGAATTATTTTAATTTTACTTATGACTTACATTCCACTGAAATTAAGCAGCTTATAAATGTTAAGCTCTGTATGGGAGATACTAGAAAAAACCCCAAATAGGTTTGCCATCCTTAGGCATTCGTAGACAGTAAGTAACATCAATATTCAAGCAAATATGGGTAATATAAGGAGTCCAAGCAAGTCAGGTGGTATATGAAGTGTAGTGGCCAGGCAGAGAAAGGACTTTAACTGATCTGGGCACTGGAGGACGCACTGAGAAAGAGATGGTGGAGAGGATTAGAATGCTGTTGACTGGCTTAGTCATTCTTCAAAAAGAACAGTACTAACAAGATGTCAGAGCCAGGAAGGGTATCTCCCTAAGGGAATGAAAGGCAGTCTGGTGATACAAGACTGACAGTAAGAAGCTTCTAGAAGTCCCCAGTCCTTACCTGCTGAGCCATGGCTCGAATTCGCCAGTACTCGGCCTCGGCACTGGGGGAGGAGGAGGGGGCCGCCACCCTCACCTGGCAGCCTTCCCCACTGAAGCTCTCGGTGCCGCTGTGGAAGCAGCCCAGCAGATCCTGGGGAGAAACACAGCAGAGGTTCCCTGGGTGCCTCCGGGCCCCGTCCTGGGGCTGCCATCATCCCTGTGTCTGGGACAAAAGCACTGATCTGACAGCTTCTTTCTCCCCCCTCTGTAAGAGTTCAAGTGAGACTGCCTGCTAAGAGGAGGAAGGCAGCATCCAGATGCCCCACTTGAGAGGCATGAAGATGGGAACCCGCTCTGGCTCTTGCTGCAAGCAATTTACCTTCACGGGCTTGAGGGTGGCGGAGAAGGCGTCCTGCAGGGCACAGCAGGCAAGCCTCCACATTTCTTCAGTGAACACGGGGCCCGCGGTGACGAGGACGTACCTGCTCAAAGAGACAAGGAAAGGAGTCTTGAATCTGTACATGTTGTTGCCCTTACAGAAGCATGCACAGATTTATTCCAAAGCTTCCACGCAAGCCTTGCTGCCTCTTATCACTCTTGTCTTCAATCCAACTGGTGTTCCATTGTCCCAACACTATTTCCTAAGGCATTTCACTACAAAAACATCAATGGGTCCCCATGACAAATACGGCAATGTTTCAACTGAGGCTCGAATGCAAGACTGTATATAGTCTGTACTACTTTTTCCATTCTAGCCCCATTTTCTACTACTCCTAGACAAATAACAACCAAAATAACCAAAACCCTCTTGTTACTTGTGACTCTGATCTCCATAATTAGGTCTGTGATGTTTTGCTTACAAGTCCCCACCTAGCAAAATCTTGCCCACCTCGGGGGATCTGGCCAAGTGTCATTAATAGAAAAAGATCTTCCTGACCATCTACTCCCCTGCCCTCCTTGGCATGTATAGTAACTCCTTCCTATTATCATTTTCTATGCGTCTCTCTCTGTTATGTCCTTTAGAAAAGGCTATTAGTGTCTTGAGGGCAGGGACCTTGGCTGACTTTCCATGTAGCCGAGTACCTCTCGTATAATGCCTTACACAATAAATACTTGTTGATTAAATACTGAAATGAGGAATTATTGGCATATACATACAGATATTTTACTTCTAGAAAGCGACCCCAAAAGTGGATTGCTACAATAAAAGAATTTAATTCCCTTGGATTTCATAATAAAAAAACTCTTGTGGAGAGCTAGGGAATTTTTTTCCTTACCTAATACAGGAGCAGCCCACTCTGGAGATGGTTTCTGTGGGCTTGGCCACACACGCTACCAGTAACTCAAACAGGTCCTTCAGCATCGTGTTGATCATGCTCTCATACCTGATGTCTACATGGAAAAGTAAAACCAAGATTTCACTCAACTCTGTTGTAAAGGAGGGGGTTGAAATGGCATCTATAGCAACAGGACAAAGTCTGAGTGATAAAAAGACATATAAATATCTGGGTGGAAAAAGTAATTTTCTTGGATTTTTTAAAAACTCAATTTTAGCCTGTATTAACCATTTCATGATGAAATATGTGTTTTACTTTGATGTGTTGATGGTACATTTTTCGAAGTTATGCATATAATTCATCTACTTCCACAGAATAGAACACATACAGCCTGAATAGTAGCTAGTTAAAAAAAAAACCTGAAATTCTTAAAAAGAGAAAAATGAAACGTATACTTTCCTTATGGCTGATAGACTAATTAAATGCTCTTGGCAAACAAATCCTCTCTCATCTTAGTCTTCAACTTCTCAGTCTGGCTTCAGTCTGTACACTATCCCCAAAGAAAATGAGACTTCCCCAAATAACGTTCTATTTTCCCAATTCAAGGAATACATCTGTATTCTTTTCCTTGAAGTCCTTGTGATGACACAGATCCAATTTTCAGTGGAATCCTCAATGGTACTGTGCTGGGCAAAGCAATGATCCAGTTGAGAACATCTATCCCTAAGGACAGTTATTGCTTACATGTAGAAACACCCACTTGTTTTCCTTCTCAATTAGTGTTCTTTTTTGTGGAGGCAAGTTGTCCTTCTTAAATTTAGTAGAGCTACCCATTTCTTATCTTTGCTTTTTGACTCTCCCTTGGAGTGGACATCTCACGAGTTTTTCTAACCTCTCCAACAAGGGAGTCCCTTACCTCTTTATAAAGAAAAGCCAAAGGCATATGGAATTATAACATCTAAGGTTAACAGTGATTTTTTTTCTGACTTCAGTATGCTATCCACCACATACTTTCAGATCTTTTTCAAAATGCCACAGATACTAAGACACTTCACCCCTAACCTCTTAAGCAACTTCTTGCCTATAATTGAAGCCTTTGCTAAAATCTTATCTCCTCCATTTAGCCTCCCAGAGGAAGCAGGAGGATCTGCACAGCCTCTCACTTCCAGACTACAGGACTAATTCTTTAACTGATTATATACTTGAACTTGCCTCCCCTCTTCTCATGCACAGATCTACTAGATGGCATTATATTTTTAGTCACATATGTATTTTAAGTATCAATTTTCATTTTGATAATCCAGGAGAAGGTTGGCACTGACCACATAATTCTCTTTTACTAATTTCTGGACAAAAATCACACACTGGTATTTATAAGCACTTTCAGACAGTGATGCTTCCCATGAAAAAATTACTCAGCAAGGACTGCTGTGGGAGCATAGGTACCTGAGTGTATAAAACTTTGAATGTGCTCCACCACCAGCTCACAAGACAGGCCAATGGCATGCTTGAAATTAGCAGAAGCCGCATCCCAGTATGAATGGTCTTTGTGGCTACGGCGGAGCCAAACGGACATCACAGGGAGGAGAAGGTGAACAACTGCATAGATACCAAATCCTGGTCCTGAAAAAGAAAAGTCAGCATCAGAACTGTGATCACAGCAGCTCTCCTGTAGGGAAACAGAAGTTACCGTCATGGCTTGGCATGGCCCAGCTCTTTCACAGGAGGGCCCCAACCCCCCCAATCCCCCGCCCGCCGCCAAGAAGCTGCAAGGAAAAAGAATTTACTACTGATTGGGGAATACATGGTCTTCAGTGGCATTTTTCTTTTTCTTTTTTTTTTTTAAGATTTATTTTAGAGAGCACGTGAGTTGGGGGAGGAGCAGAGGGAGAAGGAGAGAGAATCTCAGGCAGACTCCCTGCTGAGCGCAGAGCCAGACGTGGGGTTCAATCTTCCTCTTTTTTGTTTCTGTATGAATTTAGTTATGCAAATGATACATGAAATCATAAAAAATTCAAATAATACCAATAAAGCTAAAGTATCATCTGATTAACTCCAGTCCCCAGATGGAAACATACAGATGCATATACACATATAAGAAAATATCCCCTAAAGTTTACATACAAACATCTATATGAAACCTCAAGAAACACGTTAACATGTGTTAGAGATCATTGTGTCAGTGGATTTAGATATTCCTCATTTTTACTGCCACATACCATAATTCCATTGTATGTATACACAACAGTCACTTATCTGTTCCCTTACTGATAGACATTTAAGGTGTTCTAATTTTTTTGCTTTATGGACAATGCTATAATGAAAATCCTTGTGAAAGTGATGGACTTTTAAAGTTCTGATTACAAAAGTAAGCATCCTTTTTCTAATAAACACGGAAAACAACATGAGAATACAAAGAAGAAACCTTACCCACAGAGATAATCACCTTTTCATGTTTGACTTCTAGTCTTTTTGAATGTACATGTGTATTTACAGATGGATAAAATTTCATAATGTTGTGATTGTACTCCATAGTATATATACTTTAAATGTTATTCACAAATACTCATTTTAACATCTGTGGAATATTTATATGCTCTTACCATTTAGGGTGTTCATAATTTTTTTGGTATTCAATATATTTCAGCAATCATTATATACCCATTTTGTCTTCATCACTATTAAGTTCCTTTGATGATAGATTTCTAGTAAAATTAATTAGGTTAGGTGCTCCTCACACACATTTAATGGCAATGTGAAAACAGAAAAAGGTACTGACTAGTGAAAGAGAGGCATATAATTAATTCTATAAAATACCTGCTTATTTTTGGATAAAAGACTTATAACTTTTTGACATATGGGAGTAGCTATGCTGGCTTTTCTGAAAAAAATTCTGCTATAAACTTTGCAATGGATCTTAAAACAGTATCAATTATCAAGTCTTCATCAGTTTGTGATAAATACAAAACTCATTACTATGGAATTAACTAGTGGGTTCATTTGTGGTTCTGACTCTGTGAAAACTAAAATTTCTATAGTTGCTTGGATCTTGGGAAAATTTGCATGTGTTAAGTGTACATGCTAAATTTGATTAATTCAAAAGAAGAAATAAATTCCTCAGGGCCATTCTTTTCCTGTACTATCAAGGTACTAGGTGATCATTACATGTCTTTTTCTTTTTTTAAGAGAGAGAGAGTGAGAGAGCGAGCACGAGCGGAGAGAGGGGCAGCGGGAGAGGGAGAGAGAGAGACAATCTTAAGCAGGCTCCACCCTGAGATCATGACCTGAGCTGAAATCAAGAGTCAGATGCTCCACTGACTGAGCCACCCAGGCGCCCCTACATGTCTCTTTCTCAGTCTAATGATCCATGACCTTTATACATTCAGGATTTTGCTGTCTGTTTTCACAGAGTCAGAACCACAAATGGACCCACTAGTTAATTCCATAGTAATGAGTATAGTATATACTTTTGAGTGATTTGTTTATGTCACTGGAGACTCAGCGAGCCCTATTGACAGCCCTGGGGCCAAGAGCATGTAAGATCCAGCTAAAGAGGAAGGCTGTAATCATGGAACAAAGCCAATAACCTTGGCCTGATTATTGTAGGGATCCAACACACCCAACTAACTGGATAGCGTACATTATCTGTAAATGGACTGGTGGGAAGACATGTCAACAATAACAGGACATATCTTAACCACCACTGCATCATTGCTATTCAACAAGTATTTACTGAGCATCTACTGTGCATGAAGCTCTGTACCAAGGCTAGGGTAAGAGCTGTGAAACAGGCAGACACATGGAAATACCTTCCTGAAAAAAGTTGTATGTATGACAACTCCCCACAAAAGACAGACATAGAAATTCTTACCAGGTGTTTTGGTCACATCTCTCAACAGCTCGAAGAGTAAATCCAAGGTTGGCGGTTGGTGCTGACGTGGACAGTTGGACACAGCTGCTGTCAGCTGCTCCAGGAGGATGATCCAGACTTCTATCAGCCCTGGAACCCAAGAAGCAGATCTCGGTGAAATCCAGTCAAACACGATACAGAGTCATCATAAGCTCAACCCGAACACTGTCAGCGTCGAAGTGTGCCATGTGGTGTGGTAGCCCGGAGTGTCTACAAGCATATGGGCAGATTATGATTTACACGCTCTAACAAAGTCAAAGGGGGGAAAAAACCCCAAAATTTCTTCTCATCCTCCTACAGGAAGAAGATGAGGTGGTAAATTCTACTATATTGAAATAACTGTCAGATTTCTTGGGAGCTGACAATTCCAAAATAATGAAATATCCTTTTGTATCATCTTAGCATATCTTTTTTTTAAAAAAATTATTTTATTTTAAATATATAACACAAATTTGCCACTTTAACCCTTTTCACATATACAATTCAGTGGTATTCATTACGTGCACGGTTTTGTGCAACCATCACCACTCCCTAATTCCAAAAATTTTTTTTTAATCATCTCAAACAGAAGCCCTGCAACCAGTAACTTTCGATTCTCCCCTCACCCCAGCCCCTGGGAACCTCTCATCTACTTTCTGTCTTTATGAAGTTGCCCATTCTGGATATTTCATATAAGTGGAATCACGCAGTATTTGTGTTTCCACATCTGACTTATATCATTTGGCATAATGTTTTCCGGGTCCATCCGTGTTGTACTGTGTATCAGATGAGTAATATTCCCTTGTATGTTGTACCATGTTCTGTTTGTTCATCCACCTGTTGATGGGCACTTGCGTTGTTTCCACCTTTGGCTGTGGTGAATAAGGCTGCAATGAACATAGGAGTGTAAGTATCTGTTTCCGTCTCTCAATTCCTTAGGGTATAGACCCAGGAGAGGGATTTCTGGGTCATCTAGTAGTTCTGTTTAGCTTTTTAAAGAAATACCAAATTGTTTTCTATAGAGGCTGCACCGTTTTATATTCCTGTGAGCGTGCCAATTTCTCCACATCCTTGCCAACACTTATTTTTTGTTTGTTTAACCATAGCCATCCTAGTAGGTGTGAAGTGGCATTGCACTGTGGTTTTGGTTTACAGTTCCCTGATGACTAATGATGTGGAGCATCTTTTCACGTGCTCATCGGCTATTTGTCGATCTTTTAAGAAATATCTATTCATGTCCCTTGCCCATTTTTAAATTGTGTTGTCTTGTTGAGTTTTAGGGATTCTTTATATATTCTGGATATTAAGACCTTATGAGAAATAGGATTTACAAACATGTTCTCCTTTCGATCGTCCTTTCACTTTCTTGGTAATGTCCTTTGATGCATAAAAGTCTTTAATTTTGATGACATCCGAGTCATCCAGTTTTTCTTTTGTTGCTTGTGTGTGCTAGTCTATTTTCTTTGCTCTTCTTCGTGCCCCACTGTTTTCAAAGGTCCATGTGTGTGTCTCTCTCTCTCTCTTTTTTTTTTGCAATCTACGCACTCTTTTGAATTTAGCTGCTGCCCTGCCGTCGGCGCTGCTGGCGCTCTCTCCGCCCAGGTACCTGCGAGTCACTTCGTGTACTGAGCACAGATGGGGAGCGGTGCTCGCGCATCGACAGAATCGCATGCCCAGGGCGGCTCACCTCTCAGTACACACCTCCGTCCTCCTCCTCCCCTTCAGAGTTTCATTTTTAAAATAACATACTCATCGGGCTCCCTGCTCGGCGGGAAGCCTGCTTCTCCCTCTCCCACTCCCCCTGCTTGTGTTCCCTCTCTCCCCGTGTCTCTCTCTGTCAAATAAATAAATAAAATAAAAATAAAATAACATACTCACTTTTAGTATTGCTCATTATTAGGGAAGGGGAAAAGCATGAGATGCTTTTTATTAGATCCGAACAATTTTAGTTTTGCCATTTACAGAAGCCCTGTCTGAGCAACATTCCTGCTCACCCCTGCCTTTGGAAATCTGTGAACCTGCCGCTCAGATAAGTGCTGCACAGAAAGGACTCGACTTCTCTAGCTTCATCCTAAAGTGCCTAGAATAGAGTATAAAAAAATAGCCCACCCTACATTTTAATTCTAATACTTCTCATTTTCCTGTGAAAGATAACTGTCAAAAGATGGCAGCTTTTAAGTATTCCCATTAATCACTGGGGAGCCTGGGTGGCTCAGTTGGTGAAGCGTTCGCCTTCGGCTCAGGTCATGATCCCGGGGTCCTGGGATGGAGCCCTGCGTTGGGCTCCCTGCTCCGCGGGGGGCCTGCTTCTCCCTCTCCCTGTCCCTCCCCTCTGTTCGTGTTCTCTCAAATAAATAAATAAAATCTTTAAAAAAAATGAATATTCCCATTAAAAAACCTACTTCCACAATTTTGAACATCCCCATTCATAGGAAGCTAAACCCACATGAATCCACAAATATAATAAAATTAGGGGACAAAGGCTCATGAAACTCAAAATATAAGCAGGTGTGAACAAGCTAATTTATAGGAAATGCAGAAGCCAGGATCACATGTTATGCATCACTCTAGGGAGTACAACCAATAAAGTCCATGTGGAAAACTCCACGGGCCCCGGGACCTCACTTCTTCAACAAATGAAAAGGAGTGAGAAAGAGTTGAAGAGCAAAATCTAGAGATTGAAAAGTACTTCAGAGACCTATCAGCCAAACATAGAGTGCAGATCTTATGTGAATCCTGAAAATTCACTGACATAAGAAAATGGGAAATGTTAACACTGAATGGATATTTGATATTCAATAATTACTGTTAATTTTTAGGTGTGATAATGGAATTATGGTCATGTTTGTTATGTTTAAAGAACACATACTGAAACATTTACAAATGAAATGCTATAATGTCTGGGATCTGGTTTAAAATAGAGGATGTGAGTGGGGGGAGGAGATAGTGAGGGTGTCCGTGTAAATATACATAATAGATTGGCCATAAGTTAATATGGGTGGACATAAAGCCAGGTGATGGGTACATGAAGGTTCATTATACCATTCTGTCTAGGTTCATCCATGTTTGAAATTTCAATAGGGAAAAAAAAATTACTTGCTTTTGGAAACCAGAGGAATAACATCTAAAAGCATATCAATTTTTTTTTTTTTTTATGAGAGAGAGAGAGAGAGAGCATGAGAGGGGGGAGGGTCAGAGGGAGAAGCAGGCTCCCCGCTGAGCAGGGAGAGCATATCAATTTTTAATACTAAGTTGAAGCCTTTGCTTTCAATTCTTTTCTCTGAGCTAGCTACGCTTCATATATAATTATGAAGATTATAATTTCAATTATAATTGAAAGGTCTCAATGAATTGATAATGTGGAAAACCTGACATAGGTCTTGGCTGAACTTTATCCATAAGAAGATGGGCTGCCTAGAAAAAAACAATGGATTAATGATTTGCACAATGGAAAGAGGATTGCTGACTGCTACGCACACAAACCATTTACAACTGTTTTAAAGACTGTAATATAGATAAACAACATTAGCTTCTGTTTATAGTTGTCTGGGTTGGAGGTTTAAGAGGCTAAGTAAAAATTATTCTTAACTAATCATTAAATGAAACCTCTATTAGGTAACATCTAGCCAATTTCCATTTTAATTGTTCTCTACATTAGCTGTTCTTTCCTATGGTTCTTCCTTAAAATTAGTCTCAACTAGTGAGGCTTTACTGTTTATAAAGCCCTATAGAAAATTGTAAATCCTCTCACTACTCTAAGTGAATTTATAATAGAAAAATAAAAAAATTGAAAACGAATAAAAAAGCAAATTAAAAAAAAAAACCCTCCCCAAAACTCCTTTTGCAAGGGTTTGAATCAACCTATGCCAGTTATTAGTCCCCTTTAAGGATATAATTTCCACTTCTAGATCTAGAACAGGGCAGGGTCGACTGAGTCAGAAGACAAGCATGAGCGTGAGTTAACCCATCTGAAAATTTCCCAAAGTTACTAGACTGAACTCCAATCCACAGGAAATTACATGGGAACTAATTTGAAATATTCTTTAAAATTATTCTTTTAATGAGCCTTCAGTTCCACCAGTCACAAATAGATTCTCTCTTCAGTAGTGGCTTAATTTCCCCAGTCTCTAAGCAAATAGTCCTGCAGGAAGTAATTACATAATGATTGTGTTTCCTAGAAGGTATTAAAGACAATTACCAGCCAATTTAAGTACCAATGCAACCACATTCCAATTTGCTAAATTATAGAGAATTCAGAGTTAGAAACTATATTTAGTGGAGTCTGCAGATCTGCACTGAGCTTGGATGGAGGCATCCATCTAAAAAGGATGGGTTTGGAGACAAGACATCAAATGATGTTTCTAAGCAGTCCATGGCAACTTTAGGTAGGCCTGTGCTATTAAAATTAAAAACGGTAGCAACATAAATGGATGATCATTCTTATGACCTATAAGCTACTGAACTCATGGCTTAAGTGTCTGGGAATATGAACATAGCAAATAACCTAAGTTCAGTCAATTAACTCACCAGTGTCGTCATCAAAATCAGACAGGACCGACTCCATTCCATCCTCACTGCTCGCCGACTGCTCCTGAAGTCTCCGAGGCAAGCTAGCAAGTCGCCCACTAAGGAATATTGGCTTCAAGGGCATTTTGTAGATTTTGGCCAGTAACTAAATAACAAAATACCAAATTGCAATTATATATCGGAAAAAGCTGCACTCGGGGAGTTAAAGAAGAATAAAATTATATTCCAGCAATACTGGGGTTAGGGAAAAGCAGAAAAGCTCCCAGCGTATACAAGTTTTGAGGTGGTTTGTGATTTGGATTCATATGGGAGCTCATGAGAGGCATCTATCCCAGGGAGCAGATGAAACAGCATTTAGTGGAAACAAAAAGGTAGAGGGAAAAGGCTCTAGGGATACTTTTTCAGCATCTCAATTACCTATGAGTTTTATAGCCTTTTGTAAACCGACCCAGGGAACCACAAAAACATGTCAAGAGCTTTTGCCTATGGGAAATTGTTCTGTGGGGATTACTGAGAAGAGGGTCTATAGGTAAATGGGGTACCAGACTGAGTTCCCCTACCCTTGCTTCAATGCAATGAGGCCAACAGTAAGTGGGTAAAGGGAGGCATCTGTGGGCCAGCGTGGGGACAGATGAAGGTATCGGCAACAGACCTGACAGACTGCCCTGGGTTCTTTATTCCCCTCACTGCAAGAGCCCAGTCCCCCAGGAATCCTCATTAGTGGGCCAAATTCCCCAGGATCTTCACGGCTTAGAATTGTGCTTGCTGTGCTAGGGAAGGAGCTGTGGGTGAGGCAGACAAAAGTCCTGTCCGGGGGGGTTTTACGATGATCCTTTCACAAAGAATAAATAAAGGCTATAGAAAAAATCAGGTGATACTAGAGTGACCAGGGAATGTGGGAGCGTTGGCTGTGAGCTGGTAGATACTTAAGCTCTGGTCTCTCTGAGGAGGTGATGTTTCAGATGAGATCCAGGAAGATAGAGTGTCTCAAGGAGATGCGGGGAGAGGACATTCCAGGCAGAGGGAACAGCAATGGCCCTGAGCAGTAAGGCGCCATGTATCTGAGGGGAAGAAAGTCAGTGTGGTTGGAACACAGAGCGAGAGGGAAGGATCTGAGGGTGGCAAGGGAGCTGGGGTCCTGTCACGTGGGGCCTTGTGGAGGCAGCTGGGGGGGAGAAGCTGGGGCTGGGTATCCTTTCTAAAGCCCTGGGACTTCACACTAGCGCTGCTATCACCGCGGGGGAGGTTCCACAGACAGGAAGAGGCCTGGGGACACGACCTGCAAGGATAGGAGGGCAACTACTGAGAGCATTACTGAAGCCTGGGGGAGAAAGGGCTTCAGGAGGGAGCATCCTCTTGGGATAATGGCAATTACTGGATTTAGCACAATGAAGGTTGCTGTTCCCTTTGATAAGTGTGGTTTCATGGCATTTCTTCACTGGATCTTGACTGAATGTGCCCCTCTTTTGTCTTTGTCTCTCTTCGATGGTGGCACCCCCACCATCCACGTCCTATCATGAAGACTTCCCAGGGCCTCATGACCCCTCTCCCTACAGCCTGACACAAATAGAGAGATTAGGGCAGTTCCCGTGTCTGAGTATACGTGACAAGTTTCAGAGATTTCAATTGAATTGCGTGTTCTAGCACATGTTTGTTCCTTTCTTTCTCTCCTTCACGGAAAGGGGGGGGACAAAAATTCCTACTCCAGATCTAAGTCCCCAATCTCCTCAGAGTCAGCAGGAAGTGTTTCTCTTGGGCTTCGACAAAAGACATCCATGCCCGTTTTGCAAGCATTGTCCGAGGCGGGTTTCAGGGCCTGGAGCTCAGGGTACCTGAGAGCAGCGCCTGAGGTAATCCAGGGCCGGGAGGCACAGGTCTGGGGCCGTGGCTCCGGGTCCCGGGACGCAGTCTCCTATTTCCTTACAGTCCACCTCCCCTGGAAGACAGACAGACAAAATTACTCTTGCGTTCCCCTTCAACGGGAGACCTATTTATTCACACAGCATTCGTTCATTAAATGTTGACTAAAATAGAAAAAAAAATGACCCAAACTCTGCGACCCTGAGAAGAATCCTTTCAGTCATTTTTCCCCCTCTGCATGTGTACATGTTAAATACAGTTGGGAATCATACCGTGCATCTTATTTTGTTGGGATTATCCCATTTTGTAACTCCCCTTTTCACTAAACCACACTTTTCCCGTATTCTACCACAATTCCTTCAGTGGCTGGCTGGTGTTCTTTTGGACCTGGGCACACTGTAACTCCCTTCACCACGCCCCTGCTGCGGATGGTGTGACTTTGAAGCTTGATGATGAAGGACAATCCTGGCGACAAGCCACGCCCTGGGCCGGAGTGAAGCACTAGGCTTCTCTCTGTTTGGAAAAGGACCCTTTTGCTGCCAGTGCTCTGTGCTAAATGGTGATGATAAATAAAGCCCCTGGGTAGAGGCTAAACATCTGGGGCTTGGGGATGGAGACTACTGAATTGCACTGAAATGATTTCCATTTTTTTGTGGTACGTATCTAGAGATTTCGCAGTTCTGTAGAGGGCATCTCGATTTTCTATAGGTAAATAGTAGCTGAGGATTACCATTTTTCTTCTCATGTAATGAATCTATTCCCATACTTTTAATAAAATCATTCCACGGTACTGTAATTGTTTCTAATTGTCTACAATCGTAGCCGCTAGGCACCCTCCCCTGTGGGTAAACAGACCTAATTACTAGGTATTAGTTAAAATTCAGATGAAGAGGCATGTTTCTCCTTAAAAAAGAAAAGATAAACATTTGTATTTTGGATCAGGGACCGGCAAACTTCTTGTGTACAGGGCCAGACAGTAAATACTTTAGGCTTTGCGGGTCACCCTGTTTCTGTTACAGCTTCCCAAATCTACCGCTGTAACCCGAAACTAGTTATAGACAAATGACCATGGCTGTGTTCCAATAAACTTTGTTTATAAAAACTATCAGTGGGTTGGATCTGGCCTGCAGGCCATTGTTCGCCAGCCCCTGGTTTGGATTAACATACTTTACAATATAAAAACACAGACTCGGTCAAATTCACGTTGAAATAACCAGGTGGGAATTAAAAATAAATTCATTTCTTAGCCTGTTGGTCAAAATGAGCATTCCAGTTTTTTTTTTTTTTTAAACCAAGGTTGCAGCGTTACACATCAAAGTCTATCCAAATGGCGCCCCCTGGAGTCTGGGGTGGGACACAGCCAGCGTGACTACTGGGGGCTCAACGGTTCCCACAGACTCCACGCCCCATACAAATAACTCCACCTTATAATTCACGGAAAAAACCATCCTCCAAGTGCATACCGATTATTCTGCATCTCTGTTTGCTGCCTCTAACTCCCTCCCTAAGATAAAATCTCAAATTTGTAACTTGCTGCTAGGCATCTCCACTTGAATGGAATTTCACAGAAGCTCAACCTATCCAAATGTCCAAAGATAGAATTCATTATTTTTTCTTCTCCACACCTAATCTTCTCTCCTTTTGAACACCTTATTTCTGGGTAACACCAGTCCTTGTAAGGGGAGCAGGGAGCCATGCTCAGTTCCTCCTCTCCAAGCTCCCACTGGAGCAGTGCCAAGCCCCACAGATCCCACCTCTACCATGAGCTGGAGCCAATCCCACCCTCTCTACTCTCTCTCTGCCTGCAACCTCCCATCCCCATGTAGGGGACACGAGCCTGCCAGAGTTCAGTTTCTAACACTGTATGTGATTGTACCACTCTTTACTTAGAAACCTTCCCCACACATTCTGGATCCTTGATGTGGCACACAGAACCCTTCCCAACTGCCCCCTTCCTTTCTTTCCAACTCATCACTCACTCTGTGGGTACCTCCAATGTACCCTGTTTTTAGAAAAGCAAACCTATAGCTTACTCCACAGAGTTCAAATATCACTTCCTCTTTGAAGCCTGCACTGGCCCCCACTACCAAACATCTCTCTCAGCTGCTTCTTTATTTCTGCTTGAATGCCCTTTTCCTTTTCTCTTTTTACTAGCCTCCACGAAAGTATTCGTCTTACTGAATTGTAAGTATTGATTTATGTGTGTTTCCGAGAAGAGGCTGTGAGCCTCTCATAGGCAGGAAGCGTGTTTTATTCATCTTTATACCTTCATAGTACATACAGGCTGCTGTGCCCACATGGCAGGCACTCAACAGTTCCCTGAATAAGAGAATACCAGTAATGATTCTTAAATGAAATATAAGATTGTGACATAATAGCAAATGCATATATTGGTCTCTGCTCCCAGTTCCTGGCACAGAGCTCCTAAAACCCTTGTAATTTCCCAAGCAGTAAGAGTCCTAGAAGCATCTTGTGTTCTAATGTTTGGTCTTTGACTCCAAATTCCTGACACAGAGCTCCTAAATCCTTGGGATTTCCTGGATGATAGGAGGGTCTTCTAATCAAGGCAACACGTGGTGGGCTCTTGGATGTGGACTGGTCACCAGAAAGACCAAGCCACAACTAGAAGCTTGAAATGTTCAGCCCCTTTCCGTATCCTATGGGAAAGGGCCTGGAAAAAGAGTTAAAGATCTATCCTGCCTACATGATGAGGCCTCCATAAAAATTCCAAAAGTAGGGGGTGCGGAGAGCTTCTGGGTTGGTGAACACACCTCCATGCTGAGAGGGTGGCACACCCCCACTCCATGGGGACAAAAGCTCCTGTGTTTGGGACCCTTATGGACCTCGCCCAATGTATCTCTTTATCTGGCTGTTCATTTGTATCCCTTATTATATCCTTCATTATATAAGAAACTGGTAAACATGTTCCCAAGTTCTGTGAGTTGTTCCAACAACTAACCAAATTCAATGGGTGGGGGTCATGGAACCTCCGATGTGTAGCCATGTCAGAGTTGTGGGTAACCTGGGGACCTACCTTTGTTTTGTCACGTGAAGTGGAGGGGCAGTCTTGTGGGACTGAGCCCCTAACCTGTGGAGTCTGAGCTAACTCCAGGGAGTGTCAGAATTGAATTGAGTTATGGGACACCCAGCTGGTGTGAGACCCGCCCCCTCCACGTCCAGTGTCAGAGGACTATGAGTGTGGCGGCTGGGGGAGAAGAAAGGAGACACCCAGGAGTGAGCTTTTCCTATACAAGAACTGAATTTTCTATTACCTGATACAAAGATCATACTTTAAGGTCTTCTTATGATGGAGGTACTAAATTTTTTGGTTTCTATTTAATGTAGAGCAGAGTTAAAAAAAAAATAAATAAAATCTGATGCTGTTGTTCACAAGAAACTTCCTCCGAAACCTAGTTTGTAAAATTGATTAGCAAGTGGCCACGGTTGTCCTTCTGCTTAGTCCTCCGTTTCCCGGGGTGTACGTGACAACAGAATGGGGCACATGTAATAAATAACAGACTAGGACAACCATGGCCTACAGATCACACTTGTTGCCTTTATCCTGAAACTTGCATTTTGTTCCTGCTCCCCCAAAAGGGGAACGTGAATGAAATCACCTAGCTTCTTTGTGTCCAGTCTTTTTCTGCAAATGAACTGTAGATTATTGAGCAAAAATTAAAAAAAAATATTATGAACTGTATATTGTCCTTCTTCCAATTGTTCTTAGCCTCAGGGTCTAAGAGCACTCCATGGTGAGGTTCTCAAAACTTTAAGACTTAAGTGCCTTCTAAAATTTTTGGTTTCACTAACTGCCCTCCCTTCCGTTTCACCCCAGATAAACTTGTGCTCTAAAAAAAAATCTGCTACAGCAGGCCGTGTTGTATAGCAAGACTCTACTTTGTTCAAGCATCGCTAAATTAAGCGGAAAATCAGCTTGGTAGTCTGTGAAACACACAAGGCCTCGAAGAAGGGGGACTTTTACCCTCCAAAGAAATGTTACGACTAATAAGGCCCAGGGGGAGGCATCCTTAATTTTTGTTTAGGAGGAGCGGGAAACTCCAGCTCAGGCTGCTAATTATGTGACATCGACCACAGCAGCTCCTGCATAAGGGCGATTATAGAATATAATACTGAATATTTTAAGATTCAAAATGAAGTTGGAGTAAAGTAACATATAGATTGAAAATATGCTACATTACAAGAGTATTCCAGGAACATGATGAAAAATAGCAACCAGGGACAGAATCCAAGCTGCTTTTACAGTAAGCTTTCTGCTTCTGAATACACAACACACACCAACCATCTGCTTAAAGCCCGGGCGACTGGCTTGCTTGCTCCATGCAGGCAGGGGGCCTGTCTCCAGGGCTTTCCACACAAAGTCATCCACGAAAGGGCCCCCAGCTGTCACAAGGGACGAAAAGAAGACTCCACTCACCCAGTCCTTTGACAAACTTCATAAGGCACATGATGTAACTTGTGGCTGCATTAGCAAAGACCTGGATGTTGTCGGTATTGAGAAACGCTTCAAATACATCAAACACTGGAGCCTGGCCTTTTCCTAAGGGAGGAAGGTTGTAGAATTTTAAGAACATCAAGTCTCTACCCTTCAGGTTGCCCATACTCCCAGCATCTTCCATGGAGTTTTGGGAAAGACCTAGTACTGGAGGAAATCCCTGGCCTTTTGACGGACCGGGGCGGGCTGCAATGCTGTGCTCAGCTTTGCCTGCAGGGGGAGCTGCAGGAAGGTTACAAATGCGAGGCGAGCTCGGTAGAGAGGTGAGGGCAAAGCCAGCTAGCTCAATGCAGCGCTGCGGTAATGGATGGGTCTCCAGGGTAGTGAAACATGCAGGCCTCTGGGATTCTGAACACATAATTATAGGGAAGGGAAGATTTAGATAAGCCCCGATGGCATACACTAATTGCTTCATAACTGTGCAGAAGAGAGTTAACAGGCTCGAGATTGCCTTAGAAAGGCCTGCTTACGAGATCAGCCCTTGGCCGACATCTGGGAACTTGGCTCTCAGAATATTCCCAGGCAACAGTTAACTGATGAAGAGTGATTCACTGTGCCTAGGTTATGCAAACAACATGGTTTATTCTGAACACGTGCTTTCCTTTGGGGAGTCTGGGATTTTGGTAGGTGCTAGGCAGAGGATACCTACGTGGCCGGCTCATAGATGGGTCTCCAGTGGGCTTTGCTGGGGAGAAACATCATACTCATGTTGCTGCATTTTCACTCCTGGATCAGAGTATGCTCTGTGGGACCCTCGGGGAAGGCTGAGAGCACATGGAAGCCTGCACAGGGATTTGCACTGATTCTGTGTCTTCTGCCCTTACAATCTGGCTTGTCCTTACTATGTTGCCATGATAATCTTAGTGGTGAGCCATGTAATAAATCTGAGCCATGCAATAAGACTTAGCATACCTATATGCTGAGTCCTGTGAGTTCCCTGGTGGGTCTCTGGACATGCTTTATGGGTCCCCATTCACTTCCAGCTAAACCCAATTTTCCTAACTGGGACTCAACTGTGTTATGACGCTTTTCTGCTTCTTACGCGTAAGCCAATAATGTTTTCTTTTGTGGCTTTAGGTATTGACTCAACACAGATATGTATAACTGAAACAACAGAAATGTCAGCATTTTGTCTAATCTGTCAGTAAGAGCAGGGCCTGATAACGCTCAGGGTTCTTGGTCCGCCAGGAGAACTCAGAATGTGTGTCTCTGCTACACCAGATCATTTCCTGCCAAGAAAACATGGCTGAATGATAGCCTTCCCTGTTGTTCAGTTTCTTTTGATAGCATGAAAATTGGCATCAAGAATTCATACTTTATGACAAAAGTCATCTACACATTCTTCCCTCTCACCACTCATATTTAACGTAGTACTGGAAATACTCCCCAGAGCAACTAGGCAGGAAAAAAAAAAAAATAAATAAAACAACCAAATCAGAAAAGAAGGAGTAAAATTGCCTCTTTGTAGATCACATGATCTATTTTATTTAGAAAATCCTAAAGACGTCACCCAAAACTTTATAACAAATAAATGCATTCAGTAAAGTTTCAGGATACAAAATCAACACACGTTCTTACCCATGGAATAATCACCAACCAGATACTCCTTCACCTCAGACTTGTTCCCACTGTGCACAGTTTCCAGGGCACTGAACAAGGGCCTCCATCCTGACTGGATTTGTGTGGAACAAACTTCAACTAGCTCGCCAATGGATGTGACAACCTGGCGGAGGCAAAGGAGGTGGCACTTAAAACCTTTTCCTAAAAGAAGCAGGAAAATTTCTGGGAAGGGTGATATACTTCTCTGTTTCCTATTTCTGGGTTAATTTCAGTGAAAAAAAAAACAAAACCAGAATTCAGCCGAACCCACTCAAAAATCTTCTAAATAAGCAGCCATATCGCATTAATTTGCATTTTGCTAATGACTAATGTTGTTGAGCAACTTTTCACGTGATTTGCCATCTGCAAACGTTTTGCTGTTTTTTAAAAATTTGGTTTTTGTCTTCTCATTACTGTCTTTTTTAAAAGAAAGATTTATCTATTTTAGAGAGAGAGAACATGAGCGTAGGTGGGGAGGGGCAGAAGGAGAGGGAGAGAATCTCAAGCAGATTCCACGCTGAGCGCGGAGTCCAACATGGGGCTCGATCTCACGACCCCAAGATCATGACCTGAGCCAAAACCAAGAGTTGGATGCTTAACTGACTGTGCCACCCAGGAGCCCCTCATTATTGTCTTTTCATTAATGAGTTGTTAGAGTTCTTTACATATTCTAGGTTCAAGTCTTTCCTCAGAGACATGATTTACATTTTTTTTTTTTTTACAACTTTGACTTTGTCTTTTTATTTTTTAATGGTGTCTTTTGAAGAACAAGTTTTTAATTCTGATGAAACCTAATTCAATTTCTCTTTTTATGGATCATGTTTGTGTCATTCCTAAGAAATCTGTGCCTAATCCAAGGGCTCAAAGATCGTTTCTAGTAATATTTACCATATTGGTGTCCATTTTGCCCGACGTTAATACGGCCTCCCCAGCTCTTTCGTGGTTACTATTTGCACAGCATATCGTTCTCAGTACTTTTACTTTCAATCTCTTTGTGCCTTTGAATGCAAAATCTGTCTCTTGTAGACTGCATATTGTAGTATCTTATTGTTACATCCACTTTACAATTCTGCTTTCTGATAGTTCAGTCAATTCATGTTTAACATCTTTATTGAGATATAAATTCCATACAATAAGATTTACCCATTTATACTGTACAATTTGTTGTTTTTTAGCATATTCAGAGAGTTGTGCAACCATCACTAATCTAATTTTAGAACAGTTTCATGACCTGCCTGTGTCCCCAAAGCCAAGATGTGCTAGCAGGCATTCCCTCCACGCCCTAGGCAATCACTAACTTACTTTTTCTCTCTATAGATTTGCTTCTTATGGACATTTTACATAAATGAAATCCTATAAAATGTGGTCTTTTGTGACTGGCTTTTTTCATTTAGTGCGATGTTTCCAAGGTTCATTCATATTGTAGCACAAATCAGTACTGATTTTTGTTTTATTGCTGAATAATATTTTACTGTGTGAAAATACCACATTTATCCATTTATCAGCAGATGGAATTTAGGTTGTTTCCAACATTCTCGCTGTTATGAATAACGCTGCTCTGAGTGTTTGTGTCTGGATTTGTATGGATATATGTTTTCATTTTTCTTGGGTATGTACATTTTGAGGAACTGCCAGACTATTTTCCATGGCAGTGATTCAACCCGTTTCAGTAGCATAAGGAAATTCCAACTTCTCCACATCCTCATCAAAACTTATTATCTTTTTTTATTGAAGTCATCCCTAGTTGGTCTGAAGCGGTATCTCATTGTGGTTTTGATTTGCATTTCCTCAATGACTAAAGATGTGGAGCATTTTTTTACAAATACATATTTAATACTATTAATATGGTCTTATTTACATCTGTCATTTTACTATTTGTTTTCCACATATAATGTGTTTTGTTTCTCTGTTCCTCCTTTACTGCCTTCTTTTGTGTTAAACATATTTTTAGTGTATCATTTTAATTCCTTTGTCTCTTTTTTTAATTTATTTTTTGTGTTATTCTCATGGATATTGCCCTAGGGATTATAATATGCATCTTTGACTTATCACAATGTTCAAGTTAATAATGACTTAATTCTAGCAAAATATGGCAACTTTGCTTCTAAATAGTTTCATTTTCTCCCCCTTCTTTCTGCTATGGTTATTTATATCTTTATATTTAATAAATCCAAAAATACAGTGTTAGAGTTAGTGCTTTAAACATTGTTTTTAAAATAAAAAGAGAAAAAAAAACACAATCTTTTTATATTTACCCAGACACCATTTCTTCTTGTGAAACCGACTTACTCTGTTGTTTTATCTCCTTTTAGTCTGAAGGAATTCCTTTAGTACTTCTTATAGGATAGGTCTGTTGGCAAGAAATTCTATTGATTTTTGTTTATCTGAGAATGCTTTTACTTCATCTTCATTTTTGAAGGGTAATTAAATTATTCTAAATTATTCACTTTCAATATGTCATTGCATTGTCTTCTGGCCTTCATTCTATCTGGAAAAGTGGCAATTAATCCTATTGTAGTAATGAACTGTTTCTCTCTTGATGCTCTGGAGGTTTTATTTTTGTCTTCGAGCAGTTTGACTACAATGCATCTACTGTGGCTATCTTTGTATTGATGCTAATTGGGGTTCCATTATTTTTCTAAATATATTTTCTGATCCTCTCTGTTTCTCATCTTTGTCTAAACTCCCATTACACGTAAGCTTGACATTTTATCACGGGTCTCTAAGGCTTTATTTCTGGTCAAACAATCCTCTCCAATCTTTTTTTTTTAAAGATTTTATTAGAGAGAGAGAGAGACAGCGAGAGAGGGAACACAAGAAGGGGGAGTGGGAGACGGAGAAGCAGGTTTCCCGCAGAGCAGGGAGCCAGATGCGCGGCTTGATCCCAGGACCCTGGGATCATGACCTGAGCCGAAGGCAGCCGCTTAACCGACTGAGCCACCCAGGCGTCCAATCCTCTCCAATCTTTAGAATGGATAATTTCTATTAATCTACCTTCAAGTTCACAGATTCTTCTTCTGCCATCTCAAATCTTGCTAGTAAGACCATCTAGTAGATTTTTCATTTCAGTTATTGCCATTTTCAGCTCTAGAGTTTGCATTTTTTCATAGTTCCATTTCTCTAATTAGACTATTTTTGAGTCATTCTCATCATATTTTCCTTTAATTCTTTGAAAATACTTATAATAGCTGCTCTAAAGCCTGTCTCTCAACTCCCAACACTTGGGCTCATTCTAAGTCACTTTCTGTTTTCTGCTTTTCCTCCCAATAGGTATCATTCTTTCTTTCTTTTTTTTTTTTTTAAAGATTTTATTTATTTATTTGAGAGAGAATGAGAGCGGGCACATGAGAGGGGGGAGGGTCAGAGGGAGAAGCAGACTCCCCGCTGAGCAGGGAGCCCGATGCGGGACTCGATCCAGGGACTCCAGGATCATGACCTGAGCCGAAGGTAGTCGCCTAACCAACTGAGCCACCCAGGCGCCCGGTATCATTCTTTCTTGTCTCTTTGTATCTTTCCTTTCCTTCCCTTTCCTTCCTTCCTCCCTCCCTTCCTTTTTCTTTGCTAAAAAGTTGACATTTTATATATTATGGTAATGTTGAATTCTCATTAATTTTTGATGTTTTTCTTTTTTTTAAATAAGGGGTTAGGCTTATACTGTGCAATCTCTCTCTTCCCATGTGTGAGGAGCCAATGTCTCTGGCTCAGTTTCTTTTT
>NC_138376.1:106496641-106522460 GCF_054177405.1 Leptonychotes weddellii | reverse complement strand
GTCAGCTGATGATGTGGGCAGAAATTGTGCTCAGATAACTTGAGCCTTTAAGGCTTCCATCCTCCTCAACCAATCCATGTGTGTAGGTTGGGGAAAATACTCTCAGTTTAGCCAGTTCTCAAGTTTCCCTTGTTTTTTTTTTATTTTCTGATGGAATTTGTATGGTCTATCCTGTATATGCCCATGTTTCAGTCAGCCAGAGATGTGAGAGGAATTTATCTAGTCTTTCTGTAAGTCTCTGGTTTCCAGAGACTCATGTTACATTTATTGGTTCACAGCTCACTGTTACCTTAGGCTAGCAAAATTGCAGGCTTCCCCTGTTCACTTTTAATGAATTCACCGCTTTTAGTCGCCAAACCAGAGGTCTCTTTTCTAAGTCTTCTTTATTTTATTTTTGAAAGATTTTATTCATTTATTTGAGAGAGTGAAAGAGCACAAGCAAGGGGAGCGGTAGTGAGAGAGGGAGAAGCAGACTCCCTGCTGAGCACAGAACCTGATGTGGGGCTGGATCCCAGGACCCCAGGATCATGACCTGAGCCGAAGGCAGACGCTTGACCAACTGAGCCACCCAGGCGCCCCTCTAAGTCTTCTTTAAGTCAAATCTGTCCCTTATAGTACAAAAGCTGCTGATTTTCCAACTTAGCTCCACACTATTCTTGCCAATAGCTTGAGAGTAAAGGTGATGGGACAGTCTTGGGCAAGAGGTCACAGACCTCCACTGTTCTTAACCAAAGTTCTAGCAAGAAGTATTTTTTTTTTAAAGATTTTATTTATTTATTTGAGAGAGAGAGAAAGAGAGAGAGAGAGAGCATGAGGGGGGGAGGGTCAGAGGGAGAAGCAGACTCCCCGCCGAGCAGGGAGCCCGATGCGGGACTCGATCCTGGGACTCCAGGATCATGACCTGAGCTGAAGGCAGTCGCTTAACCAACTGAGCCACCCAGGCGCCCGCAAGAAGTATTTCTAAGCATGAATGCTACTCAATTTGTTGTCTGTCCTTGGTCAATTTCCAGAAACCTGAAACTGTTGCTTTTGACAAATTTGTCCTCTTTTATACTTGATTTTTGAGAGGAAGCTTAATTTTTTCATGCCACCATAGCCCAAATCCTTCCTGTTCTAAATCTTTCTGAACACATTTAAGCACAGTTACTTTACAGTCTGTCTCTGATAACTCTGGATCCCTCACTGAGCATTTGCATATATATATGTCTGTGTGCCTATTTTTATTTGTTTTTCTTTTTGTTGTCAGTGACATGTTATTTCCTAATGAGTCTGATTACTTTTGATTGAATGTAGACACTACACATGTAAATCAGGAAATAATCTGAATCCTTGGGATGATGTCATCTTCTGCCAGAGGGGCATTTGGTGCTATGGGGGGCACTAGAACTCGCAAGTCCTCTAATCTCATGGTAGGGACTGGGATTATTTGAAGTTGGGGCTTATTTCCTGTTATGACTAGTTTATTTAAGTTTCACTCTTCCTCCTAATATGTCCCTTTCTCTTCATGGTTCTGTACCAAGATGTCAGGAAGTTACCAGACTTGGCGGGCCCCAGATTCCAATTTTGGTTAGTTTCTCAATCTTCCAACTTCCTTTTCTGAAATTAGTGGATTCCATTCTTAGGAAAAGTAGCCTCCAAACCCAGACACAGACTCCGGCTGTTGTCTTTCTCCTAGACATTGGCCTCATAGTTATTCACTGCCTTGCTGTGTTCCAATACCTTCCAGTGATTAAAAAAATTTTTTTAATCCAACTTTTCCTGGTTGTTCCCTGTGGAAAGTTGATCTGAACTACTTCACTATGATTGAAATCCTCCAACTTAGTCTTTAGGCATTAACTCATATTTTCATTGCTTTCTTTTGTTTCATTAAACTTATATGACATTCCTATTTAATATTTTGCGGGAAGCATACCGACACTTCAATTCTCTTCAGTCCTAACTGTGCCATATGTTCTTTCAGCAGCTTACTCTGACTGTTGCCTTGTTTCCCTGTGTGTTTTGTAATATTTTGGAAATACTGTGAACTCACATATCTGGGAACTTTGTTAGTGGGATTCTTTTATGGCCCGAGTTGAAATGAGTTCCTCTGGGGGAATTTCTGTTGGCTTTTTGTACCATGCCTGTACAAAGCTTCTTAGACTACCAAGGTGGTGTAATTTCATAAACTGACCTGCTAGAAGGGCTAGCTTACAATTTTAAATCCTGTAGAGTTTTGCTTGTTTGTTTGTTTGTTTACCTCTACCAAGAGCCGATGTTAGAGGGAGGCTGCTACTATCCTCAGGAGGGTGGTATTGGGTTCATTTCTAATTCAACTTTGGCCTGAGCGAACACCAGTCTTATACAGTCTGCCTTGAGATTTATCTCCTGTTCCTGTGGCCTCAAGAATGTGATAAGCAGGACTCTGCTTCACCTGATGGCAAATACCCTCATGGCAAAACCAGGCTTAGGACTCTACTGAGTGCTCTGGCTTCCCACTGTTACTTAGTTTTGGACATCTTAGTATTACCCTTCTCGCCAGGAATTTTTAAACCTTTATTCAACCTTTTTGGTAGATTTCAGAGAGAGAGAGAGAGAGGATCTATCTGTGTTCGTCGCCCACCATCATGCTGGAGATGAAGTGAACAGTTGGTTTCCTTACCGTCTGTCTCCCGGCAGAGGGTAACGTAGTGATTAAGAGTCTAGGCTAGGTACGTCAAAGTATAGTATATTAGGTTCGCCTAATTATAGGGTACTTCCCAGAGTACAGCTAGATTGCCTAGGTTCAAACCCCAGTTCCACTAATCATTAACCACGTATCAGCTAAATTGCTTAACCCTCCGGTCACAGATTCCAGAAAGGATGACTGGAAAGACGAAATATGCAAAGGCCACAGGGCAGCACCAGCCAGGGCCCTCAGGAAGGGCTGCCTGAGACGCTGGTGATGCTGGCCCCCACAGCACACTGACCTGGTCTTGGACATCCTCATCACACAACTCCAGCTGCATGATACGCTCAAAAGGTCGGAAAAGTGCTTCATTAAAGTGAAAATGAGGCGGCTCATTCCAGTCAGTGAGAACCTCTGTCAATATATCATGGATGAAGGAAACGGCCTTCTGAGACACATGCCTTTCCTTATGGCAGGCAGCCTGCAAAATTCAGGGGAGAGTAGAACACCATCAGGACTTTACACAAGTAAGAAAATGGTCTCTTAAGTTCCTAACCCATTTCGTGTGGGGAGGTAGAAGCAGCAATTCTGTTGAAGTAAAAAAAAAAAATTTAAATTAAAAAAAACCTCCAAGGGTAAGTATAGATGAACAGTACACTAAAGTCGCATTTTTAATAATTTAACCAAAGATCACATACAACTCTAGTTTCACTTTAATATTTCTGGAAAAATAAGAGTTTCTAGTAATTTTTTTTTTTTTTTCTTTCTTGTAACATGACGGTTTTCTTGGGTGGTAAAGAACACATGGACTATAAAGACACCAGAACCTAGTCTGGGACCTGCCTATGGTCTCATTTTAGCCATGTTCTGAATATGATCAGATGTGTCACCTGTCCCTCAAGGAAGTGGGCCAGTTGCCCCAGTGATGATCTAATTGGCTCACATCTTTGTATGCACGCCCTTGAGGAGTCCTCTCTCACACGGACGCCGGGCTTGGATGTGTGATCTGCTTTGGACAATGGAATAATACCAAACATTGTTATCAGTAGAGAACTGGAAAGTAGCTCTGATTTGGGGTTTGTCCTCTTGCTTTCCTTGGAAATCCTAAGAATGCCACGTGAATGAGCCAGGGCTAGTCTGCTGAAGGGGGAGAGACCATGGGGAGAGGCCCCTATGTCCAGCCCTCCTAATCAAGGCTGTCACGAACCAGCTGATAAGTGAGGTGCACAAGTGAGGCAAGCTGAGCTCAGCCAAGCCTGGCTCAACCCAGCTCAGATCTCTGACCCACAGAGTCAGGAGCTAAATAAATGGTTGCTGTTTGAGGTTGCCAGATTTTGGGAGTGGTTGATTATAGCGTAACAGATAACTGATACACACTGTTTTTCCATGACCAAGTTTGTTATTTTCTACCCCTTTTCTTTACTAGAATGTTCTCAGTTTAGTGAACTAGTTCAAGTCTTTATTTGATGAAGTAGCTCTACCAGATTAACGCTAAAGAAGTAGTAAGAATCATTATCACTGAAAAACAAGGCAACAATTTTCCCATCAATCGAGAAGTAGCCAGTTGTCATGCACTGAAGTGCTTAGTTCATAGGATATAATTTATCACATATACCACTTTGTATGAGAGTGAAAGGGGTCCTGCATTAATTTTGTTGGAAAAACTAGGGCGTATGGTTCGCCTAATTATAGGATACTTCCCAGAGTACATTTAGCTATCAGAAAAGAAGGACTGGCAGGGACAAAAGGCATTGTTATAATCATGTATAAAAGTGAAGCTCCAGCCTCCGGCTGAAAGTAAGGCATAAACAGAAAGCAGGCTGCAGGAGGTACCTAGCCAAGTCATGCAATTGTAAAGAAAGAGGGTCAGGGTGACACCAGGGTGGGACTGCCCTTTTGGGGTGATTCTCTAGATGCCACGATGTACCATCAGTGACCTATGATGTTTGTGCCCAGGTGATGGAAACCTTAGCCTTGCTCTTCGCCCACACACCGCCCGGAAAGCCCCGTGCTGGCTCTGCTGCAGGAGCTCCCTGAGCTTCGCTTCCTGCTTTCAGGGGCTCACCTCCACCAGGTGTGGGGCCACAAGGCTCCAGCAGCGCATCACATGGAGCAGTGGCCGCGACTTGCTCCGCACGATCCTCAGCATGGCATCCCCGAGGCGGAATAGGTGGAGGGCGCTTTTTCGGTCTTGGGTGGATTTCACCTCTCCTGTAAGAAGGCAAGACCACAAAAGCCATAAAGCCCAAACACAGGAACAGTTTGACCTGTTCAAGCAGAGAGAGAGAGGATGAAAATCAAAGGGGATGAAAAATACTCAGGGTGGTAGGATTAGTCAATGCGGGCCAACTGAGGGAGGAGAGGACCCTGGATTCAAGAGTGACTAGGCAGTTCACTCAACACCTCTCCTATCGGCCACCATATCCCCAGGGCCTGCCGTGACAAGTGTGAGCACTGCTCGTGGATACGGGGGGACGGCATGGTAGTTAAGTAGGAGGGGTGGGGAGTCAGACTGCCTGGGTTCAACTCCTGGCTGCACCGTTCAGTAGCTGGTTATGCTGGACCAGAGATCTCTCTCTAAGCTACGTTTCTTGTCGTCAAAGTAGGGATAACGGCCCTTACCTCTTAAAGTTACTTTAAGGATGAAATATGGAGATACAAAGTGGCCTATCACAGGGCTTGGCACATACTAAACGCCCCCCACTGTTAGCCATTAATGTTACTGTTGTCACTTGCCATCCACTTTGCCAATCCTTAATGGCACTTCTGAAGAGCTTGCCAAGCAGGTCAGGCCCCTTTCTGCTCAATAACATGCTTTTTGAAACTGCTCTGTCTTGCTTCAGTGTAATCCTTGCCTCCTCGGATCTTTTGCTCCTTCTTTGCCCTGGCCCCTTGGTCTTCTCCCTTTTCATCACTTTCTCCTTGCTCATGTCCTGTTTCTCCTATATTGTCTACAAAATGCTGGACATTATCATGCTCTTCCAGTCAGAATGCTCCTTTCTAATTAGTCTTGCCATATCAAATAAACTTCAAAATGACAGTAATAATAATCACTGACATTTACTGGATGTTTATTCTGCATCAAATGCCGTGTTGGTGTGTCTGTAATCACTTTATTTTTTAAATTAAACTTTAAACAAATGTGATTATTGCCATTTCACAGATTAGAAAATTAAATGCCAGAAAGGTAAACTGACTCACCTAAGACAGTGTAGCTGGTAAATGGTGGAGGCAGCATTTTAACTGCTATCTGACTCATTCCAAAAGCAAATGCCTCCTCCGCCTCCTCCTAGGTCTGCTGCCTCTTCCTGACCCTGCTCCTCGCTTTTTTGTAAGCTGAGAGCTTGCTGATTTCTCCGACCCCAAACACTTTGAAGGTGGCCCCTAGGTCCAGGGATGCTCTGGAAGTCTGATGGGTCTGGGAGGTTGGCTTTATATAGCTAAGGTTTTAAAGTCTATTAAAAACCCGCGGGGAAAGGACGGTGCTTCTCAAATCAGAATCTGCAGTAAGGATCCAAAGGCCAAATACATACACTTAGAACTTCAGGTCCCTGAAGATGGGACCACAAGAGGCTGTACGATCCAACCTGCCAGCACCGTGCGTCCCTAGCACGTAGCTCCGTGGCTCTGCCCAGACCCATCAGGACAGAGGCTCACTGTTTTGGCATGACAACCTTGGCTGCGGATGGACCGCTGTGAGCAGCCTGCCACCTGTCTGGGACCCTTGGGCAGCTCCTTACGATGCGGCTCCCTTCAAGGCCCTCATCAGTGGAGATGGTGACATTGACCTATCATTAGGGATATGCCTCGATAGCAGTTTTTCTAAGAGTAGCAGGAGGCTTCTCCCCATTCCACTCTTCTCTCCCACCAGCCCCGGGTGGAATCAGGAGCTGCTTCTGCAAGCCGCTGAACTGAAAGAAGCAAGAGACGTGGCTCGTGACACGGAGATAGGGTCCCATCCTCACGGGAAGCTACCTGCACCCTGAGCAGCCACATGATTTTCTCTGTCTCAAGCCCGGAGCTTGGCAGAACCAGCTGGCACAGCTCCGGTGGGGACAGGGGCAGCAGTGGCCGCAGCGTTTCCGCTCACACAGTCCCCGGCACGCCTGAAAACTGGTGAAAAATCTGCGCTAGACCTTAGCCAGGGTGACCGTGTGGGATGGGGATGTGGATTCAAGTCTTCAGGTAGGCCGCTGCTTTCAGAGATCTGGGCCACCTCCTGCTGATCTGGCAGCGCGGTCTCTTCAGGGAAAGAATTACCTGGCATTGCCAGGGAGTAATCCACTGTATCCGTGACAGAATGGAAGAGCTGGGACTGCGACGCTTTCTTCAGCTGGTAAAGGAACCCTCCTAAAGCCATCAGGTTCAACTTGTCCGTAGCATCTTCAAAGAGCCTGCATGAAACAAATAGATTGGTTACTTGGGAACAATTCCGTGAAGGCTTTGTGGTAGAATGATGATGGTAATTTCGTTAACTGTGAGTAATATAAATGTGTAAACACTGTAAAGAAATGTATGGGTTTATTCTTCTCTATTATTACTGTGTATAAGTCTGCTCTATACTTCTCTATTATTATACTTCTCTATTATTTCTGTGTATAAGTCTGCTCTAACTAGGAGATTTTAATCTAAAGGGCACAGATCATTAAAAAAAAAATCCTTGGTTTCCCCATGGCTTAGCTCAGCCATGCTCGGCACTCATGAAATGTTTGGCAAGAAGTTGAAAACTGGCAAAGCATCACCCCCTGAAACTGAGTCACTGGGAATGAAATCCTTAGAATTAGCTTTAGTTTCATAAGCTCTATGATAGAAAAACCCACTAAGTGAATCAAGGCTTTTGCTGGGCTACGATTGATGAGTCTAATGCTGGGCTTGGTCTTGAGAAGGATACAAAACCAAAGTACACCCAAACCTGTAAGCCCCCCTGGGGGTGGGGCAAGCTTTATTACTGCCTCCGACTCATACACCCAGCGCCCTGGACATGGTGGGAGCTCAAGTATCTGCTAAAAGAACAAATACTCCCTAACATAATGGACCTCACAGGTTCCTTTTGTTTCCTAACTCCACTGGGCGCAGACATTTCTAGCAGAAGCAGCTGGGAAGGAAGAGGGGAGCACAGGCAGCAGGGCTTAGAGAAGGATCCGAGGCTCACTGGAATTCAGAAGGTTGGCATCCGACGTGGGTTTCTATGGCCAGTCTTCCGCCACTCTTGGGTCATCTGTTGCCTGCTCTCCAAACCTGTGCTCACACCAGAAGGGCAAGCAGCCCCATGGGCTGTCACATGCTGGGCAAGGAGAGGGTCTCCAACAGAAATTGAATACAGAGTCCCTTTTGACGAGGTTATATGAGACGTACAGGTTTTAAGATGGGAATTAGTGAATTAAGCATTCACAAATGATTGAAACAAAGACTTTTTTCTTGTTCCAATTTTTTTTTTAAAGATTTTATTTATTTGAGAGAGAGAGAATGAGAGAGAGCACATGAGAGGGGGGAGGGTCAGAGGGAGAAGCGGACTCCCTGCCGAGCAGGGAGCCCGATGCGGGACTCGATCCAGGGACTCCAGGATCATGACCTGAGCCGAAGGCAGTCGCTTAACCAACTGAGCCACCCAGGCGCCCTTTTTTGTTCCAATTTTAATATCACTTAGTGTCTGGGTCCTTTTAACTATTTCTTCTCTCTTATTCCTAGTAAAAGAACAGTGATGAACATTATGCCCCACCTGATGCCTGTATACTACTTTCCAGATGCCAAACACTCTCCCAGCCACCTTGCTGGATACACCGGGAAAAGAGATTACTGTACTAAGTTAGTAGATGGAGAAACTGAGTCTCAGCATAACTATTTATACAGACATGACCTTGCAGTTGGTTAGTGTCAAAGCCAGGAAAGAACTCAGGTATTCTGAGCCCCCGTGAGTGGCGTTCCACTTTCCCACGCCCTGGCTGTCGGCTCCCTGTATAAACTTCACTGAACCGGGGCTGAGGGCACAATGACCCAGTGTGGACAGCGCAGTGAGGTGAGACTACATGTGACTGGTGACCAACAGCAGTTTCAACATCAGAAAGTGTCACCACTTGGGGTTGGGGTTAACCTTAACAATGGTTAAAGAATATATCACACTCTTGGGTGTGGGAATACAGATAGTAACTATCATAAAAATAATGGATTTTTGGTGGCACCTGGGTAGCTCGGATGGTTAAGCGTCTGCCTTCGGTTCAGGTCATGATCCCAGGGTCCTGGGATCGAGTCCTTCATTGGGGGGGGGGGTCCCTGCTCAGCGGGGAGCCTGCTTCTCCCTCTCCCTCTGCCTGCCACTCCCCCTGCTTGTGCTTTCTCTGTCAAATAAATAAAATCTTAAAAAAAAAATAATGGGTTTTTATCACTTATCAAGCTCTGTCCTAAGTGCTTCAAGTGTCGTAATTAATTTAACCTCACGGCCACCCTGTGAGAGGCTGACTTTATGGCCTTACCTGACGTGAGGCAATCAGGGCCCAGGGAGGTGAACCTGCCTCCCTGGGCTCACAGGGTAAGTGCAGAGCGCCAGCCCCAGGGAGCCTGCCTCCAGAGCCTCCGGTCTTAGCCAACAGACAGCAGTTCATTCTAAGTGTGGGGCATGACAGGAGACAGAGGTGTGTTTGAAAAAAATAAAAGAGGCTTAAATGACTGGCCAACCCATCTAGTGGTCCTGGGAGTGATCTGAGACGAGAGACACTGGTGCTCTGCGGGAGCAGTACCTCCGAGGTGTGGGGATCGTGGTGCGCGCCTACCTGTCGGCCTGGGTGGACAGCGTGAGCACAGCCTTGGCAGCGCTGCTCCCGGTCATGAGGCTGCCCCCGCGGAAGTCCGAGGCCCGGCCTCTGCTGCCCTCCCTGACCAGCTCTTGGATGGAGAGCGGCTGGATGACGGGGGCCGCGCTCAGGGAGCTCTCTGGCTCTGGGCTCTGCTCTGGTGCCGAGCCCTCACACTCTGGGTCCCCAAGGAGTCCGGAGCCCCCTGACGCCTTCTGGGGCTGGCTGATGGTCAGAGGGGGCTGAGAGGCGCCGTCGCTGAAATGGGTGTGCTCCAGCGTGCCCACGTATTCACAGACCCTAGACACAGGCACAGAGAAGCAGCTGTTAGGCCTCGTAGCTCAGCAGGCCGGCTCTGTAAATCCCACAGTAAGGGAAAGATACCCCAGCCTGCTTTGCAGAACCCCCTGCCCCCCCCAATTTCCTTTCTTGTCAGGGCCACCTTTCCCTCTCCCCCTTCACTATCCATATTATTATTATTATTTTTTGATTTGGACTAGATGACCTGGAAGTGGGGTAAGGATTCCTCAGATTGTCTTCCCCTGTGCTGGGAGAAAGGTGGGTAACAAAAGCTCTGTTCACCCAGTTCCATCCTGTCCAGCCTATTGGCTCATTTCGATTTTGGCTGCCTGCGGGAGTTTTCCCAAGGGGCCCTCTCCCCCTCTCTCTAACCATTTCTTCTCTCTCCTTCCTAGTAAAAGAACAGCGATGAACATTATGCCCTGATGAGGACTCAGGAAGCGCTTCTTTATGATCCCAGCCTGAGTGTGCACGTGGCTGGCAGGCCCTCTGGCCACAGTGGGCCCTGTCACAAGGGCTCTGCCCAGCCGTGTGCTGACTGGCCTTGACAGCTCCTACAACTAGTGCTGGGGGCGGGGGTGCCCTAACCACAGCAAACACAGAGAAGTATCACAAGGTAGGGTATAACTGCCAACTTCCAAACTGTTCGTGCCCAACAGACCCTGGGACTAAGATGGTTCATAAGAGGCCCAGTGTCCCTGAAGAAGTCCAGCTGGTCCAGTAAAGACCGTCCCAGATAACCTGCTCTCGTGTTCTATAAACAGGCAATTTTTTGATTCCCTATAAAATGCTCTGGTGCAATTTAAGTCATTTTCTTTTTCCTGTTTTGCCTGTGAGAACAATGAGGACCAGCAGCACACCAGCCTCCACGTTAAAACCCACTTTGCTCCAGGCTGATTCATACTGGCTCTCTCGCCTATTCCTCCCAAGATAGGTTTTTCAATCTTTGAATGATCTGCATGCCTCTTTCTTTGAAACCCAACAGACACTTAGAGCTGTATTTGCTTCGAGGGCATCAAACTGAACCCAGGTCTGGCTGGTGCTCTGGGTGACCTCCAGGTGCCTGAGCCCTGCCCCTGACGCCCCACTCTGCTCTTCCAGAACTGAGCTTGGTGCAAGGCATCGGGCGGGTGCTGAGGAGGTGGTGAGGAAACAGCCTGGCCCCTGCCCCGTGCCTGCACCGTGGGCGCTGCTTCTCTGTCCCAGGTCTGCCCAAAGCCAATGCCCAGAAGACATGCTTTTTGTCTCAGTCATGTGAGGACTGGGGAGCTATCCCTGCTTCTGTCCTACAGGTGCTCTGAACTCGGTAACTGATCGGGGTTGGGGGCTCTTGTCACGCACCTGAACACGTGCGGCCAGCAGTCTGGGTTGTGGCTTCCCATCTCCAGGCCTACGCTGAGGATGGCATCCATGCACAAGACGTGGGCGGTGTGCAGCCAGACCCCCTGCAGCTTCCCGATCTGCTCCAGTTTCTGCTCCACTTTCAGTTTCACTGTGCCAGAAAGACATTCATTAACGTAATGGTCCAAGAAGGAGCCAGAAAGGGAGACAGAAAGGATGAAAAGGAGAGAATGGGCTGCCGTGCAAGAGCAAAAAGGAAACAGCAGATGTCACTCGATGTCACTGGCAGCAAGCTCCTCAATAGCAGGTCCCTGGGGTTCAGCGTGTAAGCTACCCAGCCCTCGGGCCCCATGGACACTGGTGAGCCCAGCTCGGCAGCTTCACAAGTTGGGTGGATCCTCGGCTGGTGGGTGCAGTTCTTCCAGACCCACCTGTGGGTTCTAAGTCAGTGACAGCAGTGAGGATGGGCTTCGTGTGCCAACCCCAGCTAAAGCTGTTTGTGCCCGAGCCCTTCCCCCACCTGTGTGCTCACACTGATAAGACAGAATTCCTGGCAATCTGCGAGTTCTCTGAGGTTTATTTAATGTCATATGTTCATGATGATGATCATCTAAAACATATGTATGTATTCCCTGAGCACATGATGACTGCTTTATAACTGAAAATCATCAGATCGTTTCACTCCCCGAGTTTACGTTTAGATTTGTGATCTTCAAATAATACTTTTTAAATTATAGATGACTAATGAGAAAGGATGCAGAGGGTAACTTAATATGTCAATTATGCAAAATGCCAAGGGAAGGCCAAATGACAACATCCTCCATGAATAAAGGTGTCAAGTCATCAGAAGATGGGTCTGGTGGGATAAGTGAATGATGATCCAGAACCTAGAAACACAGCATGCTCACTTCAGAGGAAGCCAAACCATATTCCTGTTGTAAGAGGCAAACTGAGTTTTAGCAAAGCATCATTTGTCTCATGGATGTGATACTGATTTTATTTTTTACTTGAACACCAATTTTGGTTTTATAATTTCTTAAGAACTTTAAATCTAGGGATTTTTATGTAATTTATCATTGTGCATATTAAGTATATATACTAGATAATCATCCCCTTCGTTGGCTAACTGATTTTCACAAGTTAAAAACCACCTCTTTCCAGAGTTCACAAAGCTCAGGTTTTTCTCTTACAAGAACAAAGTTTTTCTGAAGCTTCTCTCAGGGATTTCCTCCATTTGATTTCCCTCTTCAGAAAACTGGCTATTCTGGCCTTTTCCCACTATCACCTGAGGGGTCTTCAGATGTGTACTCTGTGAAGTGCCAAAGCAAGTGGCCGGATGAAGACAGAGTATGAATAGCTCAGCCAGGTGGGCCTCTGGGGTCCCGCAGGACTCCGGTTAGCAGCCGAGAGCACTTTCCTTTAGTCACCGGGGGCCAGGATGTCTCTCGTCTCCAGAGGGATGTACGGGAGGCGCTCTGCAGGGCCAGCCGTGTAAAAGAGAGCCACGCCTGGGATCCAGACTGTGATCCAGCCTGGGACTGTGCAATCAGCAGTAAACCTATGTTGTGCCTCACACAGGGACCGGGGATGGGTGTCTGCTCACGTGTGCGGGTGTGTGCAGACGGCACATAGGGCACCAGGTGCATTCTGGCCCTTCAGCTGTTACCTTGTGCTATGGCATCACTGGGCTCTTGGACTTCCTTCTCCTCTTTTTCTTCCTGGACACAGGAGGCCGCCGCCATCTGGGCAAGGGCTGAGGCGCAGTTAGCCGCAACTCCTTTAGAGACAACAAACAATCACCCCTCACTGACTCTATTCTCTAACCATTTACAAAGCAGGGCCCTTCCAGAAGACTTGTTTCCCACTAGGGACTCCCCTCAGGCCACGGGTCAAGGGACGTCACTCCCCTGGTACCTAGAGCACAGCTCAGCCTCGCCGCTTTCCGCAGCCCATCGAGGCTCATGCAGATGGCGTCACGTTCCTTTTGGTTCTGCTCTTTGATGCCTTCAGCTCCCAGAATGAAGGCCAACCCTTTGGAGCTTCCCGCCATTCGGCCGGTCAGCGGGGTTGATAAAGTATCGATCAGGTTCTTCCAGCAGCCTACCAGAATATAGCGAGCAAATGCCACACCTAGAACATGAAGGGGCATGCATCACTTTCCGGAGGCAGAAACAACCGGGCAGAGAATGGCATGCGATCTTCTGACCATCCAAGTAGCAACACTGAGTTGTAAGCAATTCTACTACCAGAAATGTAATTTAATGGATGTTGGATTGCATTTTACTTTGTGTGTATAAATAATGAATGTTGCATCATCAGCTGGATGTTGCGAAGTGACTTCCATCAGGCACTCTTTTTCTGACAGGACAAGATGGTAATTCATTTACGTCAGCACAGAAAGCTGTCACTTAATGACTTAATTGCTGGTAACATATGTGATGTATGTATATTCATAAACTCAAGACCCAAGTCATTACCTGCCACTGTGGAGTCATCAATTCTCCTGCCCTGGGTGAAAGGAGACTCGGTAGAAGCTGAGGCCATCAGCTGGCCCCCAATCGCACTGCTCTCTAAGCCATCAATGTCTGTCAAGGAAAAAGACAAGGTTGTCCCTGATTAGAACACTCCAGTCAAAAACAAATGGCCACCATGATACTCATATTTTCCCGAACAAACAGCCACTGGACCTATTACGTAGCAAGAACATAACAATCTTTTATCAGAATGCTAAATTTTTGTTTTATTCTTTTTTTTAAAGGATTTTTTATTTGACAGAGAGAGAGAGAGTACAAGCAGGGGGAGCGGCAGGCAGAGGGAGAGGGAGAAGCAGGCTCCCCACCCAGCAGGGAACCCGATGCGGGGCTCGATCGCAGGACCCTGGGATCATGACCTGAGCCGAAGGCAGATGCTTAACTGTCTGAGCCACCCAGGCGCCCCTTGTTTTATTCGTATAGTCCAGTTTTCTTTCATTGCTAGAATATTCTTCTGTTAGATTTCAAATGGATGTGAAAGTTGTCATGATTAATCAAATAAAAATTGGTCACCTGTCCAGTGATCCTGATCCCTACAGTTAGGGACCTTGGCCTTGTTTCTCCCAGTTGCATCCTAGTTCTAGAACCAAGACTACAAATGCCAGCCAATGACCAATGCTGTGAACAGACTTCACTATGTGTCTTGACTCCCTGCCTGATTCCTAAAGAGCACCTCAGCCCAAGTCCCTCATTGTTGGGTTCTACCTGCCAGTAGTCTACTCTGCCACCTTTGTAAGAGCTCCCCAGTACTGGCCGTAGGTAACATAACACAGCCTTTGGACAACAGATTCTGCCTCTTCCCTGGACTGTCCTGGCCTGGCCTGGTTGTGCTCCTGCCCATGTGCCCTGCTTGGTGCAGAGCTGTGCTGAGCTGGATGTGGACACATGGAAGGACAGCGAGGGCAGGGGAGGTATCTGGCCTAGGGCTATTCCATACATATCCTGTCAGCTGGGGCCATGAGACCATAACTTGGATTAGAAACCAGTCTGGGAACTCAGATCAAACACAAGATGAGCCTGGATCTAATACATGAAGCCTACTGATGGCCAAGGTCTTGAGCACTCCCTGGTCTACCTGACACTGTAGGTAAGCCATGAGAAGCCATGAATGACTGCTTTCTCTCTCTCTCTCTCTCTCTCATACACACACCAAAAACAAGAACAAGAACAAGAACAAGAACAAAAAAACCCTGCTTCATGACCGTACCCCATAGAGCTCTCTATGGTCTCATGTAAAATTTCTAATAAACAGGATTTTAAAAACTCTGGACACTGAAGACAAAGATGCTGGGCAACCTCTTGGCATTATTTCCAATTCTTGTATAGCCGGGAAGGGAAGAGAGGACCTCTGATGAGGATAGGAGATGGGAAGGAAGCCAAGTTTAAAATCAAGCATTTTACATTTCTGGCAAATTCAGGAGCACTAAATGATATAGGGTTATCTATTAGCATGTGAGAGTTTCCAGGAATAATTCTGGGCTCTATGCCCAGAAAGTACTTCATATTCCTAGGAGAGGCCCGTAGTTTTACCCTGACAGACACAGGTGCTAAGTAGTCCTTATCTAATGGGGCACAGTGAGCCCTCCAGGGTCCCACGTGAAAAACAGACAGAACATTCCTATGAGGTGGATTCATGACACTTCCCTGGAACCGTTACCAATTGCCAGGGAGGCTCTGCGGGTGTTGTCTCAAGGCTGGCTTCTCTGAAAGGGGCTCTGGAGTGTCCCCCCCACCACACCACCCCGAGTGCCACGGAGCTGTGTGACGGGCCACTGACCGGTCAGCATGGTGATGAGGGGCAGGCTGTTATCCTCCGGGCTGCCCCAGTAGCCAGCTTCTCCGAGCATGTTTCTGTCGAGCACCTGATGGTAGAGCTCCTCAATCCAGGCCTGGGAGAACACCATCAGCACCCCACTGGTCTGGACCTGCTTCATGAACTCTTTCTACGGAGAGGATCACATGAGAAGGTGACCAGATAGGATCCCCTGCAAATGAACATGTTCCTCTGCTGCCCCTTCCCTTCATGGATCCCTTACCTGAGTCAAGGCTTCCAGGAAAAATAAACCCTTATTGATCAGGGGCGTGGCGGTGGGGGGGGTGGTTAAGGGAAGGGGGAACCAAACGGAGAAGTCCTAAACTTTATGAAGTTCCTTTTACTTTTGCTATCTTTTTAAGAATCTCTGTAGAAGGATTAGGAATACTTCCCTCTCTGATGTGTGTGGGCGGGATAGAAACGGTGCAGAAATATGAACAGAAGAGCTCCCTCTCGCTGCCCCAAGAGCAGCAGAGATAGAATGTGTTCCCTGAAAAAGCCTACGTGGCTCGAGAGCTACTTGATTCCCAATTGCCCTTGGGAATTTATAATTTATCAGGCAAACAAACGATTGCTGATGCCCTCGTGCAGCTCCACGGACGGAGGCTCACGAGCTGATACTAGGGGAGAGTGTGGAGCGACCAGAGCATAATCACCATCATTCTCATTCTGCAGCTTATACGAAGTGCTCTGTTACTGACAACTAACTAGTAAGCTTGGCTGTGGGTTACGAGTAGATCGGAGTACATTCTGGAAGACAATGAAGAGTGTAAAGCAGGCCTTGATTTTCAGTAAAGGGGACAACTCCCTGCCCATCTTCTGATGTTTGAACATTCTGATCACCTGTTTTGTACTGTGGCTCACACACGTGTGTTTAACGATGCCACTGGGTGACAATACTAGGCCACTGGCAGGCACTGGGTCCTGGCCTCTCTGCAGCAAGGTGGGCAGCTGTGTGGCCCACTGCACTATGTAAACTGCCTCGCATCCCCGTCCACCCTCCACGGCCCCGCCGACGTCACCCACTCCACACTAGTGGGGAACAGAGCATGCTGAGCTGTCCATCCCAGGACACTGGTGTGCGGCTCTCCAGCCACCTGTCCTTGGAGGGTCGAACGGGACCACAGGCTCACCATCACGCCTGGGGCCAGGGCGGGCCGCTTGCGGTAGTAGTCGCCGTGGGAGAGCTTCAGGTTGAGCAGCAGGGCGCAGTGCGCTGCCGTGTACAAGCTGTCCGCGTTCATCAGCATCTGCAAGCTGAGGCTGCCGCTCCCATCGAATCCGGGGGAGTGCATCATGCCTACGGGAGAGAGTCAAGACTCCTCTGTGGTTGCACACAAGGCGCCCAGCAAGACTGGCTTACGGAGAGCCCTGACCCGATCCTCGTGACGGGAACATGCATCTTGTAAGACACTCCTGTAAAGCACCTACAGCCAGCAAGGAGTATTATGAGGGTCCCACACATGCCCTAGCCTGGTGGGGAGGAGCAGGCACTCTGGAGTGAATCTCCCTGGGCAAATCTGGATGAGCTACTCACCAGCTACTTTGGTAAAATCACTCAGACGCCCCAAGTCTCAGCTTCTTCACCTCTACATAGGCAGAATAACCAACTGTGTCCATCTCCTGCTCAAAGTCTCCGACGACTTCCCATCACAATATAATAAAACCTGGACTTCCCCTCCTCTCTCTTTCTCACTCCCCACAGCCACCTGGATCTGTGTGCTCCTTAGACCACACCAAGACTGAGCTTGCCTTTGCATTTTTCCTTAGCAGTCCCCAGAATGATCTCTCAAGATCTCTGGAGGAGGTGCTCCCTTCTTTCAGGTTTCTGCTCAAGCGTCAGCTTTACAGAGGCCTTCCCTTTCAACTCCATCTCAGACAGCATCCCACCACCACCACCCCTGCAACATTCCTCCTGCTCACCCTGCATTGTCTTCATTGCCTCAGTATCATTTATTCTACCCAGCATTGTATTAACATCTATTTATTGTCTGCTGTCACTGCTATTATCTACTATTACGTAAGATCTATGAGAGGGCGAGACTTTGTTAGTTTTGTTCCCTACAGAATCCCCGGTGCCTAGAACAGTGCTTGGCATACAGGAGACCCTTAAAAAACAGTTGCTAAGAATGAATGAACACGTTTGTTGTGAGAACTAGATGTGATAACGCATGTAAGATGCTTAGTGCAGTAACCCATAAGTACATACTTTCAAAAAAGTAATAATGTTCCTCAAAAAGCAAAGCAGAATTCCCATATGACCCAGTAATTACGCTCTTAGGTATACAGTATGCCCCAAAGAATTAAAGGCAGGGATTTAAGCAGATCCTTGTATGCCAATTTCACTGCAGCGTTATTCACAATTGCCAAACATGGAGACACCTGAAGTGTCCATCAGAGACGAGTGTATCGACAGAGTATGGTACACACGTACCACGGAGTTCTGATCCGTGTTACACCATGGATGAGTCCTGCGAACATGCGGAGTGAAATAAGCCAGGCATAAAATGACAAATGTTGTATGATCCATGTAGACGAGGTACAGGCAAGAACAGGCAAATGTACAGAGACAGGAAGTAGATGAGAAGTTACCAGGGGCTGGCGGAGAAGGCTTTCTCTTTGGGATGATGAATAAAATTTCTGAAAGTAGTGGTGACGGTTGTACAACATTGTGGATGTAGGGAGTGCCACCGAATTGTACACATAAAAATGGTAAAAGTGGCAATTTTCAAGTTATATATTTTTTATCCCAATTAAAACAACTAATAATGTAATATATCAAAACCACTGAATTGCACACTCTAAATGGGTGAATTGTATGGTATGTGAATTTTATCTCAATAAATTTTATTTCAATAAATCTCTTAAATGAGGAAACAGAGTTTCAAAAATATATATAAAGGAAGAGTTACTGGTTCTTCCCTCATTGTTTTTTCTAAACATCATTTTAAGCTTAATAAGGTTTTCATTTTGAAGGGCTCCATGTGCTTTATATAAATTAACTGAAGGAAAACAAACAAACAACTATATCTCATTGATGGGCTTTAAAGATGGGTTCGTTCAGCCAGAGAGGATTAGTGCCTTGTTCAAACTTTTCACAGACAATGTGGGGAGGCAAACATTTCTCAGGTTGGCGTCTCTTCATCTGGTCCTACGTCAGCCTCAGTGCTCTGCTTGGTCCTACACATACTCTGATGCTAGATTTAGAAGTGTGGCTGAAACACACCATCCGAAAGAGACGCACGCAAATGACACATGTCCATATAATCTTCATATGCTTAAAATTATCCTTTGATCAAAAATGTACCTCTTCTATGAAATGCAAGAGTTTCCAAAACTAACAAATACATTGGAAATACAAATTTGTAACTGGAATGATTACTTATATTCCTGTGGATTTCTTAATGAATATGCTAGCAAGAGGATATGGGCCAGAAGAAGCTTTTGAAGCTGAAAAATCTTCAAGACTTTTGCTATATTTGAGAACGGTATAAACATTCTTTAGTGGGAGTTAAGTATATATGTTATTCCAAGAAAACCACTTTACTCAGTCAAATGTTAGGCATTTCCCCTGCCTTCCTTTAAGAACTTTGCAGCTGTTATGAGAGATTTTTTACTGAAGGCACTTTGTGATCATAGGCAGAGGTGCATTTATAAAAGGAAGGTCAAGAGTGGTATTTAAAAATGACATCCTTGGGGCGCCTGGGTGGCTCAGTTGGTTAGGCAGCTGGCTCTTGGTTTCTGCTCAGATCATAATCTTGGGGTCCTGGGATTGGGCCTGTGTCGGGCTCCATGCTCAACGGGGAGTCTGTTTGAGAATTCTCTCTCTCCCTCTCCCTTTGCCTCTACCCCCTACACACAAGCTCTTTCTCTAAAGTAAACAAATAAATCTTTAAAAAAAATGACATCCTTGGTCAGGACATGGGCAGTGTGTTTCTGCCATGATGGTCCAGAGGAACACTCCGCACTCTTAAGGTCCTGGTGGGGTTGGTTCCAGTCTCTGGAGGAGATAAAGGACACATGATGGGTCTCCTTCCATGGTAAATAGAAAGCAGGATTCAGCACGTTGGGTATTTAACTACCCAGGATCAGAGATGAAAAGAATATTTGAGTCTATGAACCAAGAAAACAGTACTTGCAAATGGCTTTGATCTCAGGCATCAGCAATAATTTCTTCTAAATTTTAAAACCAACTACTATTTACCTTGGAATATGTTTTGGAAAACTGAGTACATACTCAGATGCTGCAAAGGAAGAAGCCCTGATGTGTCTGCTCACACAGAGACTAGCAGAGGTGTGACAATGTCCCAGAAGGACCAGTGGATATGTGGAGTTCTGAAATGATTTGTCAGACTTTTTAGGAACAATCTGGTACTGCACCCTACCCCCCACCCCCGCCGCCCGCCCCAAGGCAGGCTAATTTCTTACATTACAAGGAGCTGGCAAATTTGAGAATTAAACAAAAGGATGAACAATGAATCATGGAACACTACATCAAAAACTAATGATGTAATGTATGGTGATTAACATAACATAATAATAATAAAAAAAGAAAATAAGAAAATCATAAGGAAGAGAAAATTAAAACAAAAAACAAAACACAAAAGAATGTATAATCTATCAACTTAAGGAAGACACTCATTTTCTTGCCATACCAGATAGAGTTCACTGGTGATGTTAATAATGGAAAAATACAATAGCTATAATTAAGTGCTTTCTAATTTTTAGAACCAATCTCTTCTCATACTTTATTTCATTTGACATATAAAGTCTATATCGATTGCCTTCCTTTATTTTACCAGTAAGGAAAGTGCCTCAGAAATATTAAAGTAATTTGCCTAAAGTTATATAGCTAGAAATTGGCAAAGGTTTTTTGGGCCCAAACCCCAGGCTTTTTGAACAATGCCATGCTGTACTTGTTTCTAATGTCGTGAAAAGATTGTACTCTATCATGTCCCTCTCAAACAGATACTCTATTTTAAATTCATCCTCTGATTGGGTTCATTGAAGTGTTATAAATTTGGAGTGACAAACTACAGGAGCTCTGACCTTTAACACATTCTATTTTTTCCAGTGTTCTGTGACTAAAGTTCATTCTCTCCCTCTATAATTAAGATGTTCTTTACTGTCAGGAACAGATGGATGGGTCATTTGCTTGATTGGCTACCACTGAAAGACTGGATACAAGATTAGCATAAGTGACCTTGAAACATCTCCTCCATGTCTTAATTTAATGTGTCTTTTAAAGTAAACATTAAATACTTATTTCATTTAACAGTACTAAAAAATATAAAAAATAAGGGTAATTAGTCCCTGCTTCTCCCAAGCCCCAATGATAACCATCCCAGCAGACTTACTTCCTTGTACATATTGTGTGGAAATATAATCACAAATGAGATCATACTACATACATTGTACTATGACTTGGTGTTTTCTTAGCAATATATGTTAGATATCTCTTTTTATTTTTTTAGAGAGAGTGTGTGTGCAAGTGGTGGGGGGGGAGAGGGAGAGAGAGAGAGAATCTTAAGCAGGCTCCATGCTCTGCGTGGCACCTGATGCAGGTCTTGATCTCATGATCCTGAGATCATGACCTGAGCTGAAATCAAAAGTCAGATGCTTAACCAACTGACCCACCCAGGTGCCCTTAGATATCTATTGATATTGGCACTTACAGATCTATATATCATTCTTTTCAAATAACTATGCATATACCACTGCATGGTTGGAGTGTGATTTATTTAACTAATGCTCTCTTGGTAGACATTTATGTAGTCTCAATTATGATAAAAAGCTGAAATGATGAAATGACTATTAGCACTTATGCAAGTGTATCTGTGGGATAAATTCCTTAAAGCAGACTAAAGACATATATAAAGTTTGACAGATACAGCCCAAATCTATCTTCCAAACAGTTTTATACCAATTTTTCTTTCTACCAATGGTGCATAAGAACACTGTTGTACCCACTCAGCAATACTGGGCATTATTGACTTTCTAAACCTTTGTAATAATAGTATATGATTTTTGGTTGCATTTCTATATACTAATAACAAAGTTGTAGAAAGAGAAATTAAGAAAACAATTCTTTATAATTGCCCACAAAAGAATGAAATACCCTGCAATAAACTTAACCAAGGAAGTAAAAGACCTATACTCTGAAAACTATGCAACATGGATAAAAGAAACTGAAGATGACACAAATAAATGGAAAGATACCCTGGATGGATTGGAAGCATTCATATTGATAAAATGTCCACGCTACCAAAGCACTCTACAGATTCAATGCAATCTCTATCAAAATACAATAGCATTTTTCACAGAACTAGAAGAATCCTATAATCTGCATGGAACCGCAAAAGAACCTCAAATGGCCAAAGCAATCTTCAGAAAGGCATCACAATCCCAGATTTCAAGAATTTACTACAAAGCTGTAGTAACCAAAACAGTATGGTACTGGCACATAAATAGACATATAGATCAATAGCACAGAAGAGAGATCCCAGAAATAGACCCATGCTTACATAGTCTATTAATATACAAGAGAAGAGGCTCTAAGAATATACAATGGGGAAAAGATAGTTTCTTCAGTAAATGATGCTGGGAAAACTAGACAGCTACATTCAGAATAAAATTGGATCACTTTCTTACACTAACTCCAACTGGATTAAGGACCTAAATGTGAGACATGAAACCATAAAACTCCCAGAAGAAAAATAGGCAGTAATTTCTTTGACATTGGTCTTAGCAACATTTTTTTAAATATGTCTCCTCAGGCAAGGGAAACAAAAGCGAAAATAAACTATTGGGACTACAACAAAATAAAAAGCTTTTTACACAGCAATGGAAATCATCAACAAAGCAAAAAGGCAACCTACTGAATAGGAGAAGATATTTGTGCATGACATATCCAATAAGGGGTGGAAATCCAAAATATATGAAGACCTTATACAACTCGACACCAAAAAACCAAATAATCTGATTAAAAAACGGGCAGAGGACCTGAATACACGTTTTCCCACAGAACACGTACAGATGGCAGACAGACACACAAAAAGATGCTCCACATCGTTAGTCATCAGGGAAGTGCAAACCAAAACCACTATGATATATCATCTTACGCCCGTCAGAGTGGCTAGAATCAAAAAGACAAGAAGTAACAAGTGTTGGTGAGGATGTGGAGAAAAAGGAACCCTCATGCACTGTTGGTGGGAACGTAAATTGGTACAGCTGCTGTGGGAAACAGTATGGAGGTCCCTTAAAAAATAAAAAATAGAAATATCCTACGATCTAGTAATTCCACTACTGAGTATTCACTCAAAGAAAATGACAGGGGTGAAAAATATGCACCTCTATGTTTATCATAGCATTATTTATAATAACCAAGTATGGAAGCAACCCAAGTGTCCATCCATAGATGAATGGGTAAAGAAGATGTGGTGTGTGTGTGTGTATGTAAGTATACATACACACACATAATGGAATATGATTCAGCCATTAGAAAAATGAGATCCTGTCATTTGCAACAATATGGATGGACCTCGGGGGTATTATGCTAAGTGAAATACGTCAGACAGAGAAAGACAAACACCGTATGATTTCACTTACGTGTGGAATCTAAAATGCAAAACAAATAAACAAAAAGCAGAAACAGACTTGTAAGTACAGAGAACAAACTGACGGTGGACAGAGGGGAGGGGTAGGGGGTAAGAAAAATGGGTGAAGGGGAATGGGAGATAACAGGCTTCCAGTTATGGAATGAATAATTCATGGGAATAAAAGGTACAGCACAGGGAATATGGTCAATGGTATTGTAATAGTGTTGTGTGGAGACAGAGGGCAGCCACACCTGTGGGGAGCACAGGATAATGTATAGACCTGTCCAATCACTATGTTGTACACCTGAAATTGCTGTAACATCGTGTGTCAACTATACTTCAATTAAAACAAAAAGATTACACTATTTTACTTGGTAATATATTTCTTTAATTAAGTCTATGGTTCTAATTTTTAAATAACATTACTGTTTTATTTTCTGATGATAGAAGTCATAAGAAAAAATTTTTAAGGGGTTTGGAAAAAGGTACAAAGAAGAAAATGAAAATAATCTGTAATTATATCATCCTAAGGTAAGTATTAACATTTGAAGTTAATTTTGAATCCTTTTAAAAATTACATTATGACCATTAACCGTATAATTAAATATCACTTGAAAACATAATTTTAAATAGCTACATAGTGTCATAAATGGATTTAGTATAACTCATTTAACTTTCCCCTTATTTTGGGGCATTTAGGTTATTTCTAATATTTCTGCTTTCATATACATTTTGATAGAGAAATCTCTGTTTGAGTTTCTGCTCCCTTTGTATAAATTCCTGAGGTTCTCTCAGGAACCAATGGGATGACAGGCTTCCATGGGTGTGTATCTGTCAGGACTTGGAAAACTGTCCCACCTTTGCTGGGCTACAGTCTGTGACTGTTTTTTTTAATCACGGCCAATCAACTCCAGAGGATTTTGTGTTCTTGAACAGAGCCTCCGATTTGCCCATCCATTCATCACCCCTCCATCCGCCCCCCTCCCACCCAGCAGGCACAGGGTGGTACTAGGAACAGGTCTCTGGAGCCAGGCTGTGTAGGTTTGTACCCTGGCATCGCCACTTTGTAGCTGTGCACCTTGTTTGACTTACTTGACCTCTCTGTGCCTCAGTTTTCTCACCTATAAAATGAGGATAATAATACTACCTACGCTATGGGGTTATTATGAGTATTAAATGAATTAATATAGGTAAAACCCTTAGTCAATGCAGGGCACTTAGGAAGTGCTATGTTTGTGTTAGTTATTATTATCCTTGCAGATACATATAAATGCTGAAAAATGACTCTAAGGAAAGACACCAAGATATTTCAGAGGCAATCTCTGGGTGGTGTATAATTATGGGTTTTTTTTTTTTTGTCTTTATATTATTATATTCTCCAAATTTCATATTCCACAAATGCCAGGGTATTGGAGGAGGATTTTGTGAGACTACTTATTCCCTAACCCTGCTTCAATACTCCTCTTCCTCCCTTTATTAAAGCAAACGAACAACTCCACCAGCAGCAGTCATCTTGGTAAATGAGGAAACCTGAGGATGAAAATCCCATGTTAACAACGGTAGGGCAGGAAGACAGGAAAGTCATCACAGAGTGCTGGACAGCCTACCTCAGATGTAATTTAGGGGAAAGAAACTGAATCTTAAACACTTGAGTTTTCCACCAAAGGCAAACAAACCTTATCCTAATTGGTAGAGGCAGGGTAACACATTGACTTATTTATTTGAGGTTTTCTTTTTGTATTTAACCTTTTGTATTCCACAGAGATATCCAGTTAAATTTGTATTACCATCTTCTGGAATGTTTAAATCCCAGGGCGAAAAACTGAAGCTGGCAAGCGCATACTTGCCTTCCTGGTTTTGTATCCACAAAGCCAGAGCCCCTTCCAGAGACTGTGGCCCATTCCCAGAAGGCAATGAGAGGAGAGAGGAAGCAGCGAGGCAGAGAAGGGAGAGTCCTGAATGGGCGGGGGTTGAGGTCTGTGGCTTCCTGCTGCCTGGCAGTGTGGGGGGCATTGGTGAGGTCTCAGAGGAGAACATATGATGGTGGCTAGGGGCTCCCAGCCTTGCCAGAGCAGTCCAGGTGCCATGTTGGCAGAGGGGTAGCAAAATCACAGGACATCAGGGAGCCTGTGAAGTGCACAGTGGGAGCTCCCTGGCCATGGGAGAGGTGAGAGGCCTCCCTGTCCAGATCCCACATAAGCTCCAGCTTCTGGTTTTCCCCTGGAATGGGGACCTGAGGGCAAGCATCAAATGTGTGGCCGGCCAGGCTGGCTGGGGGTCTAGAGTCAGGTTTGTTTTAATTCAAAGAAATAGATATTTCTTGCATAACTGAGATTCATACTTGCTGTATTATCTTTTATGAAATTTGGTACTTTATAAACATCAAAATGCTTGTAATAAGCCTTATATGTGGTCACAGTGAATCTCAAGATTGTAACTGAACACCACTAATCTAAGGAACAGTGATCCCAAAGCCAAGTAAGGATGAAAATCCCATGTTAACAACGGTAGGGCAGGAAGTGCCCCTCTATTCATTGCTGTGTGAGGCTGGCTCTTGCTTTTTCGTCCCCAAGGAGCCACTTCACATGGATGCCACTCTGTTCAATGCAGGATGAGGAAGGAATTTCTGCAGTTGTCACAGTTCATGTCCACTCCCATCTTTTTTTTTTTTTTTAATTTTTTTTTTATTCTTATGTTAATCCCCATACATTACATCATTAGTTCTAGATGAAGTGTTCCATGATTCATTGTTCGTGCACAACACCCAGTGCTCCATGCAGAACGTGCCCTCCTCAATCCCCCCC